>NC_092805.1:151707271-152307271 GCF_040954645.1 Diabrotica undecimpunctata | reverse complement strand
GAAGATACATGAAACAATTACATGGGGCGAATTTTGCATAAAGAACAAAAAGAAAATGGTATAAAGTTAATCAAATTTGCTACTTAGAACAAAATGAAAATAGCAAGCACTATGGAAAGTTTTGGTCATAAAGACATCGGTAAGGTAACATGGACTTTCCTCGATGAAAAAATAAAAAATCAGATATATTGAACATCTACTTGAACAAGAAAACATTAAACTAGTCAGAACAGTTATTGTAGATCAACCACATATATCAATTCAGCATTTACATCAACAGATAGATCTTTTATAGTGAACTTGCCAGCGTATTCTTAAGCAAGATTTACATTTTAACAATCTTAATAATGATGTATTAGGAAAAACCTTTTTTACTGATGAATGTTGATTTCGTCTTTCTGGGTACACAAATTCTTAGAATATGAGGATGTGAAGTGCAGATAACTTGCTTTATTTTATTGAAACGCCTTTATATCCACAGAAACTTGAAACTTGGAGTTTGGGCTGCTATAAGGAAGCGACGTATATTTTTTGAAGGGGTTCTAAATGCTAAAAGATACCGTCAAGAAATTTTAACTCCATTTATAAATTAATTGATGGATGGTGAATTAATAGAAGGATATTTTTATTACGACGGAGCTCGAGTTCATACAACACAACGCTGAAATATTTGTATTTTATTATGGACTTTTTCGACAATAGGACGTAATTTTAAATACGCTTATTATATTCCCCCTCGATCCTGTGATTTGTATCCCTGTAATTTCTTTCTGTGTCCACATTTAATGACAAAGAATAGAGAATCATATTGAAGAATTAAATATTACTCCTTGGGTCCTAAACAATGTTATCAATGTTACAATAATAATCAAAATTAATTAATTACATTTGCCAATGATAGAAATTTGGATTAAAACAAGACATACGCAATTTTTTGCTCGAATAGCTTTGATGAAAATAATTGTAAATCGCTTATTCTAACGTTAGAAGAAGCCTACATAAATAAAGAGGTAAATAATATCTACCAAAAAAATTAGAAAATCCGGAAAAACTAAAAAGAATAATACAACGTATTGCAGAAAGAAAGAAGATTTTCTTCTAGGAGAAATAACAGAAAAATTAAACATGGTTGGAATACTTCAAAGATCTGTTAAATACAGACCAATAAGAGGAACTAGAGGGAAATGGGAATTGGCAAGAAGATGAATCGACTTTGAATGAATTTAAGGAAATAATATGAGACCTAAAAAAGAACAAAAGACCAGGGTATTCCAGCAGGAAGGCAGTGGTATTCCAGCTGAGATTTTTAAGGAAGGTGACAAACGACTGAAGGAAAGAATATTTCGCTTGACATTAGCAGTATGATAAAAGGAAAGAACACTAAAACAATGGAAAAGCGCTCTTATTTGGCCTAACTACAAAAAAGACGACAAAACGGAGTTCAAAAACCAAAGAGGTATAGCACTATTAGAAGTCTATCCAAAACAAAGTTATCGGAAAATACCAGAAAGGATTTAGACCAGAAAGAACCACTACTGATCAAATTAATATTTAAAATTTATTCAAAATAATATCCACGAGCAAAACTTACATACACATCAGTTTTAAAGAGGCATACGACTCAATAAAAAAAAAGGATGCTATATGAGGCCATGAGAACACTAAAAATACTAGAAAAGTTTATAAGACTAGTGAGAATGATGTTAAGGAACACGAGTAATAAGGTAACAATGGAAGGAAGCTTTTCAAGGTAGTTCACAATTAATAACAGGTTAAAAACAAGGAGATCCACTATAAACGAATTTATTTAATCTAGTATTAGAACACATCGTAAGAAGATCAAATATGAGCAAAAGTAGGACTATTTTGAATAACAAGGAACACTGCATACTGTACGCATATTATATGGTGATACTAGCGCCAACGAAAAAGCATCTAGAAAAGGTTTTCTAGAAATTGGAAGAAGAAGTGGAAAGACATGGACTAACAATAAACCAAACACAAACTCAATATATGAAAATGAGAAAAGAGATAACAGATGATAGCAAATATATCAATTTAAGCAGAGGCTGTGTATAGTTTTAAAAATGTTCCAAATTTGAATACTTCGGAGCCACCATAACCAACACAGGAAAAAAAGAGATAGACAAAAGATTAATGAAGGGGAGCAGAGCGGTAGGATCACTAAGTTTGTCACTGAGAGCAAAATTTGTTTCAAGAACAGCTATACCGAATCTACGAGACAATAATCAGACCCACTGTGATGTATGTACAAAAAGAGTAGATAATTGGGAAATTAAAGTGCTCATAAAAATCTTCAGAGAAATACAGACAGCAAATAATATTTGGAGAAGACGAACAAGAATTTGGAATCCAGGGGCCTAAAGAACTATAGCGCTGGTGTATATATATATATATATATATATATATATATATATATATATATATATATATATAAATATATATATATATATATATATATATATATATATACATGCAGGGAAAGCCCGCACCTTTACCTCGCACATTGATAGATAGTTTTGCAAGTATAAAAATAGTTATTCTAATATTAAATTCTGCTTGCTGAAACTCACCCTTAACGCACACGACACTAGTAGATAAAATATAATTCGTACGTCGTACATGTTACGTTACGACGACTACAAAAAACAAATGCGGGCAACTAACTAATAGTTTTGGTTAGGGTACTTTTATAATAAAGTCGTACCTGAAGATCTATTTCCAAAATAGCACGTTTACCTGTTGTTTAAAATTGTCAAAACACAAATGACATTGAGAGGGAATGTACTGTAAAAACGAATGTGAACTTTATTTTGTTAAAACTACAAACAAATTTTTATTTTAAAGAATGTATACAAACTATAAATAACTATTAATTTTCCGTATGAGTAAAGCTTCATTACATGTCAATATAAGATTACTAATTTTTTATTTATCGTTTGTAATCAGCGTCTTTCAATTTAAACTTATCATAATATTTCTACTCGTAGATCTGATAAACCATATGATCTCAAATTGGTAATTGGTTATTGGTCAAATTGCTAATTGGGTAATACTGAAATCCTATATTATTGTGTTCGTATTGTGTAACATGTATTCCTATTGTGAGATACTCAGTTTTCTATGCATTAACTTTTAGACCACATTTTGAGTATTCTTCAAGTTATTTCCTTATTCTGTAGTTTGCATTGTCCACATCTTCAGTATTGACATCCTTGTTCGCACATAAATGTAGATTTGCCTGATCGCAATTGGAAGTCACATTTGCATTTCATTTTCAATTTTGTCAATGCATTTTCAGTGTATTTTTATTATTGGTGCATCAAATAACAAAGAAATTTCAAACTAACATTGTATATATAAATATAATAGGCAAGTCTTCTACAACTAGCGCCATTTCTTTCATTATACTTTTCAGTGTTTTCTGTCGAAGCAATCTCCAGCTTTTAAATCTCTGTCGGTGATTACGTCTTCGACATATCTCCAATAAATTTTGGTCTACCACGTTTTTTTCTAGTTGTAAGAGGCCATGTTTCTATCGTTTAGGATGGAGCGTATATTCCAATGATATTGAAATTCGGTCCTTTCCACGTAATAGATACTCTAATAATTCTATCGTTGATTTGCTCCCAGCTTTTTAGGTTTCCTTTTTAGTCTTTTTTAATCAAAATTGATATCCTTGCTTGTTCTCCTTAGCTTTTCTCTATTCCACTATAAATATGTATAAAACCTATGTTTTCGCTACATTAGCCTTTTTATTTGTTTCGGTAAGAACTATAATATTTGTTTTTTTTTTACTTTAGCTACGACTTTGCCTGACTTTGTTCTACATCCTTGGATATTTCATGGGCTTATATTTAAAGTCCTTGTTCGATTGCTACGTTGTCTTTGTTTTTTCCCGTTCGTGTTCCGAAGCTGCATTTTAGAGTTTTTTGCAGTGAGGTTTTTTACTAGTGTAGAGAAGCAGGCCCTACGCTCCAACCCTATCAGAAGGACCAGGATTTTTTTTTGGATTTACTTTCTTGATTAATGTAGTCCAGATTTAGCTTTATATGGTCTTCAGTAAGAACATGACACAACCAGCACATATTAGTATAAACAGCATTCAAATTGAAAAAGTATCAAGTTACAAATACTTGGGTACTTCAATAAACGAAACTGGAGACCAAAACAATGAAATAAAAAGACCGAAATTGCCAGGGCCACTTTCATAAAGATGAGAAAATTCTTCTGCAACAGAGATATCCCTCTCCGATTAAGAATGCTAAGAGGCTACGTATTTAACACGCTATTATATGGTGTAGAGGTGTGGACTCTCAAGCAGAACAATATAAAAAATATTGAAAGTTTCGAGATGTGGTGCTACCGTCGAATGCTGAAGATAGGTTGGGTTGAAAAAGTTACAAACTTTGAAGTAATGCGAAGGGCAGGAAAAGAACCAGAAATTTTGTCAACGATTAAACGAAGAAAACTCGAATATTTGGGTCACCTGATGAGAGGACATAAATACGCATTACTTCAAAATATAATGCAAGGAAAAATAGAAGGAATGCGTAATTTGAGAGTGGTTTGGATGTACCACTAATGAACTCTTTAGGTCAGCTGTAAACAAGGTCAGGATAGGCTTGATGATTTCCAATCTCCAATAGGAGTGGCACAAGAAAAAGAAGAATATTTAGGCGCTATAGCTAACATTGTGTGTTGATTAATGTACGCTAGGCAGGGCTGCATACTATCACCATTGGAATGGAAGAACCAATAAACGATGAAAGTAAATGATAAAGATAAATGAAGTGGAAATGACTATTATCACCGAACGGCTAATCTGGATAAGCAAAGAATTCGGACTTCAGATCAACACAGGAAAAAACAAAAAATATCATCTTAGACAGGGCAAACAATAACCTTCCGGGCACACACCAAGATGCGAATTTCGAGGTAGTAGACAGATTGGTATACTTGAACTCTACGATATCTATATCTCTGACGATACAATGGTAAACAGTGGCGATACCTCTTCACAAATCAAGCATAGACTAGCAATAGTTCGAACCACAACAGCTAAATTAATTAAAATATGGAAAGACCTTCCAAAAAAATACTAAGCTCAGGTTGGCCAATACCCCTATTTTTCATATTGCTACATACACACCAAAAACATGGACTCTTAAAAAATCGATAGAAGTAAAATCGATGCCTTTAAAATGTGGGTTTACAGCAGAATTATTTGCGTGTTCTGTTCAATTTTGGAAGAACTTATACATATATATATATATATATATATATATATATATATATATATATATTTAGGGATTCTACAGTATTCACTGCCTTCCCTCGCTCAACCGTTTCCATCTCTCTCTGTTGTTCCATTCTCCATCGTTTAGTCCTCTCTTACTCATGGCGTCGTCTACTTCGTTTCTCCAGGATTTTCGGGGTCGTCCTCTTTTCCTCCTTCCTATGGGGCTCCATTCGGTTATTCTCTTTATCCATCTGCTCTCGCTAGTTCTTCTTACATGTCCATACCACTTTAGTCTTTTTTGTTCTATATATGTTAGTATGTCTGTTTCTATTGATGTTCTTTGCTTTATTTCGTCATTACTTCTCCTATCCATTCTTGTTACTCTGCAGCATCTTCGCAGGCATTCCATCTCTGTTGCTACTATCTTATCGCTGCTTTTCTTGTTAATGATCCAATTTTCAGCCCCATATGTCATAATACTTCGCACTAATGTTTTATAAATCTGCGTTTTTGTCTTCATATTTAGGTGTCTATCCCACCATACTGAGTTAAGTTGTCGGATTGCTGTTCTTGTTTGTCCTAATCTTTGTGTAATTTCTTCCTCTGTTGTTGCCTTTTTCGTGATTATAAACCCCAGGTATTTGAATTTATCCTTTCCTTTGATTGTTACGTTGTCATCAATCTGTAGATCTTCTATGTCTTCTTCACTTGTAGATAGGTACTCTGTTTTCGCGAGGTTAATATCTAGGCCAGCCTTGGTATATTCTTCTTGTTAGTGTTAGTGAAGAAGACGAAGAAGAACTTATAAAAGGCTATTAAAAAAAGTAAACCAATCATACCTTCATGACTTCGGCCGCATATCTAGAAGAGCGGAGACCATGGAACTATTGGTAGTAGAAGGAAAGGTAGAAGGCCAAAGACCAAGCGGAAGATCTCCAATACGGTGGGTAGACCAAATGAAGACTCTGTTGGGAAAATTTATACATGAAGCATTCTGGCATAGCACCATAGCCAATTTAAATAGCAAGCTAACAATATTATAGAGTGTCACTATTCCCTGACAAGGGCTCAAAGAATGAGAAGAAGGATTGCTGATTACCAACTGGTGTCAAAATGAGAGTGCATACCTTGCGATTAAGAAATAAAGTTGACTCAATACCAAGAATGGCTAACTGGCAAATTTATGGAAGAAGCAGAAAGAGAGGAGCAGACAAGGTCTAGTGGAAGAAGCTTAGAGAAGACATTCTGTAAAGTATTTGTATATTGGTATAAAAACATTTAATTAAAACTTGTTAAAAGTGTCGTTCAAAACTTATAGATACATAACGTTTTCGATCTAGCTCAGATCATCCTCAGTGCCTTCTTTTCAGTGCAGTGGAGACATCAATATATGGTTTACATCTTAAAATTTAAATTACAACCATTGTCATTAATCTAGAGTAGCATTATAGAAGAAAATTTGTTCAAAAATTTTTAGTTATTTTTGTTTATAGCTATTTTATTTTCCATTTTACGATAGAAAGTAATAGGAATAGAGTTGTAGGAATTCTACAAATAATTTTGAATAAAATTTTCTGTAGTGCTGCTAGTTTACGATATACAGGGCGAAACCCATTTGCACTCCTTTTTCCAAGATCGCGGCCGGGGAACAAGTGTGTCTACCCCACAAATTTGAACTTAGCTTATATTAACCACTCCCAAACATCAAAAAATTAAATTGCGTAATCTCAAAAATGTAATTTCAATGTAACTTTTCAATGGACGAATAGCATAATCACCAAATCATAGTTTATTCCTTTATATCTTTATTTTCTTTATGAACATATTATTTTTTGAGCATTATCAACGCTATCAAAGTTATAAATATCATTATAGAGCTAAATAAATACATATTTAATTGTTTGTAGAGTCAGTATGAACTTATTTTTGTTGAAGAATGTAAAAATATTTGTATTATAGAAATGTTTATATTGTTACAAACATTAACACATTGCAAGAAATAAACTACCGGAAATGTTTAATTGCAATTAGTTCATATAAATTGTTTAACCGACTCACGTTTGAAGAACGTATGCAAAATTTATTCATGTTTTTTTTTTATTTGTAATCAAAATAAAATATCAAAAAGGTTCTTTCGTTAAAACAATAAAATTTTATACAAATGAGTCAGTCAAGTTTAAAGTTGATCCCTATTGCTATTTTTAAATGACTTTTCACTTCTCTAATTATTAAATAGAATTTTTTATTAAATTGCGGAATACCAATTTTCTTTTAACTAACCAATTTACAATCAATAATCAATTTGCCAAATCAACTTTGTCACTTGGCTTATTGTATAATATCTTCCTTTTATTCATTATACCCATTCCAGAAGTCTGTACCAGTTTGTATATAGATGGGTACTAGCCTACTAACACACCGTCTCACACATGGTACAATGAATACACATGGTACAATGAATACACAAGGTATGATACATAATGTTTCAAAATCGGTTCGCTTTCGCGCATGACGTAGTCAAGAACGCTTATTCCCGCAACATTTGAATGTAGTTGTATAGGAGAGACTTTTAATTTTAAGTTTTTTTATATAATTTGGCTAATTTAATTATAGTAATTATAAAGAGATGATAAAATTATGTTATTAAAATAATATTTATCCTTTATAAAACATAGATATCCTTTATAAGACAAGTTTTAATTATCTTTTATTACACGTAAAGGTACAGATTAATTAACTTATACTCCAGAGTTCGATATTTCAGATGTTTAAAAAGATACAGAAAAGTGATAATGGAGGTACACAAAATTTGTACGTATATATACCTACTGAACCAAACACAAAATCAAAATAAATAATGACAAAGTCAACTTTATTTATATCGAATGAGCCATCGAATATGAGTGTAGTGAGGGCACACAATATTGCACAACATTTAAAATGACATCTTTTGTAATATTCACACATAAAATTAACTAATTAAAATAATGGTAACATTGCATATTTTAATAATGATAACATGATTTAACAAAGAAAAATATGTTATTTTGGAAGATGCTAAATTGATTTCCTCCGAAACAGTTCTTATTGCAAATTGCATAGCATTCTGAGGCTAGTTTCTTACTTAACAAATCGATATGAAAAAACCATTTAAGGTTTCATGACTAATAATTAATAAAAATAAAGATTTAGACTTACGTCGTTGATCTAGAAGTAGTAAGAAGCTGCTCAACATACTTTTTGGACTCTCTGTGTTCGCCTCCTTGTACGCGTTTCTTTTGGTTGGTTAAAAGGGTAGCCGATGTTGATTTAGGCAAATAAAGACTAGGTACTACCTCAGGTTTGAGTTTTAGACCCTTTTTAGAAACGTAATTTAAAAGTTCCTGTTGTAGATTTCTTTGGTAATCTTCAGTTTTAAAATGTGTAGAACAAATTCTTGCAGTATTACAATTAAAATTATCCTATCTACAACAAGATATAATCCACAGTTTTCTGGTCACACTATTTTTAGGAAATGTATGAAACCTAAAGATTTTATCTTCATTGTCACTATTGCACCAAGCAATTATACAGCGTACTTTGAAAAAGGTACAAAACCAGATATACAATGGCAAATAAAAACTTTCAGTTTTACAAAAAAATACTATACAGTATAAATAAATAGTAACTAAACACCATTTGTATAAAGACACATATGTAAGCATATATCTAAATTATTTTTCTATTATAAAATAGATGACTCCGTCAGTATTAAGTTACTTTAAAATATATTTATTATCTCATAACTTGCAAATTGCAATAGTCACCATTGATAACCGATATTATTGTTGAACTTTTGTTTTTATACAAGCGTTCTGTCTTGCCGGTGTAAAGTCGTCTGAAGTCGATATTTATTGTGTTTTGTGTTTGAACTAATTTGTGTCTTATTTTCATATTATTATATTGTTTGATAAGTAAATTTTGCATATAATAATCGGTAGGTTATAGTAATGTGTATATTTTTTATTTTACTAAATTTCATTATAACTCATCTAAAATACCATATTGAATTGTAAAACAGATTTTTCTCTATTGTACTCTATTTTGTTTTTATTTCAGTAAAACTGCTTAGAAGTGAGTGACAGTGAATCAGAATAAGCAAATCTACTACTATTTACCTATTCACAGTATTTCCTATGCAGAAAAATTTTTAAATTTCAAGGGATTTGCATACAAAATGAGTACTTATATTATGAGTATATGTATGAAAACAAAAATAAATATTTCGCCTGAATCTCTAGGAGAAGTAAAGGTTTTACGCTACTGAAAATATATTTTTTATTTAATTATCACCAAAACAAAACATTTAAAAAAAAATTAGATCACTTTTTAACCATAATTTCAAAATTAATGTGTACGTTAAGCTGTAATAATGGGTTCGAGGTGGTTCAGGCGATCTTAACTACGTCACACTCCTGGGCCAGCTGTCAAATGTCATGCGCAATATCATACGTTGTGTATTCATTGTACCATGGTCTCACAGACGGTATCATAGCGCTGGATATAATAATCTTCCCACCACATCAATTCTCAGTGTGTGCATTCATGTAATTTTGGTATGTGTAGATGCAGTCTGGTGACCGGTAAGGAAATATTCAGAACAGCGTCGTTTGTCATATATTTGACTTCAAGCAGCAGGTACCGTCTACTAGACGGGATCATAGTGTCGACGTTACTTTTGGATTATACAATCAGAATGTGATGAAGATTTTGCTATAGAGAGCGATCTCGACTCAGAATCTGAGATTGAAGGTAATCAATATTTCTAAACTTCGCGAAACTGTATTTAGATTTGGTTTGTGTTTTACAGGTCATGAGAGTATGATGATGAAGGGCGTTAGTGAGAATAAAGAAAGTGAAAATATTAATAAACGAAGAAAGCCTATCAAAGACAAATTATTTTTACGGGAAAAATAGATTCAAACGATCCAAACAACCTGCAATCATTGTTTATTTTTAAACAATGCTGCAACGTCTAATAGAGGGCGACGAGTACAAAAAAACATAATTATTTGGTTACTTAGTTTACGTGAACAGCGAAAATATTGGAGATCCTATGGATGCATCACAGTTTGGAAAATCTTATTAAAAAAACGTTATAATTAGAAGAGAGAGGGCTAAATATAAAAATAAAAATTCAGCAACGCTTAGAGATCTTGACATGACAGATAAAAATACAATATTTGCCACCAACGGAACCGGGGAAGGAAAATAATCTTCTTCTTTCAGTACCCTGTCCGATTATCGAACGTTGGCGATCATATTGGCAATAATAACTTTGTTTATGGCGGCTCTAAATAAATTAGCGCTGGTCTCTTGATACCATTCTCGGAGATTTCGGAGCCAGGATGTTCTTCGTCGGCCTGGGTCTCTCCTTCCGGCGATCTTACCCTGTATTATGAGGTGTAGAAGGTTATACCTCTCTGGATGTCTCATTACATGACCAAAATATTGTAACTTTCGAATTTTTATCGTTTTTGTTATTTCTGTGCGCTTTTTCATTCGATGTAAAACTATTTCATTTCTTATTCGATGAACCCAACTTATCCGCAATACTCGTCGATAAATATACATCTCCAAGGCCTCTATTTTTTTCATTTATGTCTCTGTAAGGGTCCAGCTCTCCATACCATACAGCAATCTGGAGAATATGTAGCAGCGTATTAATCTGATTTTAAGGTTTAACGTAATATCTCTAATAATTAGAATATTCTTTAATTTATAGAAGGCGGCTCTGGCTTTTTCAATGCGTATTCTTATTTCTGTATTTATATCCCAGTTATCGTTAACGTTTGCCCCTAAATAGGTGATATTGTGGACTCTTTCTAACTCTATTCAATAAGCTCTGATGTTCGTTGGTTGTAACTCCGTTTTGCTAATAACCATAAGTTTTGTCTTAGAAGTATTAAGTTTTAGCCCATATTCATCACATGCTACAGTTACCCTGTTTATAAGCCGTTGCATGTCTTCTTCATAGAAGGTAGTAACTACCGTGTTGTCTGCATATCTAAGATTGTTGACATTAATTCCGTTGATTTTAATGCCTGTATCTTTAACTAAGGCTTCTTTGACGATAAATTCGGAGTAGATATTAAAAAGTAGAGGCGATAGAATACATCCTTGCCTTACTCCACGTCGTATTTCTACTGCTTCCGTCGTGTTGTGTCCAATTTGTAAGTTTGCACATTGATGCCAATACGAATTTTTGATAATACGGAGGTCTCAGTCATCAATTCGCACCTGTTGCAAGACATCTATAAGTTTGTCATGAATTACTCGGTCAAAGGCCTTTTTGAGGTCGATAAAACACATATATACCGATTGTTCGATATCTCTATATCTTTGAACCATGACCTGCAAACTGAAGAGTGCATGTCTGGTTCTAAGGTTGTTTCTGAAACCAAATTGTGTTTCACTTAGCTGTACTTCTATTTTGTTGTAAATTCTCGAGTACAGTATTCTTAGGAGAATTTTCAGTACATGACTCATCAGACTGATAGTGTGATGATCGCTACAATGTTTGGCATTTCTTTTTTTCGGTATCATTACAAATGATGACAGAAGCCAGTCTGTTGGAATATCCTGTTTCGTATATTTTATTGAAGAGGCTTAGAAGAGAATGTTTATCCTTATCGTCGAGTAGTTTGATTATTTCGCTTGGAATTTCATCTCGACTGGTTGCTTTCCTATTCTTTGATAAATTTGTAGCTCTTTCCATTTCATCGAGTGTTATGTTTGGACCAATCGATATATTTTCGATTAGAATTTCTCTTCTATCGTCATCAAACAGCTCCTAAATATATTCTTTCCCCTCTCTACTCTGTCTTGTTCATTAACTATAATATTTCCTTGTTTATCAAGTAAACTACTTGCAGTTGATCTATATGTTCCAGTTATTTCTTTCACCTTTTTGGATATATTAAACGTGTCATTCTTTTTCTACAGTTCTTATATTTCAAGACATTTGTTACTGCACCATTTTTCTTTTGCATCCCGGATTTTCCTTCTTATTTATTTATGGATTTTATTGTATTCTTCAGTGTTTTTATTCTTTTATTTTCGCCTGCTTTCCATAAGTCCCAATATTTCATCAGTTAATTGTTGTTTGCGCTTATTAATAGTTTTATACTTTTTAGTTGTTTCTTGCATAATGATATCGACATAATTCTAGTGGTCTAGTTTCTTCCGATTTTTTGAACTTCTTTTCCATCTCGTGTGTAATTTTTTGACTAATATTTCGAATACAGTCAGTGTTTATTCGGTTAGTCGGTTGTTGGGGTTTTACTATTTTAAGTTTGAGTTTTATGTCACTGATTAATAATTTATGATCTGAGGGGACATCGGCTCCAAGTAGTGTTTTAGTTATTTTGATTGAATTTCGGTACCTCTCGTTAATTGTTATATAATCGATCTGATTTCTTATGATCTTTTCTTTAGTATCTGCTGGTGACTTCCAAGTATATAAACGACACTTGGGTAGTTTGAAGAATATAGTTGTCACACAAACATTGTTTCTCTACGCAAAATTCTACAAAACGGTCTCCTCTGTCATTACGTTGTCCCAGTCCAAAATTTCCTACAATGTTTCCTTGTTTACCTTTTCCTACTTTGGCATTAAAGTCCCCATTATTATAGTAATGTCTTTGTTTTTTAGCTGACTGATTACCTTCTTTATACCATCATAAAAATTGTAGCAAGATAATAAGGTGCATTATATCAAAATAAAGATGCGCTTTTCTTTTAATGTGTTAAAAGGTTTGACGATCCAGAAACCAAGGCAGCAAGAAAATCAGTAAACCCAGGACCTCCAGTGTCAACAATGTTTGATGTTTTTATCAAAAATTGCCAAACTTGTTACACCACAGATTATATTTATAGGTCGGTGCAGTTCATATCAATGTAGATAGATTGATTTGTTTAGAAAGTAAGTTCAAAAATAAAAATACCCGTTGACTTTCAACCTCTCTAGGGAGACGGCCCTCTAAGAAGAAACAGTTTTAATACGTATATTTTAAAATAAAGTAATATATTATGGTTAAATGCGCAATATAAATACTTTACTCAAATAAAAAGAAAATATCGAGCACAGTTTTTTTATTAAAACTTGTCCAAATACTTTCGCTCTTAGAGCATCTTCAGGGGCATCTGAAATAAGACAAAAAGCGTCTTTAATTAATTTTTAATTTTCAATTTTTAATTATTTTTTCTTTACTAGAAACAACTTTTCTTGGCTTATTTCAGATGCCTTTGAAGATGCTCAGAGCGAAAGTACTTTTGCAAGATTTAATAAAAAGCGCTGGATATTTTGCCTTTTCTTAGAGTAAAGTATTTCATGTTAGCCTATGTAGTATGGTATAAAGATAATGAGCTGCACTTATGCTAGAACCAATTATCTTTTAAATGCATGCATAATGCGTCTTGTATAGCCTCTTTTTGAAGAAGAACAAAACAGAACGGGAAAAAAACCAACAAAAGAACGAAATAAATTCGGGTTTTTACCATCAACAAGTCGTGTAGTAGGAACTTTCCTGTACAGCTATACAAAAGATATTGCATGGGTTTCTTACACCTTCTTCTTCTTCTTAACATGCCATACACCAAAGTGCGTAGGCGACTATCTCATTACTAGAATTCTGTTCTTGGCGGCGTGACACAGCTCGCCTATATTGTGTATTCCTGTCCATTCTTTAATATTTCTTAACCAGGATAATTGTTTGCGGCCGGCTCCTCTCCTACCTTCGATCTTCCCTTGTAGGATTAACTGTGGTATTTCATATTTTGCTCCTCTCAATATGTGCCCAAGGTAACCAATCTTGCGTTTTTTAATTAATTTAAAGAGTTCTCTTTCCACGCCGGCTCTCTTAAGGACGTCATCGTTTCGAACTCTATCCACCCAAGGTATGCGCATCATTCTTCTTAATGACCACATTTCAAATGCTTCAAGTTTATTGATAGATGTTTTTTCCACGTTTCCATGCCATAAAGCAAGACGAACCATATGTAGCACTTGACCATTCTGTAGCGTATTTCGAAATTTAGGTTTTGATTACATAGGAGCGGTCTGAATTTCACAAAAGCTTGTCTTGCCATTTGTATTCGGGTTTTTATCTCTTGTTGTGTATCCGATTGGTCATTGATTGTGGTGACAAGGTATTTAAAAGTTTTCACGTGTTTTATGCGATCGTCACCTATGCATATTATCGGGTTTTCTGGAGGGTTTCTGCTAATGACCATATATTTCGTTTTCAAAATGTTGATTTTGAGGCAATATTTTTTACCTATGCTATTCACCCTATTAAGTAATAACTGCTGATCTTCCAATTTGTCAGTTATAATCACTGTTTTGTCCGCATAGCGTAGGTTGCTAATTGGTATGCCGTTCACCTTAATGTCTAATTCCGTGTCTTCTAATGCTTCCGCAAATATATTTTAAACATATAAATTAAAAAGCATCGGAGAGAGTATGCAGCCTTGGCGGTCACCTTTCCGAATTTCAAATTCATCCGTATATTGGTCTTGATCAATCCTTACCTTTGCCATTTGGTTCCAGTATAGATTCTGAATAATTCTGATCTCCTTCTGGTCAATGTTGGCCCTATGTAGTAGTTCCATCATGATATCATGTTTAACATTATCAAATGCCTTCTCGTAGTCGATAAAGGTGAGGTAGACATCTTTTCGTTGATCTAAACAGTTTTGTATTAAAGTGTTCAAACATAAAATTGCCTCTCTTGTTCCTAGTCCTCCCTTAAAACCGAATTGTGTTGACCCGCTAAATTCTTCTAGTATCTTGTACATTCTTGAGTGTAATATCCTAAGGAAGAGTTTCAGCAAATGACTCATTAAACTGATTAAGCGGTGTTCATTGCATTTTGTGGCATTAGCTGTTTTTGGGATCATCACAAAGGATGACTGCAGCCATTCTCGCGGAATGTAACCAGTACCATAAATTCTATTGAACAGCTTTACCAAGATTTCGATATTCTCCTCGTCTAGTAGTTTTATTGCTTCTATATTAATTTCATCTGGACCTGTTGCTTTATGCATCTTTGTGGTTCTAACTGCATATTCTATTTCACTTCGCATTATTGATGGCCCTGATAAGTTTTCGGAAGGAAGTTTGCGCGTTGGTTGTGTTGGTCTTTCGTCATTAAAAAGTCTTTCTGCGTATTCTTTCCACGCCATTGCTATCTCCTCTTCTGACACCTCTTCTTACACCACAAAAATTAATAAGACTGGTCTTTTGTTCTCTTTCTCCCACCATCATGCCAGTACAGATCACGAACCAATAAACCTATATAACAATAAAAATGAAGCTTACTGTAAGCTATTAGACGATGTTGGGAATAATCTTATATTCCGACAATAGCTTCAACAGCTTCTAGTAAACGTGGATTTGCAGGTCACCTAATTCGCCATCGAAGAGAGGAGTCTCCTGACTTCTCGTTGCTTCGTATAGAGGTCGCTTCATATAAAGGTCGCCCACAATAGATTCGCAATAGGACTATATCTTCTCCATTTGTGTTGTTATTTATATCGTCGAATATAATCGTCTAAACTCTCCGACTTAGATTTGATGGCCCGAGAATTCTTCTGAGGATCTTCCTTTCTATTATTGTAAGCTTCGTTACGTTTCTATTAGTCAGGCACATTGTCTCTGCTGCGTAGGTTATAACAGGTCTGAATAATGTTTTGATATTTTTATTTTTAGTTTTCACTGGTATTTCTATATTTTAGTTTTTTGGTTTTTCCAATAATATGCTCTACTGCCCGCTTTTACTCCTTTATTTATCAATATACCTCTGTCGTTTCAGCTCTCCAGTGTTACACCTAGATCCTTAAATCTCTCTACTTTTTGGTATATACATTGTTTAATCTACATAGTATCTATGTTAAAATCTAATTTTTGTTTTTTTTTTAATTTTGCCAATATCTGAATGCTTTGCAATCTACTTTTTTTTCGATGCATTCCAGTATCATATTAAGCTGTTACTAATTCCGCAAAAACTTTCCTTATAAATTCGTCGAAAATTTCGTTTTCCATACCTCGCTATATCCCGAAATCCATAGAACGGTAACTGAATTTTCTTTTGTCGAAATGTTGAATGTGCCTTTTTTATTATCTCTTTACCTAAATTGAATTTTCTTTACTTAATTCATTTAATTTACATAAGCATATCCTAACACAAAGTTTTTTACATTCTTTATTCTTTTTAAGATGCTTTTTCCAGAAAACTTTTTTAAAAAAGAAGTATAGAGTAAGAAAATTTGGTAATGCTATGTCAATAATTTTTTACTAACTTTAGTATATGATTTTGAAAACATCAAGAAATTTATTTAGAAGTTCGAGACTTAATAAGAGAGGAGGAGATTGTTAGGTTTGTAAAGTTGAGTCGACTGATGTGGTTCGGACGCGCAAAAATACTCTTCCGGAAAAAACCGAGAGATAAAATTTGTACTAAAAAATAAAGGATTTGGGAGCGATTCAGAACAGCAAGTCAGGAGATGTAACAAAGAAAATACGAGGTTTTTAAAAACTATTTCAGGATTGGAAATCGCAACTTTAAAACAAATGTAAAATAATTGATGGATTCGACCGTTACTCGATGGAAATTTATTTAATGTAACAATAAAACACTGAAAACTTTGTTTTCAAAACTTCCACAAAATTTATTTTAAACTCTTATCACTATAGCTGTTTCGGCTGATTGCCTTTCGCGTGATCTATTTTTGGCATGCGTTTACACTTTATAGTCTCTAATGAAATATATTGAGGAGGGGAGAACTGTTTATCTCAAGTTGGTCATTTAGAATTAAATCTGTGTTTTTTAATTTGTTGATTTCCATTGATTCTAACAAAGATAGCTTAAGGCCTTCATTTTGAACGTGAAGAATTTTAAATTCGTCGTTAAAAGAATGATTATGATCTAGAAGGTGAAGTTCGTATGTAGAATCTGTTTTCTATTATTGAAAGCCCTTTTATGTTCGGCTATTCTTTTAAAATTAAAATTTCTACCAGTTTGACCAATGTAAGTTTTTGAGCAGTCGCCACATTTCAGTTTGTACATACCACTGTGTAAGTATTTTTTATTTTGGCTCTTGTTGTTTTTAATATATTTGCCTAGGTTGTTATTTGTTCTGGAAGCTGGTGTTATTTCTTTCTTTTGTATGTGTTGTTATGTGTAATATAAAATGTATAGTAACAAAATTGACCCAGTGTAATAACCTTGTAGTTGAGACACAATAAACTTCTTCTTCTTCTTAAAGTGCCCTCTCCTCAATGGAGGTTGGCTACTACAATTTTAAAATCTTCTCTATCTTCAGCTGTTCTTATTAGCTGTTCAAAATTTAGCCCTGTCCATTGTCGGATGTTTCTGAGCACCGATAGTCTTTTCCTTCCTAGGCCTCTCTTTCCCTCGATTTTTCCTTTCACTATAGGTTGGTCATATTGGTACTTATGTATTATTTTCTATTATTTCTCAGTATGTGGCCTAGGTATGATGTTTTTCTAACTTTAACTGTGTTAAAAAGTTCTCTTTCCTTGCCTATTCTATGCAGCACTTCTTCGTTTGAGGTATGCGATGTCCATGAAATTTTGAGCATTCTCCGGTAGATCCACATTTCAAAGGCCTCCAATTTATTTACGGTTGATGTTTTTAGGGTCCACGTTTCAACTGCATATAGAAGAGTCGACCAGACGTAGCATTTTGATAAACGTAGTCGAATTTCGAGTTTTATTCGAGAATCACAAAGCAGTTTGTTTATTTTTTCGAAAGATTTTTTGGCCTGTTCTATTCTCGATCTCATTTCTAGATCAGGATTTAGACTGCTATCGATCCAACATCCCAGGTACTTAAATCTATTGACCTATTCTAAAATGTGTCCATTTATTGTGCAAGGTTGAGGTACGTTTTGGTTTTTTCGGATTGGCATCACTTTGGTTTTTTTAATGTTTATTTTCATACCAAATTGCTCACAGGTCGAGTTGGTCTTGTCGATGAGTCGTTGTAGACCTACGTCGGAATCCGCAATTAACACTGTATCATCGGCGTATCTGATACAGTTGATATTTACGCCATTCACCTTGACTCCATCCTTGGAATCCTCCAATGCTTCTTTAAATAGAAACTCGGAGTAAAGATTAAACAGCAGAGGCGACAGAACACATCCTTGTCTAACTCCCCTCCTAATTTCTACTTCTGCGGATGTGGAACCTTCGATCCTAACTCTGGCGTTTTGGTTCCAGTACAAGTTTTTTAAGACTTTGATGTCTTTTCCATCTAAACCGACTTCTTGCAAACGTTCTAATAGTAGGTCGTGTCTTACTTTATCAAATGCTTTTTCGATGTCTATAAAGCATATAAATATATCTTTCTGTTGATCGTAGCATTTTTGGGCGAGAACTAGTAAACTGAACAGGGCTTCTCTCGTTCCCATGCCGGCTCTGAATCCAAACTGATCGTCTCCGATGATTATTTCGCACTTTCTATAGATACGATTATGTACGATTTTTAGTAGGACTTTTACTGCATGACTCATAAGGCTTATCAGACGGAACTCATTGCAGTGTTGTGGGTTTGGCTTTTTTAATAGTGGGATGAATATTGACTCCAGCCAATCTTGGGGTATTTTACCTGTATCATAAATGCGATTGAATAAAAGGACAAATATTTCGATATTTTCTTCGCTGATTAATTTTAACGTTTCTGGGTATATTCCGTCTGGACCTGGGCTTTTATTTGTTTTAAGATGATTAATTGCATTTATGATTTCAGATTTCAGAATTGTTGGCCCTTCGTTGTTATTTTCCAATCTTGGTTCTTCTCGTATGTCGTGAAAAAGAATTTTAATATAGTTTTCCCATTCTTTCAGTTTGTCTTCCGTTGATTCTAGCAGTTTGCCATCCGTGTTCCGCATGGTGTGAAAAGTCGTTCTCTTGGTAGTCGATGTAAACTCTTTTACCTTTTTATGTAAATTGAAAAAATCGTGCCTTTGTTGTAGTTCTTCTATTTCCACGCATTTTATTTCCGTTTACAGTTTACAATAAACTAAGTACTTAAAAAAATGTGGTTCAATCTCATATACCTAAAATAATATTTAATTTGAAGAAGCATTTTTAGGTTATATCCTGTTTTAGTGTCTTTTAAAGATAAATTGTTTTATCATTTTAAATGTTTATAAATGTATTTGTACTTACATTTTATTGTACATAATGCAATAATAACCTTTGTCTGTCCCTATCTTTTAATTATCATAACGCATACATTACTTTCACGAGTATGATACAGAAAAAGATTAAGAGGTCAATGTTAATGTCACTGTGGAGATATTGTGAAACTTAATATTAGTATGTTTATCTAGGGATGCAGGATTCTTAAACTTATTTTAATTGTTTTGTTAGTAAGATAGCTCGTAAGCTCTTCTAAAACTACTTCTACTATTATATCCATCAAGGCGTTTAATCGCTGAAAAATACATACCGTGTAACCAATTTAGAATGAAAATACACCAGCAAATGTACTGATTTTAACCCATGTTTTAACCCTCCGATAGTGGCGTGACTAAGAATTTTGTGGCGTGAGGGACAAATGTCACCCATGTTTTATTTGCCACTTTTTATACTTTTAGTTTATTTTCTATGGTAATATAATCAGTACAGTGTATTTATCAAGATAAAATCAAAAAATTATTACAAAAAAATTTTATTTTCAAGTAAACTATAATACATTCACATAACCTCATTTTTATGAAACAGTACCTTTTCCACATTTGGAACAGAATTTTCTGGTGGTTTTATTTCAAATCCTTCCACATGCATAACATCTTCCTCGGGATCCGGTTCTAGCTTCAGCTTGCTGCTCATCTTCCTCAATACCAAGCAGCAGTTTTGCATGTTGCAGTAGCTACCTTGAAATATTTGGATTTTGAGACCTTCCTTCTATATGAGGTTCGATCAACTCCCAACTCAGGGTTTGCAAAAACCGAACACGTAATATCTTCTCGTTCATATGATGATGATATTTGTAAATGCAAAGAGCATTTATTGCGTAAATGTTTACCAGATTGTAGGACAGTATCATCGGCGAACGACTAGTGTTGCGAGCAACATTATTGTGTTGACAAAGTCGGTCAACCAGGTCGTCTTTCTTCATATTATATAAAGTCACGACATCAGGTTTATTTCCATCTCAAGTAGACTCATCTGTATCAATGGTAGAATGGAATGAGTATAAAACTAGTACAGCTTTGTTCTTTTACAAACAATAGGATACCAAAACGCGGCATTCGCAAGGGAGAATACGGGGGAGTGCTCCACTCTATTTCATATTGGAAGGAATTCCTGGTATTTCCCGTTTATTTTTTTTTTTTTTTTCTTCTTTCCTGCGTAAGTTAGTTTTTCTCTAAAAAGCATTTTCGCCAAAGGAATACTGGTGAACCAGTTATCGCCTGTGATATTTCGATAAGATCCAGATACTGGTTCTTATAAAATCAACGCAACTTCTTCTCCCGAGTTGCTTACTTGGTAACGACCTTTTGGCTCCCTACCTACATAGGCTTCCAAATTCAACGTGTAAGCTGTCTTACTGTCAGTTAAAGCAAATATTTTCAGGCCGTATTTAGCTGACTTACTCGATATTGGAACATTCTCGTCAATATACTTATTTAAGAAAGAGCAAACTTCATTACTTCCCTTTCCAGCAATTCCGTTGTGGTATAAATAAAATATTGCAGTGTCATTATTTCTGCTGTGGATGCTAAAAGGATGCCTAAAGTAATGTATTTCCTAGACTTGGTACGCGTCTGCAACTGGTTTGGCTGCTTCATTCAACTAAGGATTTTTTATTCTAGTATTAAGCAGTTCACATTCACAACAAGTATCAATTTGGGGCCTTCGAAATCTGTAATTGAAATGTTCTTTAAAAAAATCCACAAGGAAACTATACCATGTATCACAAAAAATTTGTTAAAATCCTTTATATATCATCATCATCATCATCAATCAGCCCTGACTTGTCCATTGTTAAACATAGGCCTCCTCTAGACTTTTCCATCTGGTTCTGTTCTGCACCTCTGCTATCCAATTGGTCACGATTCTTTTGAGGTCGTCGGTCCATCGCGTTGGGGATCTTCCTCGGCTTCGCTTGTCAGCCCGTGGTCTCCACTCAAGCAATTTTTTTGTCCAACTGTTGTCTTTCATTCTTGCAACATGTCCTGCCCATTTCCATTTTTGCCTTGTAATATGTTCGATAATATCTTCCACTCCGGTTCGTCTACGAACTTCCTCGTTTCTTATTCTATTGCTTAAGTTTATTCCAAGCATTTATCTCTCCATCTTTCGTTGTGTCCTTCTCAATTTTTCGGCTGATGTTTTTGTGAGAGTTTAGGTTTCTGCTCAATATGTGAGGACTGGTAGAACGCACTGGTTAAAAGCTTCTCTTTTTAAATGGATCGGTATATTTGTTTTAAATACGTCTCTTATTTTTCCGAATGCAGCCCAACCCAGACTTATTCTTCTGAGTAGCTCGCATGTTTGGTTATCTCGCGTTAACCTTATTTCGTGACCCAAATACACATATTTTTCCACAAGTTCTATGGGCGACTTTTCGATTTCTATTAGCTGATTGGGGACGAGATTGGTCATCATTTTTGTTTTTCCATAGTTTATTTTTAAACCGACTTTCTGGGTTACTTGCTGTAGTTGTTGTAGCATAACTCTGGCTTCTCCTAAGTTGTCTGTTATGAGAACAATATCATCGGCATATTTGAGATGACTGAATATCTTTCCATCGATGCTAATACCCTTTGATTTCCACTCTAGCCGTTTAAACGCGTACTCCATAACTGTTATAAATAGTTTTGGCGACAAGGTATCTCCCTGCCGCACCCCTCTGCCAATTTTTATCTTCTCAGTTATGCAATGGAGGTTAACGGTTGTTGTCGTATTTTCGTACATATTTTTTGGTATATATTTCGAATAATATTTGCATACCTGTGATCTATTCTGCATTCTGATAGTGCTTTTAAGATAGCAACTGTTTCGACTGTGTCAAATGCTTTGTGGAAGTCGACAAAGATAAGAGCAAGGTGTCTGTTATATTCGATAGACTTTTCAACTAGAGTTTTAAGGCATTGCAAATAGTCGTTTGTTCCATGTCCCGCTCGAAATCCTGCCTGTTCTTCTGATTGATAGAAATCGAGTTTTGCTTCTAATTTGTTTGTCAGTATTCGAGTAAAGAGCTTGTATAGGTGGTTAAGCAAACTAATTGGCCTATAGTTTTCGAGATCTGATTTATCCCCTTTTTTGTAGAGGATGATTGTAACCGAATTCTTCCATTTACTTGGAATGTTTTCACTATGCAGACATAGATTAAAAAGTGTTTGGATTCGGGACATCAAAAGTGGACCTCCTAGTTTAATTGTCTCAATGACTACACCATCTTCCCCCGGAGCTCTATTATTTTTCATATCTTTGAGGGCATGTTGAATTTCCTCTCGTGATATATCTGGTATATCCTGCTATCCTACATTATGTACTTTTTGTATTGGTTGTTCGATGAGCTCTGGAATAACTTGACTTTTATATAATGCTTCATAGAAACTTTCCACTATATGTAATATGCTTGGTCTATCTGAGATAATATTAACATATATATCAACGTCTGGCTATGCCTTGCAATTTTTAGAAGGCTCCAGATTAAAGCAGAAATCTGAATTTGTTTCGAAACTATCTTACCGATTTTTCTATCAGATGTCGCTATTGCGTCCATAACGAAGCCATTTTATTGTTGCTTTTTAAAAGACAGAAAAGATTCATTTTTCACGTTGAGAACGCCTATGAATAACTGTTCTGACGAGACTTATTAAGTCGAAATACGTATCAACAGATACATAGACGCTTTGTACGTGAAATCAAATCTTTTCTGTCTTTTTCATTTTTCATTTCCATTTTTGTCTTTAAGTTGGAAGATTTCTTTTTTGCCATTTTCCATTTTTCTCCTCAATGTTTTCAGGCTTTTATATATATATATATATATATATATATATAGGTATATAATTTATTTACCTTTTATAAAGGATTTTAACAAAAAGTTCTTTGAAAAGTTTATAGTAAAAACTGTACTTCACCTTTAACTCGCTATATTTCTCTTGGAATTTCTCTTTTTTTTATGTCCAGCTTAGCATCTAAGTATTTTATTTGTTTAGACGAATAGTGACTTGTTTTCAGTGAGAATGACTGAATGTGTTCTTTTACAAGATGCATGTAATCTTGTGGAAGAATCTTTCGATTCATCTGTTGGCCTCTTAAATCTCTAGGAGACTCACCTTTCACAAGAAGATCTTGCATTCTTCTTACTCTTTTTTCGCCAATACCGTGCAGAAACAAAAAAGCCTTTTTGCAAACGTTGATCCTTTTTTCACGAAGCAATGTATAGAATTTAAAAGAACTTTTATGATTAACATATGTTTGGGCTTAAAACAAACATCTCCACCTTCATCTTCGGAACTGTTTTGTTTTAATCTTGACCTCTTCTTCTGTACGGGCTCTGCTTCTATTAAGGACTGGTACTAAAGGTCTTGCTCATTTTTGTTTGATAAGTGTCCCCCTCTGTATAAAATTTCAAAAAATTTACTATCTTGTTGGTATTTTTGGGATAATTAGTATCGTATCTTTCAAATAATATAGAAAGACAAGATATAAAGTCGAAAAGAACTTGCTGGAGCTTCATGGCTGGATAACACTTGTGACTGGAGAAGTATTGACAGTCGGACCAAGTCGTCATACTTGCAGGATTAATAATAATTGACAGGAATTATTACCTACAGCCGGATCAAAGAAGGGAATTATAGTGACAATCCCAAAACAAGGAGATCATAAAATATGCAAAAACTACCGAGGAATTAATTTACTGATTTTAACATATAGAGCAATGATTGATATAATTAGAGACAGACTAACAATATATACAAAACAAAGCATAGGAGGTTTTAAGTAAGATTTTAGAAAAGAAAGATCCAAGATAGAAGCTATACATACGCTAAAACAAGTAATAGAGAAAACATACGAGTATGACGGAGAAACACATATAATTTTCCTAGACTTTAAACAGGCGTTTGACAAACTAAACAGAAGAAAAATGATCCAAGACCTACAAGAGTGTAATATACCAAATAAAATTATAAGAATGATATAAATGACCAAGCGAGATTCCCAAGCAGTAATATACACCGGAAGAGACACAACAGAGGAATGAAGAAATGTAGTGGAAACAGCGAAGTTACACCAGAAACTGTAAAGTCGGACTAGGTACATAACAAAAAATTTCAAATAGTTGTTATACGCATTATTTGCGATCTCTATTTATTTAATCAACAAAATATTAAATCATTTTTTTAATAAAATGATCTGAAACTTTGCCAAAAACGTTTTTCAACTTGTTTGCGGAATAACAAACTAAAATAGTCAATAATACAAACACGATGTTTCTGCAGGAATTTCTACGAATACAAACAGTCTACTTACTGTTTTACTATACTAGAATACTGGGTAACCGGCTCAAGTTCATTTATTTGCTTTATCTATTTCCTATTTAGGACATCGACTTATAAACTACATAAACAACGTCTTAAGGTCAGTGTCAATTAGTCTCTGACTGACCAAGTTCAACGACTGCATTGTTAACAATAAAAGAAAACAAAAGTGTACATCACATTTTTTATTGACAAACGAACTGGGTATTAAAGTGTTGGTTTCAATGAGACTTTATAAATTTTATCGTTTTCAGTTTTGAAACATAACTAGAACTAATAATAACATGTATTAAGAATTTAACTGAAATAAATTTTATGAATAACTACAGTTTCCTACACTAGTAAATGACAACAAAAGTTTTATTACAGTCTGAATTTGCAGCTATTTAGTATTTACACAGAGTAGACATGGTAAGAATTTACTTGTTTTTCTATTGTCCCATAAGGGATGACAGGGATGACATGTTCTTGTTTATTTAGGCTTATTAAAATAGATCATAGCTCTGTATCTGTTGCACTATGATAATTATAAATATTGTTGCGGCCTTAGTACTAAGTAAGCAACAGCAAAGTTATGGGCGGCAAAGATCAGATATTTACGAAGGGTACAGGAAGTAACTAGACAAGATCGGTTAAAAAACAATGTTATAAGAGATGAATTAAGAATAAAATCGATAGTAGTTAGTAGAGTATGTTGAAAAATTGTAGTTAAATTGGTGGAGTCATCTAGCGGCAAAAATTGAATACCGGTCAAAAAGATATGGGAAACGGAAGCACAAAGGAAAAAGAAGAGAGGAAAACTAGGAAGACTCGGAACGATGTAATAGCAAAACAACTGGACAAAAAAGGAGTTACATAGAAGGAAGCAAAAGGTTATGGCACAAGACCGAAAGATCTAATAGATATTCGTGCAAAGTTTGAAATTACAGTGCATTTCCTCCCTACACACTAAGTGTAGAAGAGAATTAGATTATATATAATACTGCTATGTACATTATGGAAATAGATGACAATAAGAATTTTATACAGAATGAAGACATTAATTAATTAGGGCAGGTCCAATTAGAATAGAAGGAATTTAAGAATAAAAGATTGATATCTACATATAAGGAATTGTGTGGTACATACTACCACTAACAGGTATAGATAAAAAGATAGCGTAAAACAAGAAATACGATCTGTGGAAGGAACGCAACATTCATAATCACTACGTATTTGCTAAGAGGTGTTGATTGGATGCGGAGATTGGATCGAAAATAAAAAATATTGTTTGGGAAGATCAAATTATAAATATTGAGAAAAAGGATACAAATGAGATGATATGAAGGACCCTGAATATATAAGATGCGTACAGATGCATACATGCTGTGATAGCAACAGAAGAAATAAAATCAAGGTTGATTTCTCGAAATCATTGTTCCAAGAAATAAATAAAAAATAATAAGAAAGAATACTTGCTCTCTAAAACTCTAAAAATAACGTGTATTATGAGTGGAAAAATGTATAATGCAAATTACTATGATGATAAGGCATAACAAAATTAAAGAAGAAGAATTAGAAGAAATAAAAATTTGTGGAGCAACAATTAATAATATCAGACATGCTGATGATACAGCGATTCAAAATTAATATTAAGAAATTAAAAGTGGGTGGCAGTTGGTAAAATAAATGTAGCTATGAAACTAGGACGAGTAAGAGAATTTAAATATTTTGGTTAATATATAATGGGAATGGGACACTAGATCGAGCAATTACCCACAGGGTACAGGCTGGTTGGTTTAACTGGAAGTGAATGAGGGGTCTGTAATCTAAAAATCAGGGAAGGGCTGAAAGAAAAGATATATAAGAATGTAGTAAAGTCTGCGTTGGTGTACGCGGTGAAGTATGGCCTGTAAAGAAAATTCAGGAAAAGAAGATGGAGAAAGCTGAAATGAAAATTTTATGATATTGGGTAAGACTAGTAGGATCAACTTATTTATTTGAAAACAACAAAGATTGCAACAATTTTGCCACGTCAGAAGTAAAAACGAAAACTATGTGGCACGAACGATAGAGCTGTTAGCAGTTTATGGAAAGTGAGATCAAGAAAAACCGACAAGATGGAAGGACTGTGTGAGAAAGGAAAACTTAAAATTTTCGAAAGAAAACACTATGGATGGCGAAGAAGGGTACGAAGCAGCGACCGCTGAAAAGGGAAACGCTGGTAAAGAAGAAGGAGCAAAAAAGTCCTTCTAAATATCTAGACAGCTGGTTAAACATAAATACACACTTTGACGAGGAGCTAATAACATGGATTGAAATGAGAGTGAAATGCTGAGAAAGCCTGCGTACCAAGACAACCGCCGATGGACAAGCAGATAAGAGTCTGCGGATTGAAAACTACACCTAGGAAGAACTAGAATTGAATGGGCTAAAGAAACTCTGAACTGAGAAGGAACTGTGATTTGAGTAGGAACTTTTTAATAGCCAGAGTAGGTGGGGCACGGTGCATCTCAGTACGCTGAGCAAGCCTGCGTACCAAGACAACTGCCGATGGAAAAGCAAATAAAAGTCTGCGGGTCGAAAAGTACACCTAGAAAGAACTAGAATTGAATCAGCTGAAGAAACTTTGAACGGAAGAGGAACTGTGATTTGAGTAGGAACTTTTTAGTAGCCAAAGTATGTGGGACACGGTGCGCCTCAGTAGCTCATAGGGAACGTTATATCGGTATATAAAATAATAAGATAGCTGTAAACAAGGAATATCTAAATAAATACCCAAGAATCGACTGAAAACAGGGGTAACAAGAGAGAGCCACAACTAAGTCATCGTAGACAGAGGTATGTGCTGCGATTACTGAGCTTTACAATCCCGAGTGTTAACAAAATTATGCTCAAAGAAAGCTTAAACTATATTCTAGAGGTCTCGCCAATTCTGGGGGATTATAGCCTTGGATATACCAAGTTCTAGAAGCATAATAAAAATTAGTTTCAACCTATTGGAATAAAATTGATGTAGAGACAAAAAGGAAAAGAGATAATCCAAGGAGGACTCAAAAATAAGTAATTCTTTTGAGTCCATAAATAAAAATATAAGGAATACAAGCAGAGAGGAGATCCTGCTCGCAGATTTTTTATCTGGATATTCAATCTTCTTAATTCTAGAGAAGGAAGGTTATATATATATATATATAAGAGATCGGCCGAAATTCCGAGGACTTGCATTACAAGGAAAATATGCCTTATAAACAAATTAACTGCATTGCGGCACGGGTAAAAATGATGGTTCTAGAAAGAAAAAAGAAAAAGTAGTTGATAGTACTAGTTTTATGAGTTGTATGTTTAAGCATCCAAGCAGGCTTGGGATCATAATTAATCAAAGTCTGCGACTAATACTTTCACGCAGGACACACTGCACAGGAATGCATATACGTTGGGAAAACGTTACAGGGATATAATAACCTTAAAATTAAAAAAAACTAAGGGACTGAATTTATGGGGATTAGACTAATTTATGAGTATACCAGATCCTAAATTTGTAATTTTTATTATATATGTGCCCTATGCAGTCCAATGAAAGCCTTCTACTCACCATGTCAACGTGCAAGATTTTATCCAGAGGTGATGAGTTTAATTAACGGGCAGGGTTTGATTAAAAGGTCTCACAATCAAGTACCAGAGTCAAGTAATGTAAAAAGGAAAAAATAAGGATTAAATACATCCACAAAGAAACTAAGTTCCTGTAGTTGGCTGTATACCATATAATAAAAAATTTTTCCAATAAAATCCTTTATAAAAAGGTATATAAAAAACCCCGTCGGGCTATGTTAAACAGACAAAACGTTTTCGGAATAAGTATTCCGTCATCAGTGTCCTAAAATATTTAACCACTTAATTAAAAAGAACATGAAATGATTTAAATTTTGACTAAGGTTAGTGTGAAATGTGGTTAATACTTACAATATATTACATGAATGTAGCCACTAAATATGAGGGTAAAAACCCTTTAAAAATTAATATGTGAAGTTTAGTTTACATTATGTCGTGTTTACAAATAGGATGGTAAAGTTACCGTTGGATTGGTAACATGGCGACATATGACTCTACATTAAGTTGCAAGTCCTGAGACGGTATGTCTACGAGGACTTTATTAAAGCAACTAATTAAAATGACAATCTCAACAGGTTATGACGGAAGTCATGACAGAGCAGTCAGTGTAACTGTATGTGTCTATTTGTGACTAACGATTAAATACATGATATAAAATACTTAAGTGATAAGAAGGTATGTTTATAAAAAGAGAAAATTTAAGAAATGATAATAATTACATACAGGGTATCAATCGGAAAATATTGATAAGGAATTTTATGGGTAGAGGAAAACTGTAGAAAACTGGTTAGTTGTTAAATTATATAAAATATGATAATAAAACTGAGTGTATTAAGAAACCTTTTATAATAAAAGTCGTTTTCATTTTTGTACCATTTGATTTTGGCTTTAAAATTTCATTTAATAAAATATTAATAAAGTTTATAAAGTCCCATTAACAACGTTGAATACAAATATGAACAAAAAGGTATCAGGTTGTCTTTTTTATTTATTGCGTTTCGATCAATAATTAAAGGTACTTCTGCCATAATTTACGAGTAGTACCTAAAACAAAAAAGGGTGATGTCATCTTAGAGATGTGTTCCGATAATAAAAAAGACAACTGTAACCAACTAAAATATTCTTAAACTAATTTTACAAATTCGTTTAATTTACAATCAAGATTTAATTACAATTGTCTTTTTTAACATAAGTATTACTTTGGAAATTTAGATAGGCTTTTCGGATGTACTCACAAATAATAGAAAGACAAACTACTTGAAACATTTTAGTAATGTTGCCCACTAATGCTGTTTTGCGAATTTCTATGTATAAATTAATTTCTTTTAACTCCGTTGTCCGTCCGTACGTCATCAATGGCATTTCTACGTCATCGCAATATAATCAATTACTTTAAAAAAAAAAATTATTAACAATAATTTTAGAAATTTTTTGACATTTCAGTAGTTCTTTAAAAAAATCGCAAAATACCTCAACAGTCGTTCTAAGGAAATTGTGCCTTCATTAATTCAATATTTTGAAAAGGAGTTGTAACGTTATAAATGTCACATGTTTGTTATTTTTTTTAATAATTATTTTATTTCAATTTCTTTCGATTTTATTCATTTATTTACTTGTTTTTTCATTTTACTATTTTTATTCTAAAAATAGTTGGCGCTCAACTCTTCATTCAACTTTCTATTTACTATAGACTTTGTCATAATCTAAATTCCAATTTTAATTTCCACTTAATATTATAATTCCCTGTACTCAAACCCTATTATATTCTATGGGAAAGAATATATATAAATTTCTCTGCCTACTTCAGTCGACAAAGTATATCTGTCAGTTGGCAACTCTGCTCTGTCATGTCACTTTAATTCTTTAGATACGTATTATTTCTTCAGAATGTCTTTTGTTTATTTAAGCAGGATTTTCAGTTGAAAATTCTTTTATATTGTTAAATCTTTTCTGGTGTTAGTAAATTTCTAGTTAATCAATTTTTTTATATCTGTCTTTTATAATTTTATATTTGACTTTTACACATATCTTACCTCCAACCCATGTGCTTTTTTTAGAACCATGTGCATTTTAATAAAAATTATATTCGTTCATCCTTGCTAATTGCTATTTGCTTTTTAAGATTGTAAAAATTTGTAACGTTCATATGACAAGGAGATATTTTTAAAAGTTATGATGGTGCTAACACAAGGTTTATTATTTTAGTTTTCTGGTATTATTTAAATTTTGCCTGTCCCCTTGCTTGAGAGGGATTGCGATTAAAATCAAAGGAACTCAATATATACTGCTGTGGGTGGCCACTGATATGAAAAGACAACATATCCCTGAAGTATAATTTCAACCGGTATCTGGAGCTATCGACCGTACTAGCTGCATTCTACAATCCATCCAACCAGCATTTAAAGTCACCAACAACAATCGTAATCCTGTCTAACTACTTGAAGACAATATACTAAAAGCCGTAATTACCAATTTAAAATTGTTGTAAAGATTTGCTTTTTTTTTTTTTTTTAATTTAATATCAAATTTTTTTTTTATATTTTATTTATGTACAATAAACATGATTAACTAATATCTAGGTTTATTTGTCCCAGCCAAACTAATTTTTGAGACTTACTTTGAAGATAAGACGTTCTCACGCCTGACAGACTAAGCTAGACGAGGCCTAATAATTGGCTCCCAAAGAATGTTGGGAGTTTTATTCTTCTACATTTGCTAGCTACTTTCGGAGGTAGTTTTTTTTGTTACAGAGTAAAAGCTTTAGGTATTTGTGCAAAGCTTTTTCGTTATTTAAAAGTCTCTATCGTTATTTAAAATGTTCACCATTTTGTTTATTTTTTCAGCCTGAACAAATCGTATAAATGTAAGAAAATCAACGTATTTTATTTAACCTATTAAACCTTGATCGCGTTTTAAACTCTTCTTGGAAAGAATCTACGACTTGAGTCATTATACATTGTACTTTCTGTTAATTGTTAGTTTCTTAATAAGACAATAGCTTTAATTGCTCCATTTTTTACTTCTTGTAGCTTTGTAAATTTCTCTAGCGAAGCAATTTTATTTTTATAATAAAAATTACTGTTTTCGATAACTATAATATGAACATGCTTATTGCTTGGATTTTAGTACGATCGTTATAAATGTTATCAAATATTATATAATTCATAATCGACGTCATAGAGCAATTAGATTATTTTTTCTTTCACTACTGGATTTAAGTGATATTTCTGGACTTTTATATAGATATATCTTTTTTATTTCTTTTCTCAATTTTACCATCATCATTATAAAACAATCAATATAATTCATTATTATTTTTTGCACTTGCATTAGTTAACAATAAACTTTGTAACAAACCAACTTCTGACGCTGGGCCCCTGGAGGAGCCGTAATATGATTTTCAAACCCCAACATGTGGCATTCCCATAAGATGGACCAGTGACCTGAGTGGTCTGACTATTTTGTATAGATTTTTGTTTACAGATGTGAGTAGAACACAAAAAGACAGTACTCGAAATATATTTAGTGAGTTAATGTTTAGCTTTTGCAAAAGAAACACGATCAAACAGCTTTATCAAATCATCGTAATTTTCATTATAAAATAAATCATAAAACTCCTGAGATTAATTATTATTAGTATAACATCGTATTATATGGTCGGCTATTCCACATATTAATATCTTATACCTTACATTTTCCTTATTTTATAATTCTTTACATTATCTTTCAAGCTGACTATACGAAAACGCTGTACGAAAATGACAAGTAAAATTTGATGAGGTGCAATGGATTTATGAGGAAATTGACCAAACATTTTTATTGCACATCTAATATCCAACAACCTTCTGATTATTTCCAAAGTATAAATGGTAATAGGAAACAAAATACCTGCATAGAAAATTATTAACACGTCAACTGCCGCAAAACACTACTTAATAATTTGTATCTAACATATAAAGTTGGTATATATATTTATAAATCATATACGTAAAACAAAATGGTCAAAATGTGAAATACAATTTGTAGTACTCAGATTGAAGAAACTACCAGATCCATTCAGAGAATTTAGTAGTAATATTTAGTATTATAAGTAATTTCAAAGACCAACTGCCTTGCGATCACTTTAGTGGTTTTTCTGAAAATCTTCTACAGTGTTTTTTCCATCCCTTATAATTTTTGCAATTTTGTCTTCTCCCATCCTTGTTAAATGATCCAATTTCTTCTTTATCCTCTTTCCTCATCTCACTACATCTTGAACATAACATTTTTGATCTCAGTTCATCCTGTCTTGTTTCCTCTAGTGCAGATCTTAGTATCAGTTATTCTTGATGCACTTTTATTTTCCTTATATAAGCTTTGATTTCGACCGGATGTGTAAGTTTTGGTCAAACGCAGGATTTATAAACTCATGTCTTTGTTTTTAATTAAAATTTAGTTAAGATAATTACACTATTGGCGAAAGACACAATAATAAGAAAGAAGACCAAGCTCAGATGGGTTTATGCCCTTATTTTTTTCATTGTGATACGGCTGAAACATGGACTCTCAAAAAATCGATAGAATCTGCATCTAATTGGTTCTTTGATTAGGTTAGGTTAGGTTACATTCCATTTAACTGTTGATATTGTCATCTGTTAATCTTTTGCAATTATATTAATTGTATATAGTACCCTCTATAGATGATCTTAGCTAGTTGATGATAGAAGTTATGACAAGAGCCTGCTATATCAGGGCGAAATCAAAAGAGACTTAAAGAACTGGTGCGAACATACCTATATCTAAAAATATATCTGAGATGCTGCTAAGTGAAAAATTTTGACCAAGTAAGGCACGAACTGCTAATAGAACCATTAAAAATTCCTTAGAAAAATAATGAAGTTGAATGCAAATAGGTAGTTATCATAAGACACAAAAATGGAGATATTCTGACCTACAAAATTAGGGGAAGTGTAAACTGAGGATGTATATGTCTGTTAAAGCTTTACAATGGCAAAAGGACAATAGTCGATCAATGTACCATAAGATGAAATTTCATAACAACATATTCTGAGAAGTAAGTCTCTAAATAAGGTAAAACTTACTATGATGAAATTACATTCTTGAAAGGAAACGGTATGATAAGAATAAAAAAAATTGCACCTAATTATAGCAGCTCTTAACTATTTTAATTCATGAGCTATTTTAATATTACATGCTTGTCATTTATTTGCAATATACATTGCAATTTTAGAATCGGATCATCAGAAATACTTTCTGAGTCGAATCTGACATCTGACGTTTCGACTTTTAGCTCAGAAATTTTTTTGTGCGAAAATTTTATTTTGTAAGCGATGTGAAAATGTCAAAAAAAGATTTTAAATTGAAATTGAAATATTCATCTTTATTTCCACAGATAGTTGTTTTATTTGGCAGTTGAAGTGTTAAATAATACGTGCAAGATTGTATGCAATTATGTAATGATATACAACAATATATACACTTAATATACAAGTAGAAAAACATATTACAAAAAGCACTTGTTTCCTATATAAAAATAGTTTTTCATTTATTGTTTTAATCTTTTTTATTTCTTCCCTCACGCTCCAGCTTGTGTACCATTTGTGACCCAAATCACTTTTATCGTCTGTGTTTTTTTCAATTTTCCACGATATTTTAAGTCTGCGAAATCTTCATTCATCTTCTATTGACTCATCCTTTCTTTTCTTTAATTCCTTAAGTTTATTCATCTTCTTTTTAAAATTGTTCTCAATCGTGATTTTATGCTTCTCGATTTTTTTCTGCCATTTCCTTTTAAACTCTTCTATATCAAAAGATTTGTTACTCTTTAATCGCTCTTTACTTTCTTTCGAGTTATTCTCATCGCTTTCTTTACTTTCCCCAGACTCTTCACTTTCAGAGCTTATTTCATTGGACTTGGAACAGCAGATTTTCTTTTCCTTTTCTACCAAAGTTTTCAATCTCTTTTGGAGGTCAAATAATATTTTCAAACATTTCTTAATTTTCATATCTTTTTCTAGTCGATCTGCCATTTCTTCTATTGTTTGTACTTGCATCTTGTATACATGTTTCATTTCCCACAATATACTAGCTTCTTCTTCAATGATTTTATCATCGTCTTCCACTAACATCATTTTTAATTTTTCGAGAAGCCTTATGCTTTCTTGCAAAGCTAGGTCTCTTTCGTTATTTAATATTTTGACCATTTCGTTTCGTGTTTTAGCCTGAACAAATCTTAAAGAAGCTAGGAAATCAACATATTTTATTTCAGTAGCCACATCAAATCTCGACCCCGTTTTGAACTTTTCTTGAAAAGAATCTACCACTTGATTTATTATGCATTGTACTTTTTGTAATCCCGCTAAGGATCCTATCAATTTCTTTACGGCGAAAGGGTTTTCTCTTTCTTCGTAAATTGTGTAGATAATAGTTTTAGTTGCTGTATTTTTAACCTGTTGCAGCTCTGTAAATTTTTCTAGAAGACCAATTTTATCTTCATAGTCATTTATTTTTTTGTCCATAATTATTCTTTTCCACGATTGTACTATGGATGTTTTTATTGATTGGATTTCGATAAGATCGTCATAAATTTGATCGAATCTTGTACAATCCATATACACTAACACATCGATGTCACAAAGCAATTGGGATATTTTTTCTTTCACTGCTTCAAGTGGTATTTCCGGACTTACAGATTCTTTTTTATTCCTCGCTTTTAATATTACAGAATTTATTTTTTGTAAATCATCTTCTTCAGACGAATTGTAAGGATCATCTGAACTATTCTCTATAGAACTATGTACACCTCCAAGGTTTTTTCCCTTTTTAAGAAATATCGGTCTTTTGTAACCGTTTATTTCCATAAAAGGCAAACCGTTATTATCAATAATTACTTTTGGTTTTATAGGTTCTATAACAATCTTTTTTTTAAGCTCTTCTATAGAGTCATTATGATTTCTCTTTGTATCTCTAGTTTTACCAACTTTTTTGCGCTTTTTTACAATATCTAAACCCTGTTTTCTTATATCATCATACAAATGTTCCACAATTTTTCTTTGTTCTTTACTGTCATCATGATGATTATGTTTTAGTTTAAATTTTCTTGTTGGTTTAATTGTCCTTTCAGGTTCTTCAATCATCTTCCCTAGTTTCTCTCTTAATAATTCTTCTACGTCATCGTCATCAACCATTTTCAGTATATAACGTTTTTTCCGTACTTTATTTTCAGATTCTTTTTGAAAATTATTATCTTGACAATGATTAATTACATTACCATCAGTTACAGTAACATCTAAACTTCGCTTAAACCTTTTTCTTTCGACAAGACTGTCGAGGAATTGATCAGTTGGGCCATAATGATCAAAATCGCCGATCATGTCACTAGTGAAATGCAAAAACCCTTTTTTTAAGTTCTTTCCAAAGTCCTTAAAATATCTTTTAGTTTCCACCATCATTCTTGGGACAGCTCCTACGATTGGAAGGTGGTCTTCCTCTTTTAAATTTTTAAGTACTTTTGCTGGAAAAGTTAGTATGTTTAATAGAGGATACTCCGATACCCATTTCTTCTTTTTGTGTGGTATCATTAGATTTTCATAATCTATTTCACTCTTTATATTGTTATATTTCTCTAGCTCTTCTCTAATGGCTTTTCGAATAGTCTCTTCCCTTGAGTCATGTATACTATTTCTTTTCGTACCAACAATATGGTCTTCATCAGAATTCTCTTGATAATCGAAGTCATAGTCAGAATAATCATCTATCTCATTATTTTCAAAACTATCTCTAAGCCTTATTTGATACAATGGTAAAGACAATTCATCAGAATCTATTATTATCGATCTCTTTGCTCTATGTTTCCCCATTTTAATATCATCTATTGTATTATCATATATTTTTGATCTAGTTTGGCCTCTATTAAGTTTCTTTAGTTTTAGAAGAAAACGAGCTTTCTCTTTTTCTGACATCATATCAGTGTTCCCTTGATAGTTGCCGAATTCATCTAATACTTCATTTGAGCTAAATTCAGACATCCACCTATTCCCCGAATTGATTTCTTGTTTTCTTCCAGATGGTCGGTGTTTCAAAATATATTGATCCTCGTTTGATTCTGGGTAGTAGTACCGTGGACGATCATTTTTGTAGTTTATTTGAGGTTTTTGTAGACTCTCTACAAAATTTTCTGTTTCTCTGTCAACCAGTTGATTATCAACATATATTCTTGGTCTACTATATTTGTTTAAATATCTTTCTTCTTCGTTATATTTCTTTATATATCTATCTTCGTCAATATATTTTTTTGATATCTTTTTGTGATCAGCGTATTTTTTTGGTACTTGCTTTAAGGTTGTTGAACCAAAAACTTTATTTTTTATAGCATTTATATTTTCTTTGTGTTTTTGAGCTAAATGTTCTTTAAGAGTTAATTTTGGAGGAGGTAGATTGTACATATTTCTTAGCCTTGGATCTGGATGGGTCATAGCCATACTATTGACCGTTTTTATAATAGGCTCTTTAATAAACTTGGGTAACATATTCATCATAAATTTGTATCCATTTTGAAGAATTGGCAATTCCCTTTTACGACGGGAAAGTGGTTGGCCAGGTGGATTTACAACATTTTCAATTGTAGGAAATGATATTTTGGAAACATACCTGACGTTGCAATCACAGTTTGGATGTGGCAGTAGGTGGATACCACATGGAGATGGGGGACACACTGGACAAGTGATGTGTCCACAACATGTAGGAATAACACGTTCGTATAATCCGTGATTATGATGATGAGGATGATGTTCATGGTGTTTATGATAATGTTGTGCTAAAAATATAAGAATGTTAATTTAATATTTATATAACACACCAGTTTTTTAATTTTAGCACAAAATTGTTATTTATATCGGTGTCAGTCAAAACAATAAATCAAAATAATTGAATTAAAATTTCAAGAAACTTATACATAACGGACAAATAAAGCAGCATAAATAACAACCCGACTCTAAGCTAAAATAAAAGAATAATTCTCTCAACATAAAACAGTAACAAATACGTTAAGGTCAGATTTAGACAACTAGCAATCAAATGAGCTAGATACACAAAAGGAATCATTACCTTATTATGACTATTTTGGACTTTAAAAAGCATTTGATTTTGTAGAATATTGGGTAGTTATAAATACTTACTATTGGGTAGTTACGGAACATACAAATGTACTCTATTTAATTTGAAATATATGCTAAAAGGTAACGAGGCCAAACTCAAGGAATAAACTGAATCCATTGAATCAACCAAGGAGTCAGAATGCAGTAACCATTTCATCAAAAACAAGACAAAATAAGTTATGTATTAATGTAAACGTACATTATAGTTATAGGGAAGACTAGGTAGCATTAAAGACGTGAAGGATCTCAAATTAACAGTGAAAAAGGTAAGTAATATCATAACGACGGCTTGAAAGATGATCAGAGAGATCAAGAAGGAAAAAGAAAAACATACCTTGGTGAAATAAACACTTAAAAAAGCTTGAGAAAGAGGTAAGAAGGCTATTTATATATATATATATATATATATATATATATATATATATATATATATATATATATATATATATATATATATATATAAGCGGGGATCCTACAGCTTCTGCCGCTTCCCGCATTTCGATCAGCATCTTTTTCTATCTCTCCAGGTGTCTTCATCAATGGCTCTGTCTTTCATGGTTTCCATAGCACCTTGTATCCAAGACTTGGCTGGTCTTCCTCGTTTCCTTCTATTACTTGGATTGTATTCCATAGCTATTTTTGGCCATCTGTTTTCGTCCATCCTCTGTACGTGTCCATACCATATTAACTGTCTAGTTTCTATTCTTTCAGAAGTTGTATGTACTCTATCTGTTTTTCTTCTAATTTCAGAATTAGGTATACGTTCTACTCTTGATATACGGCAAGCTCTTCTTAGGTAGTCCATTTCAACCGTGTCAACTTTTTTCTTTCCTTTTACTGTCATTTGCCAACATTCTGCTTCATATGTAAGAATGGGCTCTACAATTACTTTGTAGATAGTCATTTTAGTTTTCATAGTAGCTTTGTTGGACCAAAGTATCGAATTCAGAATTTGAACACTCTTCCTGCCTTGTTGCACTCTATAGTCTATATCTGGTTCCGTTGTTCCTTTACTGCAGATAATACTTCCCAAATATTTGTATTCGTAGCACCTTTTCATTTGTCTAATTTCCAAATCCGGGTCTTCGTCTTCACTGCCTATTCGCATATATTCTGTTTTAGACATATTCATAATCATCCCCCATTTTTCGTATTCATCTTTGAGCTTTCTAAGCATATAATCTGCATCTTCTTCACAGCTTGCAATTAGTACTTGATCATCTGCAAAGAACAGCGTTGTCAGATAATGGTTGTTAAGCTTCAACCCCATTCCCGCACATTTTTGTCTCCACTGGTGCAGTGCTTCTTGGATATATATTTTAAATAGGGTGGGGGAAAGACAACATCCTTGTCTCAAGCCTTTTGTTACTGTAAATACCCTTGAGAAAGTATTTCCTGTTTTTACAGTGCTTTGAGGACATTTATAGATGTTCAGTATTGCTTTTAGATATGTTTTACTAAGGTCAGTTTTCGTCAAGACACTAAATAAGAGTTTTAAAAGAAGTGTATCATAAGCCTTCTCTAGATCTATAAATACCAGATGCGTAGGGAGGTTTCGAGCTGTTCGTTTTTCAATTACTTGTTGAAGGGTAAATGTCCACGCACGATCTTCCTGCTCTGAAGCCGCTTTGTTCTTCAATTTCTTTATACTCCTCTTCTATTCTTCTTTTCAATATACGACCATATAACCTTCCCAGCGAGCTAGTTACGCTAATGCCTCTATAATTTCCGCATTCTTTTCTGTCTCCCTTCTTATAAATGGGGCTAATGTGGGCCAAATTCCAATCGTCTGGAATCGTTTGGCCTTCAATTAAGCATTTATTAAAAATATTCACTAAGCTTTCCAAAAGAGTATCCGGTCCATGTTTCACCAACTCAATGGGAATGTCTCCAGGCCCGGGTGTTTTTCCATTTTTCATTTGTTTCAATTCTTTTTTCAGTTCTTCTTTGTTTATCTTATGCACCTCTGAGTTTTCTGTCATTGAGATATGGTCAGGTCTTTCCATAAATTCGTGCCTACTTTCTGTTAATAGCGTTTCGTAATATTTTTCCCACTTTTTATTTTGAATCAGGTTTATATTTCCCGCATGTTTTCTTTCTTTTCTAATACTTTTTATGAATTTCCACGCTTGTGTCACTTTGGTTCCTCCTAAGCATCGGTCCATCTCTTCGCATTTCTCTTCCCACATTTCGTTTTTTCTTTTAGTGACTTCCTTCTTTGCTTCCCTGTTGAGTCTGCTGTAAATTCTGCTGTCTTCTGAGTCTTTTTTAACGAAGGCTATTTAACAAAACCAAATCCAACTAAAAGTGCGGTAATTAGAAAGAAAAACTGACGCAGTACAACAAAGAAATCCGTGCCAAAAGAAACTCATGTAGAAGGTTTTGCGAGGAAGTCCAAGAGACTCCCTTATGCTCCAGAATCCATAAAATCTTGTCGAAGAATGGTACATCGAGTTAGGTCAGTTTTCTTAAAAAGGAATACTAAATGTATACAAAAACGCTTGAAGAAAGCTTATTAAGGCTCACCAAGGCTCATTTTCTCAGCTCAACTTTTAACATTAACCCTTTAGTAACGCAGATTTTTTCAAGAAGGCATTCTGCTGTAGACTGGTAACTGGCTACCGAAATTACGAGGCTCAGAGAGTTAGGTTAAATATAAACAAATTATATAAGTCATATAAGTTCCCCGGAATGGATGGAATAAGGCTACAGACCAATAAACCTATTCTTTTCTAGCAAAAACGTTAGAAAGGCTGCTAGACAGGTATATGAGAGATGAAGTACTTAAGTATAAACCACTTAACGATCATCAATATGTGTTTCAGGCGGAAAGTCAACGCACTTTCCGCGAGGACAAAGAAATAGCAATAGTAACTTTTCTAGACATGGAAGGAGCCTTTAACAACATCTTTTAATCCATACATATTGCTTTATAAAAGTAGACTGGGGAATAGGTCTGCCAGTAATAATGGTAACTTTAAGTTAGTATAGAGATGGCTCCAAAACCGATGAAGACAAAACTAATTAACTTGCAAGAAAAATATAAAATTTCGACAAAACATACAAAACGACATACAAAACGATATATACTAAATTTTTATTATATACTTACGTGGACATGGACATGGTACAACAACTCTGTCTAATTTAGTTGAAAGACATGGAAGTGTGGGACATGGTTGTGGTTTTGGTGGACAAGGCTGTTCTACCTTGACTGGAACTATTTTGCAGCCCTCATCACAATCACAATCGCTTTGAGGATAGCATGCCGTTAGGCCATCCATATAGCAAGATCCATACAAATGTCTATCGTGGTAATGTCTATCGGGATAATGTCCGTGCCAACGGTGATGATCAACGCAAACTGGTTTGCAGAATGGTTGAATCTGGAAGAAATGATTGACATAAATATTTTTTTATTTTAATTATTGATTAAATAAAATTATAATAAAATATACTGTATATGTGTTTAAGTCGCTCTAAGCAGACCTTATAAGATCGAAATATGTATAAGCGGATGGCAGAAGCTCTTCATTGAAAATAAATCTCAAACGTCTTTATGCTTTATTTTATTAACATCTTCCGAAATAGATAAAAATACTGACAAATCGGAAAAAACATAAACGTTTTTTCACAGTGTAAAATGATTATCAAGAAACTTACCAACACCGGAAGTTCAGGTCCGCATCTTGGTGGTGGCACTTCAGGCGTACAAGGAATCTCAACTTTTGGTTGGCATGCTGGATATCCAGTTTGATGGCAACAGCTACTTGGGTAACCAGAATCGCAACGGTAAATCACCTTTACAGGTGCTTGCCCTGGTGCTCCTGGTACTTCCCCTGCTAGTGTCAAATGCTTCGAACACTAAAATTTAATAATACTGTAAGTTAATATTTTTACACAATATTATAAGAACTAATTGTAATCTTCTAAGTAAGGAACAAAATACAAATACTAAATTAGGAAAATAAATAAATACATAACTTATTATTTTTGTATTTATATGTGTGTTACACCCGTTATCTTGTCGTTTTATTACTCTTTGCTCTCTCTGACATGGCAATTAATATTATTTATAAAAATTTAACTTTAAAACACTTTACACTTGTGTAAGGAAATCATTGAACCGTGACAAAATAATAATTCCTTAATTTAAGTATACATCATAGTAATGTCGTTTATTAAATAATAGCAGTGCTATTTAGGAATTTTGTTTGTCCTCCACTTTGGAAAGTTTTTCTGTCACTTACACCTATATTTTTTATAACACTTCTTGTACATTCTATATCTTTTTACAAAATTAACTTAGTTCTGTTTTTTTTTTTACTAAAAAATGAATGTTTTGTATTATAATCTATATAGTTCATAAGCTCAGCCATTTCTTCCACTTCAATCTCAATAGGCTGCATATTTTTTGTAAGGTAAACCACGTGCAAATTTTTGCTCCATTTTGTCTCTAAATATGTTTGCTTAAATAACTAATTTATAGATGAACTGATGATGTGCATGAATTAATACACGAAACGCCTTCAATAAAAAGATGAAGTAGCTAATATCCTTGCTTTTATTTTCCAACTTGACCGAGAACACTCCACTATCATAGTGAATGACATTTAGTATTGAATTCGGTCAGACTCCGTCGAAAAAAAAATTATTTATTTGTTTTGAAAGGTTCAAATTTGCAAATATTTCAGTAACAGTGTATAAAACCGGAAATGGGAATTTTAAAGTTTTTCTTGACATATTTGAAAAATTATTGGTGTTTTGCTCTGCTAATTTCCAGAAATAATAATAATTGGAGATTTTAACATTGATTTTAAAAAAGATTCTAATGAACTAAAAAGTTTCCGTGATCTAATTTCTACTTTTGGCTTAACCATAAATAATAATGAATTTACTAGAATCACAACTAGATCAGCAACTTGTTTGGATAACATCTTAAGAAACATAAGCAGTGAGATAGTTAATTGTGGAATTGTGGACCTATGTATTTCTGATCATCTTTCTCAATTTCTGTACTTAAAATCAAAATCTAATGGGTAAAAAAGAAATCAAAACACTCTGTTACGCAGACGACGCAATATTGATAACACAAGATAAAGATAGTCTGCAAAGACTGGTCCACAGATTTAACATAAGAGCAAAAGAATTTAATATGACAATCTCATCTCAGAAAACTAAAACAATAGTAGTCAGCAAAGAGCCAACCAGATGTAAAATAAAAATTGATGACGTCAGTTTTGAACAAGTAATGGAAATAAAATACCTCGGAATTACACTGTCTAGCTATGGAGAGATTAGGACAAAGAAGTGAGAGATCAAGTACAAAAAGCAAATAGACTGGCAGGATGCCTTAATATCAATATATGGCGAAACAGACACATTAACACTGAGATGAAATCAAGAATTTATAAAGCCAGTCTTCTTCTTCATGTACCATGTCCTTTCAGAACGTTGGTTACCATCATAGCTATCTTAATTTTATTCACTGCCACCCTAAATAGCATGCTTGTATCAACACCATACCAATCTCGCAAGTTCTTTAACCATGAGGTTCTTTAACCATGAGATATTTTGTAGCAACCTATATTTGGGACCTCTCATTACATGTCCGAAATACTCCAGATTTCTTTGCTTAACGCTTTTTATTATCTCAGTAGTCTTGCTGAGACGTTCTAGTATTGTGGCGTTTCGAATCTTCTCCACCCAGGAAACTTTTAAAATTCTTCTATAGCACCACATTTCGAAAGCGTCAAGGCGATTTAGATCGATTTTATTCACAGTCCAAGACTCAACACCATAAAGTAAGACCGAGAACACGTAGTAGCGCAGTAGGCGGATCCTCAATGCCAATTTTAGGTCTGTGTTACATAACACCTTGGACATCCTTCTAAAAGCCGCTCTAGCCTGCTCTATCCTAGATCTAATTTCGCTGTGACTTTCTTCGTTACAATTTAATTGCTGTCCAAGGTAAACGATTTTATCAACTTGGTCAAGTTTGGTATTATTTTCATATATAGACGGTTTTATATGCTGTTGTTTACTTATTACGAGTATTTTGGTTTTCCGTATGTTCAGATCCAGACCTGCCTCCCTATAACTCTCAACGACACTATCAAGTAGTGTTTGCAGATCTTCTTGACTAGAAGCTAGGAGTACTGTATCGTCCGCATATCGCAAATTATTGATGACTTCACCGTTCACTAGTATTGGTTTTTGTTTTTCAGAAACTGCTTTTCTGAAAATTCTTTCGGAGTAAAAGTTGAAAAGCAGGGGTGACAAGAGGCATCCCTGCCGTACTCCTCTTTTAATATTGAGAGCATGTGCTTCCACACCATCTACTAAAATTCATGTTGTGTGATTGCAATATAAATTTGAAATTATTCGTACATCTCTGCCGTCCAAGCCAATGTCTTTTAGAGCTTCGATCAATATAGAGTGCTTAACACGATCAAATGCTTTATATATGCGCATTTATCCACAAATACTTTCCCACTCTCCCCCACCCTTTATTTGAAAAAAAAAAGTACTGAACAACTTTGATGAAGACATCTTACAAACCAGGTTACTGCCTTATCTCGACGGCCGCCGAGACGTCCTTTTTTAGCAAGACAACGTGCCTCCCCATATTGCTTATCAAACTATGGACTTTTTCCAAGAAGCTGGCGTTAATGTTTTGCCACGGCCGCCCCGTGTTCCGGATTTAAATCTTATCGAACATGTATGGGATATGATGGAAAGGAGACTGTCCACTTTTGCACCATCCTGCACAGACTCTGGCACAGTTAATACATGAAGTTTAAGTTGCTTGAAACGAGGTGCCACAAGCAGACATCGAACATCTCATTTTGTCAATGCCTAGACGTATACAGGAGTGTATTCAGCTACGGGGTCGCCAAACATATTATTATTATTTTTTTTTTTTTGATTACTTGTTAATAAAAATTCATGACAACGTTACGTTTCATTCTTGATGTAAATCTACCATGTTGACAAAAAATTAAGTTCAAGAAATTATTCCTTCTGGGTGTAACACTTCCAATGTCACTGAGTATATGTCAAGATTCCAAGACGTCCAAATTTAAAATAGGACTATAACGTAAGAAAACAAGCCGCTACAATATGGCGCAGAAGGTGAATATTATACAATACTCGGTAAAATACTCTGAGAATAATGATGATAATGATGATATATGCGTCCTGGACTGGGATGTTTTTTGAAGATTCCAGATCCCCCTCTATAAAGACCAAAAAAAAGTATCAGAGCGACATATGCAGAGGCTCTGAATCGAAATTAAATCTCTCTTCTTATAATACAATAATTATAAAAATAATTATTTACAGACGTAACAATGTCCATCTAATAACAACATGAGAAATCCTAAGATTTCCTACTTGGCGAAACTAAACACTTAATGGGGTTTTAATTATAATATTATGCGTATATATATATATATATATATATATATATATATATATATATGTGTGTGTGTGTGTCTTTGTGCTTGTATGTCTGGGTGGTGTTAATTTTTCTTCCAAATTTGCTTCAATCAGATTATGGAAAACAGAAATAAACTCAGAATGCACGCAGAATATTAAATTACGATGCTCCTTATTCCTTTTTTCAACAAGTTAGTCAATTTAAATACTTTAGAATAATTAGAAAGAACGCCGAAGGAATTACTAATTTTGAGATCGAAAGTAGGAAGGAATTCTTTCAATTTAATTATGAATCGCCAAAATACTAGGTTTCAACTTTTAAACCATCATTTTTTAAATAAAACTGTAAATTCTGAAACTATTAAACAGCAAGTTAAATATTATATTTATATGGAATTAAGCTACAATTGATTATACTGGAAGTTACATTTTATAATCGTTATTTGACGTTTCGGTTATTATTCTAAATTTCGGAGTTGCTAATATAATATAACCAAAGATGTTTGGTAGTTACGTTTTTCACAATTTTGTTGGTCAACGTGGTTCTGGAAGAAGAAACACTTTGTGACGCCTGAGAAGGTATAAGGATATGATAACAAGAAGAAGAATAAGAAATAAAACAAAATAAATACTATTAAAAATTAATCGTTATAGAGTGTAAAGAAATAATTATATCCTTGAAACAGTAGTTATCTGCAAAAGGTCGGTTATGATTTTTAGATGAAAAGTGCCAATAGAACTCACTTTTCTTCTAACAACCAACAAAAGTCATTTTTTCTTTTTAATTTGAGTTTACAGAAATTAAAATCAATATTAATATACTAAATTTGGACTACATGAATAAAAATATTTTGTTGAAATTCTTCTAACAATCCCACAGGTTTATTCTGCACGTGTTAGGAATGTGAGATCTATTATTTGTTAATAACGGAGCCAGCCAACCATTAATGAGTTAACTCTTGTATACAACAAAGACGATCTTCATTCCGTCTAGTGCTTATGCACTAGTTATTTGCTCCCGTATTTTATCGTCATGCACTAACGTATTTTTGTGATTGTATCCTAATAAACCAATTTAAATTTTACCTCAATAAAATATGCAAACAGAATTTTCTTATAAATAAAAAAATATTCGCTAAAACTGAATAAATGTCTTATTGAAAGTTTCGTTTTATTTCCACCATTTACAAAGATGTGTAGAAAACAATATTAGTTGCCAATTTGGTTTTGATAGATTTAGTAAACTTGATTATATAATTTGCAAGAACCGCTGGACACAGCTGGATAAATCAAAACAAAATAAAATTAAAATGATGGAAATTATGGTGTCTATTCACGATCTAGTTAAACGAGTCTAATTATTCGGTCTACAATGCAAAATCTTTAAAGAGATTGAAAACCATCTTCTAGAAGACAGTCAGTTGATAGATCTTTCATCAATACAACGCGAAGTACGACAGGGATGCATAATGTACTCTCTTCTCTTTAATAATCCAAATGGAATCCTAAACATGTTTCAATATACCGTAAAACACATAAACGAGGAAATTTTAGTGAACGCAAAACTTTTAAGATCAGATATGCAGACATATTTTCAGATCAATGAATGAATGATGAATGAATGAATGAATTAATTAATTAATTAATTAATCTTTTTGGATAATATGAGAAAATTGTGAAGGTTTATATATTTTTTTCGGAACACAAAGTGATATTACTTTAGAGACTATATCTAGAAATCAGCATATCTATGTTTTATAGACCTGACAAAGGTTTTCGATCGCATCCAAGTTGAAGACGTCTTACACCTACTGTATAAAAGAAGCATACCAATCAATATTATACAAACCATCGAAAACATCTAATTCCATAATCGAATACAGGCAAAGATAAATGGAAAACTAACACAGTGTATACCAGTACAAAGCGGAGTCAGACGATTTAATATAATAATGGACGAAATAATACAAACAGTACGTAAAGGTCATGGTTACAGAATGGGGAACAAAGAAATCCAAATGATATGTAGGGCAGACGAGCTCCAAAGATAAAATCGAAATTGATGGGAAAATAATAAAGTTAGGAAGCTAGATTTAGATATCTGGAAATAGATATAACTAGTTACGGAGGTGTTGAAGAAGAAGTACGACAACAAAGCTGAAAGGCAAGTCAAGCGACGGGATCTCTTAATGACACAATCTTGAAGAACAAACACCTAAGACAAGATACAAAAACAAGAATCTATAAAGCAGCAATTAGACCTATATTAACATACACGGCGAAGACAAGACTAACATATTTAAAACGATACGACAACTACAAACAACAAAGATGAAAATACTCCGACGAATATCAGGGAAAAGTCTGTTGGATAGGGAGAGAAGCGAAAACATAAGAAGAGCATGCATACATAATGTTGAACATTTTCTATGGTATGATTTTGTATTGTTATATTTGTCTGATGTCGGCTCAGTATTTTTGTTTTGTTGTAGTTCATTTTTAAGCCTACTGCTCCTGAAACTGCATTCAATTGTTGTAACATATCATTTAGTTCCTGGATATTATTGGCTATTAAAACTATGTCATCTGCAAATCTCAAGTGGTTTAAGTATGATCCGTCGATGTTGATACCCTTGTTGTTCCATTCTAGTTTCTTAAAAATGTCTTCTAGAGCAAGGGTAAATAGTTTGGGAGAGATGGTGTCTCCTTGTCTTACTTCCTTTATCTGCATGGTGGCATTTTCATCATAGAAAAGATGTTGCGATATTTTAAACAATTTAGGAGGCTAATATTGAAGAAGAAACAGGCTTTAAAGCCTACATACGAGAAGGAAGAAAAAGAAGACTTTAGAGACTATTTCATAGAAATTATTTACTGAATTATTAATATTTGAATCATCAAAAATAGTATTCCAGTCAACTGAAGAAAAATAATTGTTTAGACCTATAAAATTTGCATTACGATAGTCAAAATACTAATATATGATAATCTAATTGTTTAATATTACCACTAAACCTAAGATCATAAGTAATTGCCATGTAATAAAACTTATTGGGAACAAAAATTATCAAATGTTTCGGATAATCTTCAATACTATGAAAAATGAGATCCAAAATGACTCCACATAGATTTGATTGCTCAAGTTTAGGTAGGAGAAGTATGCGCATAGTAGCTTTTGCGCTTTCTGATGAGTTCGGATGAATAGATACTCCACCCAAGATAACTAATGCCCATTCATAATCTACTTGAATAAACAGATGCATAACATTATTAACGTCAGATTTGATTTGTTTAGCTTTAAAATGGTTTCGTAACAAAATTAAAACTGCTCCTCCACGATATTTTGTGTTAGTTCTTAAGTTACGATTCTATCTGAAAATGTGGTAACCAGAGTTTAACAATTTATGATTTGAATAATCTTGATTTAACCAAGTTTCTACCACAATGATGACATCGTAGTTAATTATATTGACAGATGGAGATTCGAAGTTTATCTAGCCGAGTACGTATTCCTCCAAGAGTCTGATAATATATAGACATAGTATTTATTGCGTTTGGTTTTGTGAAGGAGGTTTTTTAAAAAGTAGTGAAAGCAAGGAAGCATAATTATTGTATTATCTCGTGTTTATTATTAACAACATGCATATACATAAACAAAAATGGTTTGATGTCACTAGTTTTTTTGCTAAAATCAATATTTAAGGTCGTAGGTTCGGTTCTTTTATGGGTTGCTGCTGATGGCGTTAGCGTCTAGGGTTCGTTAATAGCTTGTGTCTTGTTAGGCTTATTATAGGCTTAGGATCTTAGATGTTGATTGTAGCACAAAAAATTAAAGAAATTAAAATTGTTTAAAATATAATCTCTCCATTTTTCTTTATATACATTTGTGTCATAAAGTGAATCATAAACAAGATGTGTGTGTGTGTGTGTGAGAGAGAGAGAGGGAGAGAGAAAGAATCTAGCTTGAAAGCAGGTCCCTTAGCTACAGATTTTTATTTGTTATGATAAACAAGATCATTTAAGAATTATTATACTTAGTTACTGTTTTCCTCTTTAACTCGGAAGATATCGACTGCACGAAAAAAATTGCAAAGAAGAAATTGTGGGAAATCGCAATTGCAACAATTTAAACTTGTTTTTTTTTTTAATTGCTATAAAATCAATCCCTGCAAGCTCTTAGGCTCTGGTCTGTATCACATACGTAAGACTTCAAATATTGATTTCAGCAAAAAGCTTAAAGAGATTAAAATTGTATAAAATATAATTATCTACATTTTTGTTTATGTACATTTATCATACTATCATAAGTGGCTTGAAAATTCGTTGTGGATCTTGGCCTGCTCACAAAGAAATTGCCACCCCTGTCGATTTCTGGCAACTTCCCTCTATCTTCTGACCCTTAGAATATGTAGGTCTTCTTCCAAATCATCAATCCATCTTCTTTGTGAACCTGGTTTTGAAAATGTTAGTCTTTTCGTGTATTCGTGATCTGACATCCTAGCAATGTGAAGAAGCCTATCTAAGTCTCTGCATTTTAAAAAATTTCACAATATCTGGATCGGTGTATAACTGATATAGTTTAAAGTTGTATCGTATATTCGACACCATAGCCCATTTTCATTGATGACCCCCAAAAACTTTCTAAGAATTTTTCTCTCAAACATACCAAGACGTCTTTCATCATTTTGAGATAAGGTCCACGTTTCAGCCCCATTTATCAAAACCGGTCTTATTAAGGTCTTGTATATATTGAGCTTTACTGCACGTTTTATGTACATGTATGCCATAATGTTATTAATAATAAAATTTACAAAAAAATTGTAGGAAATCAAAATTGCAAGAATTTATATTATTACCATTTTGACGAAAAGTTTAAGTGGCAGAAATACATGTTGTAAAGTTAATAATAAACGAGATAATTCAATAGTTATACTTATACTTCTACTATTGTTACCCTTAACTCGGAAAATATCGACCGCACGAAAAAATTTATCAAAAAGAAATTATAGGATATCGTGGAAAAGAAAAAAGATAGTGGCTATTGCAACGGTGAGATTCAGTCGTCAGACATCAGTTCAAATGTACACTAATTATAACCCCCTCCCTAATTTGGGGTAGCTCACCATGCCAGGTAAGGTCTTTGTTTCGTCTAACTCAACTGGACCATTAACAAAAAAAGGTTGGTGTGCTACGTGGTTTGAAATAGAGGTAATACGGAAAGCCTAATCAAATTAGTTTGTCTACCAGCCAAATATATTTTGATAGATCTTTACATTATAAAGCCTATAGAAATAACTAGCCGTATTAGCCAACTGCTGACCTCAGCCATAAACGATTTTTAGTCGCGTGGTAAACAATAGGCATAATATGCTGCATGTCTAAGTAAGTATTATTAAATATATATACTGTAGCTAAAATACTTGGTTTGGGGGGTGAAATGATTGCGAAAAATAATAGTTTTAAGTATTTAGGATCAATATTAGTGACTAATAGAGAGATATATGAAGATGCAGGCAGAACAGTTAAAGGAGGATGAATTAAAGAAAAATGATGAGTGGTGGTATGAGAGAAATACTCTAATAAAATTCTATAAAACTGTCACTACATTAACTATTATGTACATATACAATGACCAGCAACTAAAAATAATGAAGACTAAAGAATGCATGTTGTCGAAATTAGTGAGCTTAAATGTGTGAATGGAGGAACAAAAAAAATAAAATTAATAATGCATTTATTAGAAAAAGTCTTAACTAGGTGTAATGCCGAAATAGGTTTGCAATGGGTTAAGTAATTAGGGCACGTTCAACGTTAAGTGATTATAAGTTTTTGAAAAGGGAGAACCTATAAATCTGGGAGAGACAACCCAAAGAATGTGGAAGACGCTTAGACAAGATATGTTCATAAACTTGAGTAATATTATTACGTTCTAATGTCGAAACTCTTGAAAAAAAAATAAATGCAACTAGGGAAGTGGACATCGTAAACAGATAGAGTAAAAGAGAATGATGATAATGGAAATCATAAGATACTAAATGAAATTCTTACCTTGAGGCAGCCACAATCGGCCAATACAGTGCCAAGTACGGCAAGAACGGCAAAAAGCAGCTTCATGAGTTCTCTTTTGTGACGAACTGGCCCCAAAAGCAACCCAAGTCAGAACCACCAACGGATTTATACAATGTATTTTGATTTGGAATTTTATTTATAACCTAGAGTGCAATGACAATTTTTTAAAACAATGTAATGTAAACTATGGTGCGTGATTTATTTCCAAAAACTAATAAATGGAGGGTATATAACCTGCCAATTCAGTGTATATGTTTGTTTTGTATACACAAATGTTAAACGATCAATGCGGAAAATTAAATAAATGTTATGAATTTCAGAGTGCATATTTCCTTATCGATTATAATTTGATAACTTCTTACTATTGGTAACATATAAATTTATATATCAATAGTTATATCACTAATAAGTGATTTCTTATTGTCCTATTTATAAATACTTTTAACACAAATCATACTTAAATAATCTTTATCATCAGAAAAAGGTTTTTCGTAGCTTACAGGCGGTCAACCTAAAATACTCATTTATTTAATATATCACATTTGTGGGCCAAATTCCTGCTTATGGTATATTTTACTTATAATAAGTGTATACATACATATCATAAAGGGTGTTTTTTTAGAGGTATAAAAATGTAAGTTGGTAACACTTTTTTAACTGTCGGAAATTTTGACAGCTGTCAAGTGATTTAGGTTAAGTTTAGTTTAGCATTTCAGCAAGAATAGACTTGACGCCTGAACAACGCTTGCAAATTGTTCAAATGTATTTTGAAAATTGTGATTCTGTACAAAATTCGTATCGCGCACCCATCAGAGCAAGTAATTCGATTAACCATGGAACGTTCTTGCACCACGTTTACTCTTAATGATAATATGCATGCACAAACATGTGGTGCAGTGCGTACAGAAGAAGTTGTTGCTGCTGTAGAGCGTGCATACTGGAACACGCGAATTAGTCTATCTGCCATCGTGCACAGCAGTTGCATACGTATCCATCCACTTTATGGAAAATTTTGCGGAAAGATTTTGTTTTACGTGCTTACATAATCCAACTGATGCAAGAATTGAATGTACATCATCACCTATCAAGGGGTAGATTCTTAGATTCGGTGAGTGGGTCCAAAATGAGAATGCAGTTGATTCTGATTTTCATAAGCATAATTCTGTTTAGCCATGAAGCTGAATTTTGGTTGAATGGCCACATCAACAAACAAAACAGCCTTATTTATAGTTAAGATATTCCTCAAATGCATTATATCCAGAAAAACTGACTGTTTGGTGTGCTTTATGGTCTGGTGAAATCATTGGACCGTACTTCTTCAAAACCGATACTGACTAGAATGTTACAGTCAATGGTGACCGCTATAGAGCCATGATTACTAACTTTTTTATTCACCAATTGAACAACCATGATGTGCAGGAGCTGTCGTTTCAATATGACGGCGCAACATGTCACACAACTCGTACCACAACTGATTTATTGAAGGAACTGTTTGGTAACTGCATAGTTTCACGTTTCGGACCGTCAATTTTCCTCCAAAATTGTGCGATTTAATACTGCTAGACTATTTTATATGGGAAGGTGCTAGTCTACACCGATAAGCACTAAACGATTGACTACCTGGAAGACAACATTCGCCGCATTCTTGCCGATATACAGCGACAAATATTGAAAAAAGTGAACGAAAATTAGATCTCCAGATAAGACTACGTCAGAGCCAGTCATGACGTCATGTGCCAGAAATAATATTTAAATTATAATGCCAAAAAATTACCTTTCGAATAAAGTCAATTTTATGTCAATTAGTAGTAGTAGTAGTCAAAAGTAGCCTGCAGCTATTATTTAGCTCTTTAGGTGCCCCTGGGCCTAAAATATGCCCCTCGAAAGGGCCAAAAATAGCCCTTCTTACCCTATATTTGAAGAGCTATATCCCTGAAGCCAATGGACCAATTTTAACTCACAATATCTCATTTTTTTTTTTCGTTATAATGTCAACTTTTTCATGAAATAATTACAAAACCGCAAAAGATAAGTTTTATTTTATAGGTCAAGAAAAACGAAAAGAAAACTTACAAAATTTTATGATTTTCAATTAATTGTCAAAATTTAAGCATACGAAGAAAAAATTGTAGAAACAGGTAAATTAAATTATTTTTAAATACCTTTCAATCGAGCATTGGTAAACTACAATCCATTTAATAGATTCGAACATACAGCCTTTTAAAAATAGCCAGTATTTCGAAAATCGCATTTTTTACATTTGTATACTTATGGTAGTTTTTTCTGACAATCTCAAATTACATAAAAATTTAGGAGAAGGTAGGTAGCTGTCTCTATATGTATACAATTTCTACTTATCGAATTTCTTGGCCCGAGCCTTCAACTATTTTTGTTTGACCGCCTAATAATTGAGCCTTTTTACTCTATATTTAAGGAACTATAATGTATATCTCGGAGCCCAGTAAACCTATGTTAACTCACAAAGTCTCATTTTTTTGTTATATTGTCAACTTTTGATGAAATAATTTACAAAACCGCAAAAGATAAGTTGTTTTATTTTATAGGTCAAGAATAACAAAAAGGAAACTTACAAAATTTTATGATTTTCAAATAATTGTAAAAATTTAATCAAACAAGTAAACAATTTTTGGAAACCGGCATATTAAACTCATTTAAATACGTTTTAAACGAGCATTGGAAAATTAAAATCGATCTAGTAAATTCGAAGATATAGCTGTTTAAAAATAATCAGTTTTTCATAGCTGAAGAGAGTCATAACTCTGAGCTATGTTCACCGAAGACTCCCAGCTGGTACCACTGAGATTCGGGATAAGGTACTAAACAATACAATATAACCAAGCAATATAAGAATTTAAAATAAACTCTTCTTTCCATAATCTTTTATTCTGTGCTACTTATAATTAGAATTTAGAAAAATTATATTTTAGAAAAATAAGGAGATATACTGTAAACTAATAATGTTGTGTGTGTGTGTGTGTGTGTGTGTGTGTGTGTGTGTGTGTGTGTGTGTGTGTGTGTGTGTGTGTGTGTGTATGCAAGTGCATATGCCGGTGTACATACCGTATATACTGTCTTGTGTGTGTGTATCCTCGTGTACATGTATATATTATGTGCTGGTGTGATTATTGTATGCATTCAAGTGTACGTGCTTAGTACAATAAACTAATCACAATCAGCAACATTAAGTCTAGGCTGGTATTACTTAATATAACATTTACTTCTTTGTATTTAAAACGTCTTCATTGTTGCCTATCTAGAAGTACAAATTAGGTACATACAAAAAAAGTTATTGATAAACATTGATCCTTGTATAACAAATTATTGTAAAATATTTTTATTATTATATTATTTAACGATCGGTAATGTAGGTCATAACTTAAATTAAATTAAATCAAATTTTAATCTGGAATTCATTAGTTTAGTTATCCCATTAGGTACCACAAGTTAAATACTTTATCCTTCACTAAAACAATAAATACTAAGAGAGAAGTAGAGAGAAAGAACTTAATTCACAAATATTAATAGTAATATCAATAATAAACAAACAATGGCAGCAGGTTTGTGACAATCCAAAGGAAACTGTGGTGTACTGTGGTGTAACTGGATGATTGCGAATACGCCGATAAAATAAATATATCTAAAATATATAGCAATATGTAAACTAATCTAAAATCACAACAAATACTGTATGTAGAATAAGTTCATCCAGGACATTGTCGACATAACTTACAGCGTCAAGGTTACCTACCTTTAATTACTATAACAAATTAGCTACTAATATCTGCTGGCTTGTCTAAACTAATTTCGATCCAAACCACAGAGTTCCATCACTCAATTGATATATTTCTTAAGCGGTAACATATATAAGATATAGAGAATATATAAGAGCTAAGAACTACATACTACCACAAAAAGATTCTTACAATAAATTTTTCAAAAACACCATTTATGCCAAATTTAGTCTACAGAAAAAATATTTCAGTTGAAAACAAGGACATTGAGCCAATTGACTCCTACAAATATTTGGACCATAAGATCAGCAGCCAATACAACCACATAATCGAGCTGAAGAGAAGAATATACCTAGCTTGGGCTACATTTGGAAAGGTAAAGGATATTTTAGGCCAAATATTTCAATGTGTTTGAAAAGAAAATCATTTAATCACTGCATTCTGGTATTAATGACCTATTTTGCAGAAACCTTAACGCTTACAAGAAGAACAGTGAATAAAAAAAACGGGTGTGGCAGTCCAGTGGGACTGCCGATAGAAGTTATACTTCTATACACGCGCTCGTCGTTACAAATTTATATGGGAGTCAATCTGCACAATCATTACATATGTAGTGCTATAGGTAAGAGAGAGCAGAAAGAGAAAAAGAATTAGGTATACAGGTATATGGTGCATCGTTTGCTGTATATAAACATTTGACCTGTAATAAGAGTATAGTAAGTTTGCCCTTAATTTTGCAGGCCAAAATTAAGGGCAAAAGAAGTGTGGGACGAAGAAAAATATCGTGGCTTCGTAATCTACGTGAATGGTTCGGGTGTAGTTCGATTGAACTTTTTAGGCGCGCTGCTAACAAAGTCGCAGTGGCCATGATGATTTCCAATCTCCGCTAGGAGTGGCACGAGAAGAAGAAGTAAATAAAGGATTGAATCAATATTTTGATGAAAATATATATTTTTATTTTCATATATGTATAAAAGGAATTGAATTAAAAAAACATTTTTACACGTACTCTGCAGTAAAATTCAATGTTTATTTTGTTATTAACATAAAAGTACAATACAATACACTGCAACATAATTCAATATAATAATACAATACAAAGTAAAATGCAATATTGATAAGTATTTAATAATGACAATATACATAACTTACTTACGCATATGTTTAATTTGCCATGATAACAATATTAATAAAAAAATATTGTTTGGAGATACTGTCAATTTATCTGACATTGACAAATACAATATTTAATTGTTGTTTGTTGTGTATATAAGTACACATTTGAACTTTCTTGAGATATTTACAAGTTTTCATTTATAATTTAACATGCCTAACGAGGCTTGTTACTCCCGTGCAAATTTCCGATTCACTCCCGTGCAAATTTCCAAAGTCGAACGCGAGTATAGAAGTATAACTTCAAAAATCAACAACTCGGATTATGTTGTAAATTTTCATTTTATTTTAAAATTTTATTTCTAAATACGAATTTGATACCAAAAGTGAAAATCTTAAAATGCTGCATCTAAAATTGTCGAATAAAAGCGTTTCCCGTAGATAAATTAAGTCACGCATTCAAAAAAGCTCCGGGAGAGCAACATTGTGGCAGAGAACTTAAAATATGGAGCAGAGGCCTTAATAAACCAACTTAGTGAGCTAATACTAGAAGTGTGGGATGCCGAAGAAATGCCTCAAGAATGGAATAAGTCGATTATAATTCCTATACACAAAAAGGGAGATAGAACTGAATGCGCAAATTATAGAGGAATATCTTTATTAGGGGTAATATATAAAGTGCTCGCCATACTAATTAAAAAACGATAAGAAATATATGCAGAGAAGAATCTAGGAAAATACCAGGGAGGATTTCGGAAAGGAAGATCAACAACCGATCAAATTTTTATGCTAAAGCAAATCCTGATCAATTGCTATGAATACAATATTTCAGCATTAGTACTTTTCATTGATTACAAAGCCGCCTGCGATACAATACACAAAAACAAATTAATACAAACGCTAAAAGAATTCCAAGTGCCAGAAAAAATAGTAAGATTAGTAAAAATGACAATTAGACAAACCATTTGAAATGCAACGGTACAGTCTCAGAAGAATTCGAAGTGAAAAAAGGTGTTCGCCAAGGAGACCCGTTGTCTACATTGCTATTCAATATAGTTCTAGAAAAAATTGTAACGGTTAGTGGGATAAATAGATCCGGCACGGAGCACCAATGCTTAGCATACGCTGATGATGTGGTTCTTATTGCAAGAAATAGAAAAGAACTGGCAAATATAGCAAAAAGATTTATTCGGGAAAGCTGTAAAATCGGACTGAAAGTTAATATTAATACATCAAAGTACATGGAAATCTCGAGCAAAAAAGAATAAACACCAGGGGATCCTTTAAATTGAAGGTGGAGGATGGATGAGTTGTAGAATTCGAGAAAAAGGATGAATATATTTACTCAGGTACTCTTATTGACCAGACATGTAAGGAAGAAACTGAAATCAACCTGAGACTGACCAAGAGCAATAGGTGTGCTGGAGCCATGCGCAAAATAATTAAGGCAAAAGATATATCTCATAATACAAAAATATGAGTATACAAAACTATAATTAGACACACAATGCTATACGCTACACGCCCACTGTGCGGCGTCCCGAAGCCCTTCCTTACCAGCCGCCACTGGCTTTCGAAAGGTAAGTTTATACAAGGATACTGGGAAAATAGAAACAAAACATTTACAGTCATTGCTTTTAATTTCACAAGCAATTATATAAGTAACTAAAGTAACTTAAAATTAAAATCACAGATAAAGAAACGCGTGTGCGCCAAAACAAAACCTAAAATAATATATACAAAAAAATTGATACAATTCAGTAAAAAAAAGTAAACTTAAAAATAACTAAAAATAAATCACAGGACAAATGAGACTTAAAAATAAACCTAAAGTATAAATAAAAAAAAGATCACAGATCGACTAACTATAACTAAATTAAAAAAAAAACTGAAATATAAAAAAAGTTAAAAAAAAATTAGAGAAACAAAAACAAACATTATAAAAACCGAAAAAATTGTACTACTTGAAGTATATTTGTTGCGTCCTTGTTTTTAATATAATGCATTAAAGTTTTATTAGATAACGTGTTATTATTTGAAAATGTTAAAACTAGTTCTATTAAAATAAAAATTGTTTACAAAGTATATTATTATGTATATTAAGTTCAAGAAGTAATACAGAATTTAAAAAAAAAAGCAATTCACCCAGAAAAAAATATACTACAATGCAAAATAAGGGACTTAACGATATAACATTTCAATAAAATACAATAAAAAACGCTGGTCTACTTTTAAAAACGCTAGTCATGTAGACTACTCATTTACTTCGACAGGCTATTCGACAATTATTGAAATGTTAGAAAAGAAAACTAAAACAAAAATAAAAATTACTGAACAAAATAAAAAAAAACTAAATCATAACATTCATATATCAGTGTCATACAATTGCTTGCAAAATGATATTAACATAGTTTTAACATAGTTTTTCAATGGTGACGCAAGTTTTCTTGCATGAGTGATTGCAGTGATGCTGCTTGACGCAAACCGGAACGCATGCACACTTAACTTGGTGGCCATCATCTTCTTCGATTTCGATCTCAGCAGATTCGCAGCTGTCTGGAACCACTGGTGGTTTCAAGCAGATTTGTTGTGGTTTAGGCTTGCACTCGTATTTGACATCTCCCGGAATAATCTTGCAGTCGCATTTGTGGCCACCGCAGGATACGCACCCGCCGATTTGACCGCACGCGTGGCCACCGCAACCATGGTGGTGGCCGTGTTGGTAGTGACCACAGCCGCAGTTGGTTGAGACATCTCCGTGGCATGTGGCCTTGTGGGCTGGTACTTCGGTTAGGCAAGGTTTGGGTGCTGCAAAAATAAATAATAAATTATCTGAATAAATTATTATGATAAAGTTTTTATTTATGGTCCTTGCTTACGTTTACTCTTATGACCTTTGTTTTTCATTTACTCTTGGTATCTTCGCTACATTGCCATTTTTGTTGCCATTAATATACCACTTTCATACTTTTCTTTATGTTTTGTTGAAATTCTAATCTGGTTTATTTATTAATTTAATTTATTATGGATCTTAAAACAAATTTACCATTTTTGAGTGATTTTGTTCTGTAACAATAATTTAGTAAATCAGTTTTGTCTCTATCACTAAGCCACTGATTTGTATTAATATTATCATCACCCAGCCTTCTGCTTCCAAAGTTGAACTTAGGCCTCCCCTAATTTCTTCCAAATCTATAGGTCTTGAGCTTCTTACAGCCAATCCTCCTCCTCCTAAGTGCCTTCTCTGTTGAGATTGCCGATCAATATGGCAAATTTCTCTCTGTTCTGGGCTTGATGAATTAATTCATTTCCTTTTGTGTGGGTCCAATCTCTGATGTTTCGTAGCCAAGATTTTTTCTTTCATCCTATGCCCCTTTTACCTTCAATATTGCCCTTTAATATTACCTGGAGCTGCTCAAATTCCCTATGGCGCATTATGTGTCCTAGATATGACGTCTTTCCAATTTTGATAGTATTGACCAGATGAGGGCGTGTGTTCATTGCTCTCAGTACTTTTTCATTAGTAGTTCTGCTGGTGCAGCTTATTCTTAGCATTCGGCGGTACATCCACATTTCAAATGACGTCATACTGTTTTAATGTCCAGGTCTCACAGCCATATAGTAATAGAGACCACACAACACTTTAGCGTTCTCAATCTTATTGAGACTGATAGCTTGGGGTTAGAGAGCATTTTACGCATATTCATGAAACCAGATCTTGCTATTTCAATGTGTCTTCTAATTTCTTTTGAGTGGTCTCTAGTGGAGATTATTTAGTTCTCTGCCCAGGTATATGAAGCTTTGGGAACTTTGAAGGGTGATACAATTGATTTGTATGTTAGGTGTAGCTTATTCATGGAGGTTTTTGTGAAATACCAGAATTTTGGTTTTGGAAAAGTTAATATCCAAGCCTAGCCTGTGACTCTTCTGATAATATGTTCATCAATATTTTTAGTAGGTCTTCTGTTTCTGCTAATACGACGGTGTCATCGGCATATCTTATATTGTTAATGATGACTCCGTTGGCTCTGGCAACTTCAGGATGATCTTCAAGAGAAGCTCTAATTATATGTTCGGCATATACATTAAATAATAGGGGGATAAAATGCACCCTTGACGCACTCCTTGTTCTATGTTAATGTACTTGGTGTTTCCGTTCTCTGTTCGAACGCATCCTGTGTGGTTCCAGTATGTATTACTTATGATAGCTATGTCGTGTTTGTCCAACCCTACTTCTTTTAGCACCTCGATCAATTTTCCGTGTTTGATGCGGACAAAGGCCTTTCTATAATCGACAAAACACACATACAGCCGTTTATGAACCTCAAGATACCTTTCTGCCATCAGTGTCAATCCCATAATTGCTTCTCTGGTGCCTGTACCCTTTCTAAAGCCATATTGAGAACGACTCAGGTATTCTTCACACTTATTTTGAACTCGGCTATAAATTAATCGCATAAAAATCTTAGCGGCATAACCCATTAGGGATACACTTCGATGGTCTTCACATTTCCTTGCTTTTTGTTTTTTAGGAAGAGTTATATATGTGGATGTTAGCCAGTCATGCGGTATTATGCCATGTTCATATATAATGTTGCTTTGTTGCCTAATTGGCTTTACAGCCAATAGCCAGCTATTCTTTTTACGTCGTTTTTCCGTCGTGTAGGTGGTCTACCCTTCTGTCTCCAGTCTCGGCTCGTGGTCTTCACAATGTATTTTTTGGGTTTACCGCCCGTCATTCATTCTACCCAAATGGCCCGCCCAGTTTCACTTCAGCCATGCTATGCCTTCTATGATATCTGTGACGCCTGTCCTTATTTCTTCGTTTTTAACCCTATCTATCAGATTCAGTCCAAGAAGCGAGCGTTCCATTCTTCTTTGAGTTACTCTGAGTATAATTGCTGTAGCCTGGATTAAGGAAAACGTTCTGGCGTCGTAAATCATGACTAGAAGCACACAATATAACATCGTTTAATTCTCCCCAAATGATCATTATTCTGGACCGAACCTCTTTATCGATTTTATGTTTTTGATTATCACTTTTTCCAGTCCTAGTGTATCCTCGTAATACTTTCAATTACATCTTAAAATTTTAAATCATCTTGACACTTTGAAGATTCACACCTGGCTTTGAACGTTTAGTGGCTTCTTGTGGTTCTGTGAATTTCTTTACAAACTTTTATATCTGCGATGCCTTTATATACATTATAATTGTTTTACTTGAGACTCATAAGGTTAGAATTAGTATACGGTTTGTTTTCTAGATAGCGACTTTCCAAAAATCGTCCTTTATGTTTTTGTTATATCTTTTATTTTGTTAATGTCTAGTGGAAAGAAGTAGAAATAGATTAACTTGAAGAGGGACTTTCATAAGAAGTATAAGATTTTGCTAGGTACTTGTATCTACTTTTATTGACGTAAATAACTCTGCCTGCGAAGTTACCGATGAAGATCACAACGACGATGGCACAGTAGAGAAGAATGGCGTTGAAGTCTTCAACCCCCCAACATTACTCATCGCAGTGACTTATAAGGAAAGGTTGTGTAGATAGGCAGGACAGGAACGAATAAGACGTAGCCACATAAGTAACTGCGGATCAACTTGGGACATGACAGTAGACAGTAATTCCTGAATTAAAGCTATTTAAAGGATTTCTAGCAGGTTCGATCTCTCAAAGAGGTTAAGAGATTGCAACCACATAATCATAGACATATAATACAAATAGATTAAACGTTGCAATACAGAGTCGATCCCCCAGTACGACAGAGACAACTGACGGAAATCAGTCTCTGCATCTCTTTTTAATGGACCGAATTTTTGACCACGTGATCTTCTTCTTCTTTCTTCTTGTATGTAGGCTTTAAAGCCTATTTCTTCTTCAATATTAGCCTCCTAATTTGTTTAAATTATCGCACCATCTTTTTCTTGGTCTGCCAATACTTCTTCGTCCATTTGGTGACTTATATCGTGCTATTCATACTATGCTATTCTCTGCCATTCTACTAATGTGTTCGTTCCACTCCTGTTTCCGTTTTGCCACCCATCCATTGATGTCTTCTATATTACATGCGCTTCTTATGTTTTCGCTTCTCTCCTTATCCAACAGACTTTTCCCTGATATTCTTTTCTGAAGTCTTTTCATCTCTGTTGTTTCTAGTAGTCGTCTCGTTTTAGTCATTTGTCAGGTCTTGTCTCTGCCGTGTATGTTACTGCATATGGACTTATAATTAAGGTCATATACGATCTTTTAAAGAAGAAGTAATGGACAAATGAGAAAACTAAGTTAAAGCCTTATTTTTAAAGATGATCAGGAAGAACTACCTAACTTAAATTAAAATATTGTACCATCAATCTTAACAGCTCCAGTGACAAAAGCAATATACCAAGTCAAAAACAATAATAAAAATATACCAAATTAATTCATTGTTCTATTCAATTAAATATTCGATCGTATAGGTCAAAATCAAATTTACTTCTCTCACTAAGAAACCATTCTTCTTCTTCTTCGCGTGCCATATCAGAATTATTCGACGTTGGCGATCACCATTGCGAAGGCTTTTCGATCTTCGGCAATATGGAATAATTGTCCTGCATTTGATATCTGTGTCCATTCACGAATGTTTTTTAACCAAAAAACTTGTTTTCTTCCTACACCTCTACGGCCGTCTATTTTACCTTTAAGGGTCAATTGTAATATTTTATATCGACTTCCCCTTACTATATGTCCCAGATAAGACATTTTTCGATGTTTAACAGTCTTTAGCAGTTCTCTATCTTTGTTGACGCTCTGTAGTACTTTCATTAGTTTTCCTTGCTGTCCAAGGTATCTTCAGCATTCGTCTATGAACCCACATTTCCAATGCTTCAATTTTGTTCATGATCGATACTTTTAGCGTCCACACTTCTGCACTATACAAAAGTACGTACCAAACATAATACTTAACCATTCTTTGTCTTAGTTCTAAACTGAGTTGATTATTGCAAAGAAATGACTTCATTTTCATAAAAGTAGTTTTAGTCATTGCTATTCTACGTTTTATTTCTATGTCCGGATCTAGTTGGTCCGTTATCACAGTTCCCAAATATGTCATTTTGTGAACTTTCTTCAACTTGGACTCCGTTTAATTGAAGTTTTGCATCGGGATGTAGGTCACGACTACACACTTAACATTTGGTTTTGTTTGAGTTTATTTTTATGCCCATTTCCCCTCCTACCTCGTGAATACGATCAAGCAGAATTTTGGAGATCTTCAATACTATCTGACAGAATTACTGTATCGTCTGCATATCTAATCACATTAAGAAACCATACGTTAATAAATGTAGCAATAGTAAACTCATTGGTTTGATAAGCAATGCCGTTAATTAGCAATAAGTGTGACGAAAAAATTAGTCAATAGCAGCTTGTTTTTCAGAGAAACCTTGGAAATAGAAAAGCACTATTTTCTATGGAAACGTAAAAGAAAATTAATGTATTAAAGGTAATGTTTCAAGTATTGCTACTTGCCCGAAGGTTAACTAAGGCTTGGTCGATATCAGGATACCACACCGATTATTCTACTGAACTAGTTTGGGCAAAGAATATTAAGCTATTCAGCATTGCTTAGTGCAAGACGAGCTAAAATACTACCAAATGTGCTGGCAGATGTACGGGTATACAAGCCAATAAATAAAAGAAGACGAAGAATTACCTGCCCAAAAAGAAGATATTATAATCAACAGGCAAGTTTTAAACAACATTGGATTCGTAAAGGGCGCCAGAATATAAAATAATTCAATATTTAAAATCTAAAACACTTATTTAAAGATTAAATGATATGTACCCAAGACAAAGAAATAAACCTTAAAAAATGTAATTACCATTAAAATTCGTAAAAGCAAGCGTAGATAGAAAGGTTGGTGGATATAAAGACCTACGCATTTGGGAGCTCCATAATATTTCTGGCATAATCAACACTTGTTGACTGAGCAATATATTAATTGGACTGTTGAATAGAACAGAATTCTATAAGGTGAAAATTAATCAACGCCCTCAAAAAGAAAATAATATTGACCATCTTGAACATATTGTAACAGGATCTAAATATGCATTATTACAAACATAATGAAAGGTAGAATATAAGATAGAAGTAGTCAAGGGAAAGAAGAACTTCAATAGAAGAAGATCAATATTATTATATTGATCTCAAACCTCGAACAAGGAACTGGAATATAAAGAGCAATATTCGTTTCTGTAAAGAATATAACCTAAAATTTAAACAATACTTACGTTTAGCTACTTTGTATCCAATTTCGCAGAGAGCTACTTTTCTGATTGGACATTGTACTCCCAATTGTGCTTCGGATCCTCCGTTGGCGAGGATCTCTGCTTCCTCCTCTTCAAGAGCTAACAATTGTTCGGCGGCTTCTTCAGCTAAAGCAGCTGGACTGTTGCCCGCTGAAGCTCTCACTGGCATCAATTCGACGATTTGTCCGTTCAAGTTGAAGATGCCTTCTTCAGGTACGTTAGCTTTGATTATCTAAAAATCCGAATTTAATTATTTACCTTCTCGTTATCAGTCTAGCGTTTGTATTACAAAGCAAGCAATGTGATATTTACGTTCAAGAGTAAAATTAGGATGAACTAAATGGAAGAAGACAAGTGGGAAGTTGTCCAATTTGTAAGATACCAACGAATCTTACACAAAACTGCAACTGGAATTATAACACAAAATTATTTAGGCTGCGCTGCTTTGGTGAAACAAAACAATGCAATGCAAGATAAGAATACAGATGAAAAAACTGAAAATACTAGATGGCCTAGGAATCACAATAAGATCGTATCTCACTGAAGCATTAAAGTCAAAGCTTGATCTACCCCAATTATCTATAAATGTAAGGAGGATCGCTCCAGAAACTCTCTTTAGGGTAAGATTATCTAAGAACTGACAATCGTATCATGTAAAAAAAGTGAAGGGAGGGATTCAATGCTCTTTGGAATGCTCCTTGCAGATGAAATCATATTAGTGAAGGAAAACAAAGAAATTTTGAAGAAGAGGTTGGAGAAGGGCTAATAAAAAAGGAGGATTTTAGTTTAGCAGATCAAAAATGAGGTATATATGGTTGAAAGGAACAGGAATGGTAAGAAACATCAAATTTCTTGGAGAAAACCTAGGAAAAGTAGAAGAATTTAGATACCTCGGTTCCTTATAATGGAAAATGGGACACTAGATCAGAAAATTGCCCACAGAATACAGGCTGGTTGGTTTAACTGAAAGCACATGAGCGGAAAGAGCTGAAAGGAAAGATACATAAGAGTGTGGTGAGGCCAGCTTTGGTGTACAACAGTGAAGGGTGGCCTGTAAAGAAGGTTTAAAGATGGAGATAGCTGAAATGAAAATGTTACGGTAGAGGTTAAGTAAGACTAAAAGGGACAAGATTAGGAACAACGTGATTTGGAAAAAAAACCATTACAGTCTCAAAAAGGTTCAATAACAAATATTGCAATAGTTTGGTCACTTCAGACGTTCAAATGAGAAACATATTATATAATGAAGGAGATAGCTGTTAGAAAACGTGGGAAAGAGGAGTAGAGGAAAACCGATAAGAAGGTAAAATGATTATGTAGCAGAGGACTTGAAAGATAAAGGTTTAAAACAAGGGTTTAAAAAAAGAAGATGTACAACATATTATGGTTGGAAAACAACATTTAGAATTCTTACTAAATATTATCTTACACGACTGCCAGTTAACATAAAACTGTCAATATTATACTACGGGTCAAATGCATACAAAGGAGAAGGAATAGGAGTTATTGCAGCAGCCTACTATCTAGTCATAAGTGGCAATAGATTATTGTGCTCAAAAATAACCTCGCTTCTACTAGAATATTTATTGGCTGAAGTTATAAGCTGTAATCTGCACTGAGGACTCTGAAGTTTACAACATGTTAGTCTGTAACAACTAAATCTGCAACAAACAGTTGGTTAAGTAGCTAATATTTCTTATATCAGGTCAGAACCATTATGCGTTATCACGAAAAGTAACGCGTAATAGTAAAAGATTTGTAAAAATAGAAAAAGGGACCTACTGCCTACTGGAAAAGTATTCCCAAGGGCAAGTAAAACATTATTAAAAGTTTTTTTTAGCAATGAAACAATACTCTTTAAACTTCAAAGAACTGAACTTAAAGTAATTAGAGCTGTTTTTACTGTGGACAATCTTCACTCAAATGTTTCAGTAATGTAGGTAAAGTGGAAAAAGCCACAAGCAGATTTTGAGAAAATATATAGGGGGATCGGCAAAATCGATAATCTAGAACTTCAGGGTTAGTATTATTCAAGGTGATAGATATCTGAAACAGGTCCTTTAAGAACCTAGTCGTATAAAAAACTCAGCTGCGAAATGGATAATAGGCTTTCTTGGAAGATAATTATAAAACATAGATATAAAGTCTAATGACAAAACATCTTTTAGATCCTAGTTTGAAAAGAAAGCCAGACGATACCTTTAAAATCTTAGAAAACTTATTTTAGTAGTAGGACTAAAAATTAGGCATAGTTGTAACACAATATCAGCACATTGTATTAGGAAAATTAAAAAATGTTATTAAACTAATCTAAAATTACTGATTTTCTAATTCTTAGACGATTTTAGTTGGACAAACTGGGCTAGAAAACGAATGATACAAAACGAACTGTAACACAAAATATTGTTGATAACGACCAAACAATATTAATACTAAAAGTAATATAATAAAGTAAGAAAACCGATTTTCATAGATAAAAACCGGAGTGGTTGTTTGAGGGATTTTTCTGTTAACCAAAGTTCTAAAAAAATGCTCGATCAAAAATGTCTCCATAGACTAAATACTAAAAAAAGGTTGTTTGGAAATTAAATATTCTTTGAATAATCTACTACTAATTAATATACAGGAAAAGTTAAAACTATCTTTATAAACTTTACATAATTTCTATATTTACTGGCGCTTACCTTCTTGGGAGGAAGTTCGATGGGGATCTTTCTGAAACCAAAGTTGAGTTTGTCTTCGCTTTGTAATCTTACAAGATCAGCTTCTCTTGCTAGTTTATATGCGAGATCTAAAGAAACTGAGTCTGCGGGAGATAAGGGACCATATCCATAACCTGGGGCTCCTGATCCTCCGGGTATACCTACTATTCCAGATCCACCGGGAAATCCTCTAAGATTTCCGTTAGATCCAATAACTCCACCGTGAGGAATGATAGGCCCGTGTCCGTAGCAAGGACCAGTACCGTGCAGTGATCCACAGCAAGACTATAAAAGAAGAAATATATTAATGTAATAAATTATTTTTAAATTTAGCGTGAAATGGTCTTGATTGAAAGAAAATTTAAAATTTTCATACTTGAGATACGACAATTTTTAACTGAATAGGATATCAGTAATAATGAAAAAGAATACTCCAAACATAAACATATTATAAATGACAAACTAATTGAACAAGTTGAAAAGTTTAAATATCTAGAATGATGGGTATATGAGATCTTAGGCTCAAGACAAGAAATTAAATGTAGAATAAAATAGACCGTGTTTATTTTATTTATTTGGTTTTATACTTTTGTTTATACACATAGGTTTAGTATTTACATTTTACTTTTTAACATTTTAACCTTTTATTTATACAATTTTCTATACAGTGATGAGTGTCTTACCACCCGGCAAAATAGCGGAAAGGATAGAAGACAGATTAAGTTGTGAGATAGTACGAGATAAAGCTAATTCTTAGACGTGGCTATTTTACTTCAGTCATAATTATACGGATGACCTCGAAAATATTTTATTTTAATAATTTTTGATGTTAAAATAAATGGTTGAATAAATTAAGATATATTATAGTAAAAAACATGAATTAGTAGCGATTTTAAATTATAAATCGTTAAGTTTATTTAATAATAAAAATAACTCAACTGAAATATTTGACTAAACTAAAAACTTTGTCAAAGCTTTGACAAAGTCCTCGTATACATACCGTCTCAGGACTCGCAACTAATGTAGAGTCATATGTCGCCATGTTACCAATCCAACGGTAACTTTAACATCTTAATTGTAAATTAGACATAATGTAAACCAAATTTTATTTATTAATTTTTAAAGGGTTTTTACCCACATATTTAGTGGCTACATCCATGTATTAACTAGACACTGATGATGGAATATTTATTCCGAAAACGTTTTGTCAATTCAACATAGCCCAACTGGGTTTTTTATATACCTTTTTATAAAGGATTTTATTCAAAAATTTTTAATATATGGTATACAGCCAAATACAGGAACTTTGTTTCCTTGTGGATTTTAATTCAAATTCAATTCCAGTTTTACAGTCTTCAGTTGTGAATGCAAAATAATCCGGTGAATCTCAGTGTTAATATCAATTCCTCTGTACAGATAGATTTACAGTTCTCTGTACAGTTTATTTTTGTAGAATTTTTACTTATTTCAATATTCTTTAAACGTTCTTTTAATTTTGAAGAATTTTTACTTTATTTTCAAAGTACAACGATACTTTTTTTTCAATAAGATATTTATGTTTAACTTTAAACACTTCTAACACTAGTAACGAGTGACATAAATGTTTAGTGATTCAAAGCAAAACGATCTCTGCATAATTTCAAATTATTAAAAAAAAAAAAAAGAAAACCACAATGTGGGTTTTGAACTCTAATCGTCTGCGACGTCTGTGTCGCAGTGTCGAATTCTTACCACTAAGCCACGAAGGATTGATAATTATTCTGTGACAAGAGTGTATAAAACTCCTCAAATTATAGTAGAAATTATTCTTGGTTAATAATTTAAAACTTAAGATTAAATAATCACTATTAATTAAATTATTTTATTCACATTTTTGCTTTATTGTGGTCAATCAGTTTTTACTTTATGCCAAATTAAAAATGGAAATACGTCACACAAACGACGTTACACATAATAATTATGACCAAGGTGATTTAGCTCGAAGTTAATGTCTAAAGGTGTGAGACTATCGATAGTGGTAATGTAATGTAATGTAAATTATAGGTTTCTACCGATTATTTCCCACCTCTACGAGTTTCATCTCTTTTTATTTCACAAGGTAACTGTGTTTTCTATCTCTTACGTTAAAAAGCCGGGTGGTAAGACACTCATCACTGTATATTTTACACCCATTTTTTTACATTTTTACATTTTACTTTTACATTCTATCTATACACCAATTTTATTTATTTATTTATACAATATTTTATTTTACATTTACACATATATGTTGTCCTGTTCATGTGTATGTGCATGTAACCAAAGAGGGGTATTGCCCAGTTAAATCTGGGCATATACCCAGAGTGTTTGTAGAGAGTAAGGACTTCGAGCGTGCGTGGTTTTTTCCAGAGCGTCGAGTGTTCCTTTTATAGTAGAGAGTTGTGATTGTGAATATGTACCCGTCAGGGGTACACCTTATTGATACCTTGTAGATTGTTTGATAGAGCGAGGAAATTCCTGCAAAGAGGTGAGCGAATAAATCTGGGAGGCACCAAAGAGATGGTATATCCACACAGGATGTTTCCATTTGGCGTTCTCTGGAGAGTATGGCGGTGGTGGTTTTAGCTGGTAGCGAGCCCTTTTGGCTCGAGTCCGTCACTGTTCTATGGAGCCTTTAGCTCTGCAGTTTGAACATAAAGTCTTTCCACCACCGTGAACAAGAAAAAAAAATAAAAAGGATAAAACAGACCAAAATCGCATTTCTAAAAATGAGACTTTTTTCACCGCCTGACATCTTGATCTAACTGTACATTACCGCTTGATAAAATGCTATATACACAGTATCCTACTACATGGCATGTAACCCTAAAGGCGGGTACACATTTGCGAACAGAACTGTTCGCGAACCGTTTGTGAACGCTATATTCGTTAATGTGTAAGTACGGCAGAAAAAACCGCTTGCGTACTGTTTCATCGTGACTCGTCGCGAACCAAATTGTTGCGGTTTATTTCACGACTTCAAAGGAAGCTCGGCTTTCAGTTTGGACGGCGCTTACTAGACGCAGCGAACATTTTTATTGTGTCATCAAATCGACATTGTGTGAATGACGTGTTCCTTCCTAGAGAGACGTGAGAAAACAGTAAACTGATTATTGTCATGGACGTATAAATAAAGATAAAATCTTTATTTATACGTCGATGATTACTGTACATAATTTTATTTTTGTTAAACAAGCAAAAACAGGAACATAAATCAGTACCCAAATTATAAATAAAATGAATCATTTCGCACGTTTGTTCGTTGTTGGTTTGTCGCTTTCCATGGATCGAGATAAGTATGCGATTAGTACGATGTAGAATATTTTTCAAGGATCTGTACGCGTACTGTACGTATACCGTTCGGCTCGCATATGTGTACCCACCTTAAACGTTGATAAATAGCTCGTTAGGAAGCCTGGAAAAGGCTTTGCCACATTCTAAAAATTCTATAGACTAAACTTGCTAATAATGAAGCAGTTTTAAGACGTGTAAATAGAGATCATAAACTTATAGAAATTATCAAAAAGATGGAAATCTTATTTTGGACATATATTGAGACACGGGAGAAATAACTTCCTTCAACTAATAATGGAATGAAAAATAGAAGGAAAACGCAGTCCTGGCAGACGACCAATGACGGCTGCGTAACATTAAAGGACTAAACCTCCAAACCATAATGAGAAAAGCTCAAAATAGAGCTTTTAAAATAGAATAAGAATTTTTAAAAGTCGTCGCCAACCTCCATTGGAGACGGCACCTTAAGAAAACATGTGGACCGACCACGGAAAAGATGGAAGGACAATATAACCTATAGGCACAATTAAAGAACAAAGAAATAGGCAGAATTGCCTAATAAGAAGGTAGAAGAAAAAGAATAAAGAAGTTACCTAAATAACAAGATCTTAATAGTGCCAATAAGCTGTATATACGTATCATTAAATAAAATTCTTGTTACCATTATTACTATTATTACTTATTACCATGTATTTCGTTTTTCTACTAATATCTAACTTTGTATCTACATTGATAAATATGCTTTGCAAATAGAGTCTGCACAAAAGTGACATTAATTTAATAAAATTGTATTCTGAGGACAAACAGCATCCCTAAGAATTAGTAATAAGCTAAATAACAGCACTACCATCAGAAGAAGTGTGAGGCATACTTTGTCCAACTCTTTTTAACTTGTACTTACAATTAATAGAATTGTAATTTCAAATCGTCCTTGACAATATTCCAAAAAGCATAACGGCAACACTATTATACTAGCTGGCAGTCAAGAGAGACTCCAAAATGTCATTTATGCAGTAACAAGGCAGGGTACGCTTTTAAATTAAAAATAAACACAGAAAAAAAATTATTTCCCAGAATAGAAATGGGAATACTTAGTTTTACTTAGTTAGGAACACTGGTTTCTCTAAAGAAGACAATACTCCAAGAAGAAGAAGAAACGTGTCACTTTATCTGATATTGTGTTTATCTAGTATTGTTAATTATCATAATTATGAGAGGTTATTAATTTGTTTCTAATGGCGTAGATCTTCTTAATAAGAAAGATCTATTGGTAAAATCAATTTGTGATCTCAAATGGAATAATCTCATACGACGTTGCCCCATCTTCATTGCTTGTTCGTGTGAATGTGTATACTATGTATGCATCTTCATTCGACTGCGGCACGTATTTTTCTCGCTTTACACCACTTGTAGACACCGAACATTTCTTTTAAATATAAATATTAAGATAAATATTGTGTTTATATGGGAGTAAGCCACAATTTATTGTAATGATAATTACATTTTTATCTAAAAAATTTGACGTTTCGGTTTCAACTCGGGAAGAAATCGTTCTCAAAAAAGATTATTTAAGAATTTTGTTAAATCAAAAGTGCCAAAGTTGTTGATGAGGTTATGTAATTTCATAAAGTTGAAAATTGACACACTTGGCCGCGGTTTTATGGGCAAGTGCCATGCTTTGGCTTAAAAGATATGGGATGGTATTTTTGCACTGTGTAACCTTAAATTCCGATTATTCTGTGTTCTGTAATATTATTATTTTCTATAAGCATTTGTGTGTGAGAGTGTTCCTGTATTGTGTATGTGTGTTGTATGTTGCATATGTATTGTGCATGATTGAAGACGATGTGTCTCAGAGTTTCATAATCCGCTATTGTTGGTATATTCTTGTTGTTGACTTCTTCTTTCAGTATTGAAAATCAAAGACTGCTACATTATGCTAATAGGTTTGCTAAGATGGTTCTTTATATAGACACAGTATATATTTCATAATTTTATCTGATTCAGCACCTACAGTTCTCTTTTATAGGGCCTAGTAACAAAGTAACCAATCGTAGCTTTACTTAATCGTAGTAAGTTAAAGAGCAGGTACTGCAGAATATACTCATAGAATTTCTCTACAATTACAGTAACAGTAATAATTAATCAAATTGAAATAAAAAATTAAAAGCATAGATTAGCCTCATAAATAAATCGATAGAACGGAGTGTTACATCAATCCTCTCGGTACGCTACTGATCCCCATCCTAACGGCGACGTTTTGACGTCGACAAACGTTTACATGACTCCACAATGTTCGAAAACGCGAGATTCCAACGGATTGATGTCGCGAGGGGTCTACGCACCGATTTCGAGATCATTCCAAGGTATTTGAGCGGCGCTGATACAGTTCCAGAATCACTGAAGCGTCTATATATGGAGATAAATTGAATGGTAAGAGTTAGTCTAAATTAAGTAAGAAGAAGTCTGTGAATCAATTACAAAAATTGTAAATAAAACATTACAGGAGTGTCGAAGAATCCGACAGAATTCTAAACACATTTGCATTTTTTAGCATTTAATGAATGTATGCCCTTAATCTTAACAGATACTGATAGAGTCTATATAAAAGTGGTAGTGGTAGTTTACAAATAACCCAATTGCTAAAAATATACTCAAGATAAAATAATTGTACGTTTCGATCACAGATTTGACACACTATTTATGTCCTAAAGGAACTGCGTATTAAGGTTCCAAGGTAGTACTACATTTTAATACTTTACGTCCTTTCTATATGGAGGTATCTGTTACTTTAATGACCTTCAATCTATTAACCCCTAATTTGAAGGTTCTTCCTTGGAAGAAGAGGAACCAAGTACCAAGTTTCAAGATTCTTGGACTTGTCTTCAAGGGTTGTCGCAGAGAAGGGAAATAGATAAACAGGCAATGACAAGATTTTGAAAATAACTTTTCCTTACAAGTCAGAAGGGTCCTTAATAAATAAAATGCATATTAGAAACACCGTCTCAGTAATACAGTTATGGGTGCGGTATTCTTCAGGCAAAGGGAAATTTTAGTAGGTCAAGAGTTCGAATTTCGCCGAGTATGGCGAATGACTAAAAAAATATCATGTTCTTCAGAACGGTATCGGAGGCTCCGCAGTTATTCACCTTGGATATAATAAGTGGATTCTTGTCTTTAACAAAAAAGACAATAAAACCAGCTGTTCATAGTATCTAAAATATCTAAAGTAATCTAAAATATATTGGAATGAATTATAAGCCAAGTCCACATTGTCTCTTCTCCTAATTTTTGAATTATAGACAACAGGAAAATTTTAAAAATACAAATGTTGGCAATTAATGATAATGATGATTGCTATTGTCAAAAAATATTTAAGATAATTAGAAATTATTCTAAGGTGACGACAGTTTCTTGACGAAAAGAGTGTTCTTCTTCTTATTCTTTTATTTGTGTAAACATGACTCTGACTGTTTTCAATGTGCCTCTAGTAACTTGTCGTTCCATCGTTTTTATGGTCTTCCCACTAATCGTCGTCCTATTGGGGAACCGTCTTTTGCCGTCTTTACTACTCTATTTGTTGTCATTCGGCGTATATGATCTTGCCAATCTATTCTTTCATTTCTTACCCAATTTGTGATGTTCCCCACCTTGCATCTCCGTCGTATATCTGTACTTCTAGCTCTGTCTCAGAGTGTCGTACTATCGATTTTTTAAATCTTATTCATCTCTGTTGTTTCTTTATTTTTGTCCTCTTTGTGTGGAAAAATTCAAATGTAATTATAATTTTGAATTGTTTCTAATTCCCTGTGTCGTCTGCACAGCAGATTATTTTAAGTTGTTTGTCTCCCATTTGGTATCCTTTTTAGTTCTTACCTTTCGTATAATTTTATCTATGAGCTGAATTTCATCCATGAATAGTAGTAGACTTAAGGAATCTCCCTGTCTTCTCCATTGTCAGCTTCAATTGGGTCAGTTAGCTCTTCTTCTAATTTTACTTTTATTGTGTTGTTCTGGTTGATATTTTCGATCGTTTTGAAAGTATAACTATACCAAATATATATACTTTGGTAGTATTTTCGAGAATATAAAGCTTAATAAGATAGGTTTAGGATGTTCATTTAAATATGGAGCCACTTATTCAACTACTACTACTACTACTTGTCGGTTTATAACGTTCTCCGCCGTTTTCCGACTTCCAATCGCCACTTAGACCGGTTGTTCCATAGATCTTCTTCTATGGCCCTCTCTCTCAGTTCTTTATTTATTCCTTCGCTCCAACTTTTTCTCGGTCTACCTCGTTTTCTCTTTCCTTCTGGTTGCCACTTTAGTATTTCTTTTGGCATTCGTTGTTCGTCCATTCTTTGTAAGTGTCCGAACCAGATAAGTTGTTTTGTTGTTAGGTCATCTGTGATTGTTCGTTTGATTCCCATTATTTCTCTAATGCGTTCGTTGGTAATCCTTTCTCTTCTAGATCTTCCTGCGGCTCTTCTCCAAAAATCCATTTCCGTCGCTTTCAGCGTTGACAGTGTTCTTTCTTTCAGTGGCCATACCTCACAGCTATATAAAGTGATACTTTTTACTATAGTCTCATATATCCTCTTTTTATTTTCTTTGCTGATGGATTGGTCCCATAAAATGGTGTTTAACATTGTGATGGCTTTTCTCTCTGACGTATTTCTCTCTCTTATGGCTTTGTCTAATGTTCCATCTTGTGAAATAGTGATACCTAGGTATTTGTAGTCACAGCAGTGCTTTATCGTAGTGTTATCGTCTAATATGAGAACTTTTTGTTCTGCTCCAATGCACAGGTATTCGGTTTTCTTTTTATTTACTTCTAGACCCCATATATCATACTCTTCAATTAATTTTCGTGCCATATAGTTTAAATCGTCATAATCTTGAGCCATTATTACTTGATCGTCTGCAAAGTTAAGCGTATATACCATAGTATTGGTGAGCGGTATCCCCATTGTCCTGCATTTTTGTTTCCATCTTTTTAAAGCACTTTCGAGGTATATTTTAAATAAAGTGGGAGACAAGCAACATCCTTGCTTTAATCCTTTTGATGTTATAAATCCTGTTGTTATTTGTGTCCCCGCTTTTATCTTTATTATTGGTTGGTTGTATAGCACTTTGACGGCTTTTATTAATTCTATATTAATATTCGTGCTTTCCATTGATTGCCACAGCTTCTTCAGTGGAACGCTGTCGTAGGCTTTCCGTAGGTCGACGAACAACATATGAATCTCTTGATTCCTTGCCATCTTTTTTTCTATTATCTGGGTTAAGGAGAAAATGTGGTCAATAGTGGATCGACCCGTACGAAATCCTGCTTGTTCTTCTGCTTCATAATACAAGTATTCTCTCTCGATTCGGTTCTTTAACACCTTCCCATATATTCGACTCATAGATCCAGTTACAGCTATTCCTCGGTAATTTTCACAATTATTTTTATCACCCTTTTTATGTATAGTGCTGCCACTTATTCAACTAGGGTGTTAAATTTGGATGGTAAAATAATTTTGAAAAATACTTGTACTAATTGTCTAGAATTTATATTAAACAGAAATGGAGAAATGCATATAGATGTATGTCGTAAAATAAGAGCCGAGTGGATGAAATGGACGGAAACAGGAAATATTTTGTGTGATAGAAATTGTTCAACAAATTTAAACGGTAAATTCTATAAGATAACTAGAAGAACAACTATGACATAAGCAGCTAAAAGAGAAAAGTTTTAAAAAATCATGTTTTCGAAAAGACAATGTCTATCTGGATCGACGAAGTGACAAAAAATTGATAAAATTGATAGTGGCATCTGTAAAAGTCAAAATGGGGAGCATATTTTAACACGATGCTGGCAGTTTGCAACATTGAGATAAGGATTATTCAGTAAAAAGCGTCATTAACTATCGAGTATCAGAAAGGAGTAGAAAATCTCAAAATAACTTGGAGGAGAACAAAGTATATGTGTGAGAACAATTAATATTGGTATGACTTAAGAGAGAAATATCTGGAAGAATATAATGAAGTAAATCGACTTCGTATAGGGATACAGGAGAAAAAATCATAATGATGATAATTTCAATGGTAATATGGGTGACTAAGATAATTAAGATCAATAATAAACACAAAATATAGGTTTAAACACTGAGAAAGCAAGGCTATAGTAACAGTGAAGAACTTACTTATCAAATCAAAATTTGTATGTTGTTGCAAGCAACTTAATAAACTGGCACAAACCAAGACGGTGTCTTTAATATTGGTGCTGTAATCGAACAAGTAGACTCATTAACAAAACGATTTTCAGACGAAGAAGAAATCCGTACAAAGAAACTAATAAACAGTTTCCATAAAAGACTCTACTGTAATTTGATCAACCTCAGTAAGCTAGATTTAAAAACAATCATTGAAATGGTGTATACAATATATGTAAAGTGAATAAACAATGGTGCATACAATTTAAACTGGAGGAATAAACTGCGGTAGATATCATTTGAAAGTCTGATTGCCTTAGTGGTTTAAGGAGGACATGCAAAGAAGTTCCTAAATTATCAGTAAGTCAGCTGCTATGTTTAGTCAAAACACAGGACTTATTGGTAAAGGATATGTCATAGTACGATGGTGTTATGATCAAGGGCTAGACATACTCGTGTCACTGCTTTCTCTGTTATCTTCTTTATACATTATTTGATGCCGTTGCTGATTATTTTATACATAATATATTTTCTTCTTTATGGTAGATTTAGAATGAAAAGCTAATTTTAAATTTTAAAATTTCTTTACACTTGAATATAAGCAAGAAGAAAGTTAATTCTTTATATAAATCTATGATAGTGGTCTTTCAATTGGAGTAATGAAAATGTGAATTCCTGATACTAAAATTTTGTACAAAAATCATCTGCTAAAAAATAAAATGCATTATACATACAAAGAAAATTCTTAATACTTACATGGTGTTCGTGATGGTTATCACATCCGCAACTTTGGCGATGGTGATGTTTGCAAACTGGCTTAGGTAAGACTGCTGGTTTAACGATGGCCTTTTTAATGGCACATGGGTTTGGCTTGACGCAAGACAAATCGACTTCCACTCCTGGATTTACGTTAGGTTTGGGAAGATCGTGTGGTCTGACAACCAAAGGAACGCAATGGTGACCTGTATTGCCACACCAATCCGACTGAGGTAGTTCCTCCGTGTTACAATGTTTACGACATGGAAAACGGAATCCACATCCACCATGGTGTTCCTCATGATAGTGCCCGTATGAGCCGTGGCAGCTAGAGCAACTGCTGCATCCAATTGCACTATTCTAGAATAAGTAATAAATAATTAAAACTAAAAAATAATTTAACTATTTATTAGGTTAAAAAAATTATTAGGGTACGAAATATAAAATTGATATATTTAATATTTCCCTAAGTATAATTCTGTTTCCAACAAATACAGTGGCGGCTTTAGCTCACCAATTATGTCACTAGCTTAACAAGCTGGAGGGCACCCTGATTCGAAGGATATATAAAGCATTCTGTTCCGGCTATGTAAGTGGTCATTAAGTCATGTTAGGAGTAGCTTGCGTGACTCTAACACTAGACTTAAGCCAGATAGTTCCACGAACTTTACTTTACTAAAAATATAAAGTATAATCAAAAGAAAAATATGAGATGCAAAAGAAGCGCACTCTTAAAAAAAATCACTTACAAAATAAATATGACAACTTCAACTTGCATAAAAAAGTCAAAGAACTAACTGCAATAAGAAAACGTAATAGGTAAAAACATATTGTTAGATGATGAGGGAAAAATTATTATGGAAACGCATAATAATTTGCATGGAAGGAATGCATAGCGGAATTATTCTAGACTAGAGTAAAGGAAAGTCATCTGGAAACTGTTGAAGCGGATACCATTAAAATGTAATATCACTATAAAGAAATTAATTCATAAAGAGGTTATTCATGCAATATGATTCATGAATATCAATAAAGTAACCTGTGATATCAAAAAAGTAATACAACAATTTCAATGTGGGAGAAATCGCAAGACCACTTAGAGTCAGTAAAAATGAGTCTGAAACAGCAATAACAGAGATTTCGACAAATCTCAGATACGAAAACATGCCTGGAACAATGAATAAACCGTACAAGGAAAAGATGCATCAACAATCATGAAAGAAACAAACATGAAAAAAGAAAATCAAAGATGCAGCTCTCATCCTACTTAACGAAGAAAACAGACAAGAAAAAAGAAAGATGAATAGCAAACCCATCAGTAGAATGCAGCTGGCTTTGGTTGCAAACACTAAAATAAGAAGTCACCAACAATAGCGGATCGAAGGAAGTGGCATTCATTATCTACAATTATACACAATACAAATGCAACGTACAATACACAAGCATATAATCTATATTAAACACAGTTTTTACAAAAAAATAAAACAATAATGCACACACAACAGAATTTGATATTCCGAGGATAAAAACACCACCCTCAGATTTTTGTCAGCCAAAAGGAAACTATTGCCTACAAGACCGATGCCAAGTAAGTCAACCATCAATTTAAAAAAAAACGTAACCTAGTAGAAACTGTTAATTAGACATTTTCTCTTAATTATTTTAAAATACTCAATCAATTGTGGCTTAACCCCATTAAACATAATATTTAATGGTTCATAAAAACCAGAACCACACACATCAGAAGGCACTATAATTACAACTAGACATTAGGTGCTCGTAGTTGGGTTTTAGTAATGATGTGAACTATTTATTGTAATGGTTTTATTTAAAGATGCTTAGATACTAACCAAGACATTTGCGTCTGCCACATAGACTACAACAATGTCTTAGATATGGTTAAACATGATAAACGGATGGATATCCACAGAGACCAAAACCTGGATAAACGAGACATGTCATTAATTTCAAATTTCCACTATAAGCAAACATATGTAAATATCAGGATTGAAATTATTATTTAATGCCAACTCAACGGAAGTTAATAAATAAAAATATATATTAATGCTATAATAGGTGTAAATCATACATGTAGTCCAGGCGAGATCTGTCGAAAGCAGTCCATAATGGACATTTTTCGCAGGAATGTTTTTTTTAACAAAATTTGAAACAATTTTGGCGCCCATATTTTCGCATATTATTCTAGCTATATTTATTGGGAAAAAAGTGCAAAAAAATGCAGTTTTTCCTTAAATTTTTTCCGACATCTTAGATATAATTTACAGCCTTCATATTTCGCCTATAAAAACTTTATAATAACGACTAAGACGTGTGCTAAATTTCATTACAATCGATTTAATAGTTTCTAGATAATAATTTTGCAATCCATTATCTGCAATAAAAAATTGCAAATTTTGAAAAATTATGCTGAGCCAAAAATAAGGATTTTAAATAGTGGACATACAGAAAGATTTAAACCTTTAAACACACTTTAAAAAATAAAAATAGGTCAACCAGATGAGTCTAGGAAATTTTTTTAAATTATAAACAATTTTTTCAAATTATACCAAATTATAATATTTGCAAATAAAAATACGTTTTCAAATTTAATAAATTAATGATTATTATAAAACTGATAAAATAAATTAATTTTAATATGTAAATTATTTTAAAAAGGTAGATTTTTTTTAATTTTTTTTTTAATTGACATATTAAATTAATGGTATTATTTAAAAAAATTGTTTATAACTTTTAAAAAAATTCTAGGCTCGCGTAGTTAACCGATTTCAATTTTTCAAAGAGCGTTTGAAAGACTAGAAGAGCCTTTATATGTAAAAACAGTTTCGACTATTTAAAGTGATTAGGCTCCAGTATAATTTTGCAAATATGCAATTCTTTTTTGCAGACCCTGAATTTATAAAGATTATAACTGTTTCTAAAGAATATGAAAGTGTAAGTTATTAAGGCAGGTCTTACACCAAGGCGATATCCAACATGCAATATACAACATCCAACATACGATAAATGTTGCATATTTCAGAATAGCATACATCTGTACAACGCAACGTGAGATAACGTCTCATATTTCATAAATAGAATACAAAAGCGTACCGATTCTGGAACTTGGGTAACTGAAATGTCTTCAAGTGAAAGAGATGTAATTGTAGCTTGGCAATTTCCAAAAAGACGTCAGAGAAAAAAAGAGAAACAAAAAAAGAAAAAAAGTGGCGGTCTAGACTAGCGCAGAGCTTCATACTATGTTTTCTATTATTTATTTATTATTTATATTTTAAACAAATTTAATAAATTATTGAATTGATCGAGAGTAGTGAATCAATGTCAAGAACCGCTATTCTGTGACCCTACCCGTGACGACGCCATCTTGTGGCGTTAGTTCCGAGACGGTTGCCTCAGCATTTTACTGTAGAGAAAAAAACTAATACAACGCCAGTACAGAAGCTTCGTTTCAAAATGGCTTAGATATTGGATTCATCCGCTGCTTGAATTTAACATATTGAATAGTGCAGCAACTGTTTTTTCAAAAACAGTTGAACCTCCATCCTGAGAAATTTAAGGAATATTGTAATATCTTAGAAGACATAGAAGATCTACAGATTGATGACAACGTAACAATCAAAGGAAAGGATAAATTCAAATACTTGGAGTTTATAATCACGAAAAAGGCAACAACAGAGGAAGAAATTACACAAAGATTAGGACAAACAAGAACAGAAATCCGACAACTTAACTCAGTATGGTGGGATAGACACCTAAATATGAAGACAAAAACACAGATTTATAAAACATTAGTGCGAAATGTTATGACATATGGGGCTGAAAATTGGATCATAAACAAGAAAAACAGCAGTAAGATAGTAGCAACAGAGATGGAATGCCTGCGAAGATGCTGCAGAGTAACAAGAATGGAGAGGAGAAGTAATAACGAAATAAAGAAAAGAACATCAATAGAAACAGACATACTAACATATATAGAACAAAAAAGACTAAAGTGGTATGGGCATGTAAGAAGAACTAGCGACAGCAGATGGATAAAGAGAATAACCGAATGGAGCCCCATAGAAAGGAGAAAAAGAGGACGACCCCGAAAATCCTGGAGGAACGGAGTAGACGACGCCATGAGTAAGAGAGGCCTAAACGATGGAGACTGGGACAACAGAGAGATATGGAAACGGTTGAGTGAGGGAAGGCAGTGAATACTGTAGAATCCCTGAATATATATATATATATATATATATATATATATATATATATATATATATATATATATATATATGTAGTATCTGGTTCCTTAAATGCTTCTGTCACATACCGTGACGAAATTGGGAAAATGGGTTCTTAGGTTATCTGGTTTGTCCGTTTCATGACCTTCAGGAAGTTCTGCGATTTGAAGAAACTGTAAAGAAAATTGTGAAGGTGGCTTGGATTTTAGATAATTTTAAACGAATACGAGGAGGAGAATTATTCTCTTCAACGCAGTTGGGATATGACAAATCAATTTACAAATGATTGAACGATGATTGAACCAAATGATTTGCGACCATCAAGATGGTCGCAAAACAACATTGGCAATAAACTAATGTGAATTTAAGTGAAAATAATATAATTAAGTATGCAATTATATCATATTATATTCATATTATTTACTTATACATTTATAAATTAATAATATAATTTTTTTAACAACATTAATTTTAAATAGGGAATCGTCACACGCCACTGTCATATTCGAAGAAATATCTCAAGAATTGCACAACATACATTGCGAGAAGATATGAACCGAATGTTTAAAAAACTCCATTTTTTGCACTTTTTTCTGAATTATTGCTATTTTTTTAACAGTAAATACACATTAAATTTTCAATTTCTAGCTAGTGAAATATTATGTAAAAGTCTTCTTCTTATTATTTTTATGTATACATGACTCTGTTTTCAATGTGCCTCCAGTAAATTGTCGTTCTACTTATCGTGTTCCTATTGGGGAACCATCTCTTGCCATCTTTACTATTCTATTTTTTTTTTTGTACGATCAATATCTCTTTAGTTATAGGCGAAAATTTGGACGTAAAAAGCAAAAATTTTCGATTTTTTTTTCAGATTATATTAAATAAAAAATTAAGCATGTTTCCGAATGGCGCATATCGTAATTATTGATACAAGGTATATTCTGAAGTGATTCCAGTAAAAAAAAATAGACATATAGAAAATGTCCAATTCAAATCAGATCCCGCCTGGACCAATGTGTAAATCATTATTATCAAATACATTATCAAGATTCTTCACTACAATAAGTATAAGAGATATACTCAACTAATTTAAGGAAGGGTAAAGGATTAAGTACACAGTCATAAAAACTAACAGCACATACACGCACAATAAAAAAGTTATACTGGAAGCTATCGCATTTTAGACAGCAGAAATAAAAGTGAATGGGTTTTTCAATAATAAAACTAGGTATACTATAGCTCCGTAATAATAGATAATTCAGTATATCTAGAAAGAATAGTCAATAAGATACTAAGGTGTAGTGGAGCACAGTGTAGTTTTAGGCTGGTTCAGAGTCCATGTCTCGCTTCCATACGTTATTATGGGACGAATTATTATCTTATACACTCTTATTTTTGCTGATATTGAGAGTATTTTTGATTTAAGTACGGTCATTAATGAGTAATATGCCCTGTTTCCTGCAATGATCCTGGCTGCCACGTCCTTTTCATATTTATTTTTAGATGTTATGATCGCTCCCAGGTACTTGAATTCTTTGACGACTTCAAAGTTGTATTCATTGATTGTTACGTTTTATCTTACCCTTGGTCTTGGGTTCTTCGTGACCACCATGTACTTGGTCTTGTCCTTGTCGTTGACCTTCAGACCAACTTCCTTTGCTCAGTTTTCGAATAGGGTGAAAACTTCTTTTGCATCTCTGGTGGATTGTGCAATTGTGTCCACGTCATCTGCAAACGCCAATAGTATTTTTGATCATTGGGCGGCAATTCCGTTTGTCAGTTGTGGTTGAGCTTTCCTTACCGCATGTTCCAGTGCAAAATTAAATAGCAGGGGGCGAGAGGATCTCCTTGTCTAAGCTCGGTATCAATGAGGAATTCCTCCGACGTTGTGCTACCAATTCTGATCCGTGCGGAAGCGTTCTCTGTGCTCACCCGTGCTAATCGTACCAGCTTTCTAGGTACTCCCATTTATACCATGGTCTCCCACAATGCTTCTCTGCTAATAAAATCGTAAGCTTGTTTAAAGTCCACGAAGATTTGGTGTACATTGAAATGTTCCATCTGTTTCCTTGTTGGCGTTGCTATCTCGTCTTTAGCCTTGTTCTCATTTTTGTTCTGACCAGGAAGTGGTCAGAGTCACTTTCTGCTCCCCCCAGACTGTGTGCGCTGATGATATTGCTAGAATATCTTCCATTGATAAGCACATGGTCTATCTGGCTTCGTGTGATTCTGTCATTTAACACCCAGGTTACTTTATGTATATCTTTTCTTTGGAATTGTATCAGTACACTATCTATCCAGAAAATACAGCCAAAGAAGAAAGCGTAATAATTATTAAACAGAACATTCAACAATATTAGAATATGTGAAGGCAAGCAGATGAAATACAAGCCACGGCTGTGGTAGTCTCAGCTATAGTGCTCGCCAAAAACATCAAATATAGGCAGATTTGTACACATCATTTTAAAACTCCCAAGGAAATAGATTTATCATCGAAGGTTATTACAATGCCAAATATAATAAATAGGGATCAAGATTAACCACCACTAAAGGAAGAGACCTCGCAAAAGCCTGCAGGCAATTGAACTTGAAGTAGTATCGAATGGAAAGCCAACCTATTAGCCAACGGATCAGAATAAAATCCCTAACATAACTATTAGGCTGTTGTTAAAAGACAAGTGGAGAAACTACAAAGGAATAAATACTGTATGCATTAAAGAAACGGAAAAAGTCCTGAGCCAGATCCACTGACTATCAACATGGTTAGATATAAAATAATAGATCATAAGTAGGTACATGGATGTCCTGGTAAAACTATTTATCGAAATTTATCAATCGGGTGAGAAAGCTAACGAAGGTTTGACCTCAACATTCATTTGTCTCCATCGCACAGAATGGAGCGACCACCGCACCATCAGTCTGATGTCTGACACACTTATACCATAATATTATTAAAGATCATTCAGAGACGAATTAACCAAAAAAAAATTAATGTGCATATTAAAGAAACCCAATTTGGATTACGTAGAGGCATATGTACTCGAGAAACTCTCAATTCTACTCTCATTAGATGCTTGGATATTACAAAATATGTACGTCTGTTTCATAGATTGGTATAAGGCTTTCGATAAACAGCGAACGGATGTTCTCAAAACAAAAGCAATAAACTACAATGCTCTTCGAATTAATAAACACATTTCATGAAATTTCATACAAGAGTTAAAAAAAATCTACAAAAAACTGCTTGGTTCACCAAAAAAAAAATAATAAAACAGTAACAAAATGCGCAAGCCAAGGGAATTGAACATCAATTATCAACATTAGGTATGCAGACGATACTGTCGTAATGGTGGACAACCTCCACGACCTCCAGACGCTAATTAACAAGATAGTTGAGTATGGAGAATGTCTTCTTATCTTCTTCCTCTTTCTCGGCAACTCCTTAATGTTTAGTTTGGGCGTCAGAGTAATTTTCCTATTTTTTGTACCCACCTCCTCCATTCCTTCCAGCTCCTAGGTAGTTCTTTCATTTGTTCAAATGATTTTCCTTTTTATCCTCCTATTTTTAGTGATTGTTCCAACCATTCCTTCCTTGGTCCTTCCTTTCTTCTCTTACCATATCATTACTCATCCACTTTTGTGACACCAGCTATTTTTCTTAGTTGTTTCATTTCCTCTCTTCTTAGAAGTTATCACAAACTCAAAATAATGATGAAAGCCTAGTAATTAACGGTAATACTTTAGAACAACTAGAAAACTACAACTATCTTGGCACAATACGATAATACACATAAACGATTACTCCAAAGAAATCAAAGGTCGAATAGAAAAGGCACGAACAAACTTCAATAAAATGGGAAAGGTATTTTGTACAAGAAAACTAAAATTAGACTTAATAGTTAGGCTATTAAAGTACTATATTTACTCGACTCTGCTTCACGGAATAGTAGCGTATGCTCTTAACGCGGCAACTACTAAGAAGCTAGAAACATTAGAACTGTGGATATATGAAGACATCAAGCACCGAGCACGTAATAAATACCAAAGTAATGAGAAGAGTTAACAAAAGAATGGAAATAATGGAAACCATCAAAAGACGAAAGCTGCAATACCTGGGGCATGCCATGAGCGGTGAGAAATACGTCGTGCTTCAATTGATTATACAGGGGAAGATTCAGTACAAGAGAAGTATGGAAGGAGAAGAATCTCATATCTGCTTAACTTGAGGGAATGGTACGGATGCACATCAATAGAACTATTAAGGGCAACCGCATCTAAGATCAGAATAGTCATGATGATTGCCAACCTCCGTCGGTCGCGGAGATGGCACGTAAAGACGAGGAAATATCATATTTTAACTGTAAAATTTGTTATAAAAAGACTTCATTTTTCTCTAATTTGTGTAAAGCATTTGAATAATATAAAACATTGCTCACACACAAACAATGCTCACCAGAAACAGAAATATTCACAAAAACATTAAAATAAGCTTAATATATCTATAATCAAGCAAAAACTTTATAAATGTAAAAAGTTTTATAAGATAAAAATAGACAAAAAGATCAGAATACCGACGACAGTTTTTGGAACTAGTTAACGACCGAAAGGAACAAAAACTAATAATCAAAAACAGTGAAAATGTCTGATATTTGGAATTTGAAATGTGATATTTTACTTCACAATAGACAAAGACTTCCATACGCTATATTTGAAAAAAACTGAGCATTCGATCATGGTATAAATACTTAAAGAATAAATTTTTCTATCTCTATAATTTCCTATAATAATTTAGAAATCTGAGAGATGAGAAATATTTTAGAATATCATGGATACAACACATAACGAATTGAACAGTATTAAACTACATAAATACAAAATTAGAACTTATAACACCGATTAAAAAAAGAAAGACTTGGTTTCTACGCTGTGTATTGAAAAATGACAAATATAACCTACCACGAATAATAATAATAATAACTGGAGGCAAAGAAGGCCGAAGTGGAGTAGGCAGAAGAGCAGTGATCACAAATATCTAGTAATGGAGTACCAGAGCACCAGAAGAAGAAGAAGAAGAGAGATTAGTTATAGCAGCAACAGAAAAAATCTAAACATGGATTGAAAAAAAACAATAGCACTGGACTGGAAATTCACAAAATGAAAGTGCTGAAGATTAAATAACCCGATGATGCAATACAGGCATTATGACTACAAAATATATAGGAAAATACCACAAATGACATAGGCAGATAAGTTAAAAGATGAATTTTACTTATATGATCAGAGCACAAGACAAGAAGCTATGAGAAATAGAAAGAAAATACTGTAGCAGTATGCCAAAATGGATATCAATTCATGATATCAATATTTTTTGGAAGTTTAGATATATTTCTCTATTTTTTTTTAACGTATTCAAAATGGATTTTTCAACTTACATGATGGACCAAAGCCACTAATCCGATAAACAATATACCCAACTTCATGGTGTCACTTTAGATCTATAAACCTATAGACAAAAGTGAGTGGATGCCTCGACCAGGAAATCGTTACGTTTTATATGTTTAAAATTGTTTTTATTTTGTGACGGCCGGCAAGGTTATATTTGCAGGAATTTACGTCTTCAGTTTATGAATATTATAGGAAAATATTTAATGCAATCGTAATACTATACGTGCAAATTAGTTCGGTTATTGAACTTCGACGATTACGTTATACTGTTGTTTATTATGAGTTTTTGAGACTACGACAATCTTTATATAATTATTTGTATAATAATCTTTAAGGAAACAAACTACAGATTACAAGTGCCTAAAATGAGTAAAATTAAGTTTCAGCAATACAAAAATAAAAATTTATACATTTAAAAATATAAATTAATCAAAATTTAATGAAAAATATAGGTGAGTTAATTTGAATTACGTAATTAGGTAATTAATAAATGTGTATGATTATAATGAAATCACGTCAACTATTAAAAGAACTAAAGATGGTAAAGCGGTAGGACCTGACGAGTTTTGTGCAGAATTCCTAAAACTTATCGATGAACAGGGAATAAAATGGATAACAACTGTATTCAACAACATATACGTAACTGGAAAAATACCCCAAAGCTGGTTAAAGTCGACCTTCGTGACCATACCAAAAAAAGTAAATGCCAAAACATGCGAAGACTACAGAACAATTAGCCTAATGAGCCACTTACTTAAAACGTTCTTGAAAGTGATACACGGCAGAATATATAAAAAATGCGAAGAACAAGTATCATGGACGCAGTTTGGATTCCGCGATTCCTTAGGCACCCGAGAGGCTTTATTCGCTGTCCAAGTGCTTATGCAAAGATGCAGGGATGTTAACTGTGATGTGTATACTTGTTTTATCGACTACAAAAAGGCATTTGATAGAGTAAAGCATGATAAACTTATAAACATCTTGAAAGAAGTGGGGTTAGATGATAGGGACTTAAGAATCATCTATAATTTATATTACAACCAAACAGCCAATATTAAAGTGGATGACTAATTGACAGAGGCAGTCGCCATAGATAGAGGAGTGAGGCAAGGATTCATTCTGTCCCCGGTGTTATTTAATTTATACTCTGAATATATCTTCGGGCAAGCGCAAGGCCAACTACAAGAAGGCGTATTAGTCAACGGAATACGTCTAAACAACATCAGATATGCCGACGACGCAGTAGTTTTTGCAGATAGTCTGGACGGTTTGCAAAGAATAATGTCGCGTATATCAGATATAAGTAGAGAACATGGACTTGATCTTAATACGAAGAAAACAAAGTACATGGTAGTCAGTAAGCGCGAAATATTAAATACACAGCTTTTGGTTAACCAACATCCAATTGACAGAGTGGACAGCTACACATACTTTGGTACCAACATTAACAGCCAATGGGATCACTCCAGTGAAATAAAACAACGCATAGGAAAAGCGAGATCGGCGTTCATAATGATGAAGTCTCTTTTCAGAAGTCACGATTTACCACTTGCTACCAAAATCTCTCTCATTAGATGCTATGTATTTTCTACGTTATTATACGGAGTAGAGGCCTGGACACTTTCCGAAGCTTCGTTAAGAAAACTCGAGGCATTCGAGATGTGGTATTACAGACGTATTTTAAGAATTTCATGGGTGGATCGTGTGACTAATGTTGAGGTCCTACGTAGAATAGGCAAGGAATGCGAGATTATTAACACCATCAAAGAGCGCAAACTAGAATATCTTGGCTATGTTATGAGGAATGAACGGAGATACGGCTTGTTGCAACTCATTCTTCAGGGCAAGGTATTTGGAAAGAGAGGACCAGGGAGAAGAAGAATATCTTGGCTTCAAAACCTGAGAAAGTGGTTTAATACATCGACAACCGGACTATTCAGAATAGCAGCAAGCAAAGTTAGGATAGCCATGTTGATCGCCAACATCCGGAACGGATAGGCATCGTAGGAAGGAGAAGAAGAAGATAATGAAATTCAAAACACAGGGCAGAGTTTTGTTCGCGAAATGGATAAAGGAACTATCTACTTAAAGGTAACTATGGAATGTGCCTAAAGGAGGGTATTATTACCACCATTATGGAACATGACTCGAAGCGGAAATCCAATAAGATTGAAAAACCAATAGACATTGGTCATATCTATCACACACAAGAAAAGCAGAAGGGACGACAGTAACAACTATAGAGTCAGCGCTCTGACAAACTCACTCAGTAGAATATACGGAAAATTGATTAAAGGTAGAAGAGAAAATGAATACAAAGAACTAGAAGACGAGGAACAAGCGGGATTAACAGCAGGTAAATCAACTATTGACCATTTATTCTGTCTTACACGTATGTACTATTGAAAAGAAACTTATCAATAATTATGAAAGTAAATCATACAATAGTAGAAGATATTGGTAACTAACAACTAAAGATTGAGGAAGCGTGAAGATGAAAAGTTTAAAAACAAGTTTTGAAACGATCTATGATGATCTAAAAAAAGATTTTAGGATTATTAAAGAATCTACCACTGGCAACAAATCAATGGTTGTGCTGAAAATGGTGCAGATGTCAAAGGTATCGATGCAGTTTTTGGAGAGATACAAGACAAGACCCGGAGAGACAAAAATATTATAATATATAATGTACCTGAAAATCATTCCAGTGAATCTAACATCCGTGCTTAACACGATAGAAGAGAGGTCCAAGGAATTCTCAATAAAATAGATGTAACGAACAGCACCTTTAAAGCTTTTCGTCTTGGTCGACTAACAGATAAACCAAGACCTCGCATTTCATGATTCAACAATAGTTATCGCACGTTTAAAACATCGCACAGCTTTAATGGTTTCTAATTTGTGCATTGAAGTTGATCTTACCCTTTTACAACGTGAGAAAGTGAAGGCCGTTTATCAGGAGTTAGAATTCAGAAAAACACAGAGTGAGAATGACTTGAAGATCGAGTACTTTAATGGGGTACCCAAAATTATTGTCAGTATAGACAATAAATCAAAAAACGATCATTGAACTTATATTTTCAGAATGTTGGCGGTATGTGCACCAAACTTCAGAATTTCAGACATGCTGTGAGTCTCTCTAGTTATGATGTTATTACTATTATTAAAACATGGCTTACATTTAGAATCTTAGATTCTGAATTGGGATTGAGTGACTTTAATGTGTATGGACATGACAGAGACACTCAAACTAGTTCAAAGACTCGTGGTGGTGGTGTTCTTATTGCTATTCATGAACGCCATCATTCAATAATGGTTAGGCCTATCGATTCCTCTGTAGAACATGTTTTACATAGGTAATATGTGGCACAAAAAAGTTAATCATTGGTGCTGTGTACTTTCCTCCACGGTCATCTAGGTCAGTATATGAGGAGCATTCCACCTATATGTTGGACTTAGCGGATAGATTCAGTGATTGTGAATTCTGTATTTGTGGTGACTACAACCTACCTGAGGCATCCTGGGATAACCTTAATATTGGTGTTACAGTTGAGTGTCCGCATCACTCTCCAGCTGCCTAACCTTAATATGTAATAAATTTTTAGATCTAGTTTTCTGTACTCAAAGGGATGCAGTTTTGTCGATTTCAACTGATATTCTATTGAATACTTCGTAACATCATTCAGCTTATACTATAATGTTTATATGCAGTCAATTAAAATTTGTTTCTTAAGTATGATGTCTTCTCACATGATTTTAAAAAATGTAATTATCAAGTTTCAAATGAATATTTAGCCTCAATTTTTTGGAACAACGTATTAGATAAATCAGATAATAATTGCTGCATTGAAAGTGTTTATAACATACCATATAATATACCATATTTTATATAATGCCATCAATATGTTTATTCCTATCAAACGGTTTAAACCATTGAACTTTCCAGTTTGGTTTTTGCGAGAATTAATTGAGCTTGTCATACAGAAAAAAATCGCTCACAGGAATTTTAAAAAATCAGGCAACTCATATGAGGAATTTTTGATGTTAAGAAAAAGATGAAAATCATTACAAGCAGTATGTTATAAGAACTAGTCCCTTTCAAGCCCGCTCTTTTTGGAGGCATGTTAGTGCTGCACGTGGGTCTAGTGCTTATCCTAATGTAATGTCTAATAAAGGTAGGGATGTAATAGCTTGAAGTGGTGATGAAATAGTCAATCTATTTGCCACTTATGTCTCAGGTAGGTACAGTTGAATAATCTTCAATCATTTATATCCTAATAATAGTATAACAAGGTCGAATGTCAATAAATTAGTAAAAAGTTTAACGAAAATTTTGCAGGAAAAAATTTATCCAAATCATAGAGCAGAAAACCTACAGCAGCTGAAAACAAATTCATGTTAGTGGTGTATCAATTTTTGTAGAAAAATTAGGAATTATAGAAAACCACTAAAGGCGATCGCAGAAGCTTTTCAAAATGTAAGTCTACTTCAATACAACAATCCATGCGATTTTTAAAACTTTGCAATACATTTTGCAACATCCCTGGCTGTCCAATTCTTCTTATCTCTGTGGTAATCCTATGTTTTAATTTTTCGTCACGGTTAGGCACATTAAGAAGGAAATGATGTAGTCACTCGAAGCAAAATCTAGAGAATATGGTCACAGTATAGACAACAACATATGGTGCTCCACAATTTTTAAACATGCATCACGAATAGCAGACAATCAAAGACTTGTGAGCTGGTGTGTTGTCCTGAGCACAGCTTTCCTTAACTTTCCCCGTCTCTATTTCTTTTATGTATTCTACTTTTTCTGTATAGGTAATCTAAATAATCAATCCACAATATACTTTGTGCCTCTCAGAATACTAAGACCAAAACTTAAGTGGCTGACACCACGGCTCTAAGCTTGCGAGTTAGTGGTGAACCGCCATACTTTCACTGCTTGCTCTAAATGTTTCTCTCTGTTATATACCCATATTTCGTTCATTGTCACATACCGTATACCGTTCAATAAATGACAACGCCGGTTTTATAAAACTTACAATAATAAAGAGATATTGCAGAGTCAATTTTGCACTTTGGCTTAAGTTGCGCTATTGAAAATAGGTCCTGCCGTTATTAGGGGAGCCGTTACGATGTGCAGAATTCGTTGCGCTATTTTCTTTCTCAGGGTATGTACCTATGTTGTTTGTCTCTCATTTAAACCAAGTTTATTTGTAATAATTTTCTAAATTGAGTACATCAGACAGTAGCATAATGCAACAATATAATTAATATTTTGAGATAATGATTGAGGTGACCAATTGAATAAACGCTGAAGATCTTTAAGCCCGCTGGGATATGAAAGCCTTCTCATCGCTCCTAAAAACAAAAATATAAGGGCATAATTTCAAAAGTAATGTAGAATGCAAATGCATTTACCACTAACAGAGTTTCTAGTATTGGTATGAATAAAATCTGGTGTAAAGCTCTTGCAAATGTAGGAATATCTTATCTGCTAAACCTAAAATTTATTTTTACATCTGCTTCCAACATGTTTTCTAAATTAAATTCTTGATTTTGTAGATGTAATACATGTTCACCCACAATGTTATTTAAAATGATGTACTCTACATCATCATCATCAGCATTTGCTAAAATAAGTGCTTCAAAACATGATCCATTGTCAATAATTTGCGAACAAATGAAAAGAAAACATAAACAACGTAAATAACGCAACAAAATATGCATAAGTTCAAGCAATCGGTGTAATTTTATCTATGAAGCAATATCTCTATATATTTGTGATGTGTCAGCCGTATGCCAAAACTGTCGAAATACCGCGGTGTGTAAATAGTGCAACGCTAGCTAAGGTTAATACTTCTGAAAAAAGAAGAAGAATGTCATTTGTCACTGTCACTAACCTCTTATAAAACGTAATATAAACATTGTAAATTGTATATATATTTTGTGTTTTTGTGTAAAATGAGTAATAATATTCCTGAAAACTCACCTGGAAGAAAGGCAATAGAAACCATGGAAAACCTTCACAAAGACCTTGTTTTTAAAAAACCATTCGGTATTATTAAAAAGAGAACAAAGAGAAAAATTCTGGAAGAAGATAACTATGTAGAAGAAATAGGCAAAATTATTCAGAGGGATTTCTTTCCAGACCTAGAAAAATTAAAAGCACAGAGTGCTTATTTGCAAGCATTGGAGACGAATGACACATTGAAATTAAAGGAATTATATGCAAAATATAGTGGTAGTCAACATCCACCAGAAAGAAGTAAGTTCATTTTAATCTTTGATTGTTATTTTTTATGTAATGAAGTATAACTTTTAACAGAGCTATAATCAAGTTGTATGAGAATGGACATGTATTATAAATTTAATGATGCAAATGTTATATTCCTATCAAACACAACTGGAATGCGTCTAACTGTTTTGGCTTTTGAATTTTAATTGGATACAAAAAAGTACTAAGGCAAATATATAAAACATTCAAAATTGCTTTAATTTCCATTGGTACAAAACATAATGTATGTGTTTGGTTTAGTGGTTTCAATTGTAAACCGATGGGCCATATGTTATATACAATATTAATCTCTGATTCCATATTTTACAGTACCTAGTCCAGCCACATTTGAAACTCCTGCTAACATTCATGGATCCCAACAGCAAAACCAAGCAAGTACAAAAAATTCAGACAATGTAGAAAAACCAATTGAAAATAAACTGAGTCTGGATCAATACTTAAATTCTCATACCTCTCAAGATAATGAAAGTTTTGAAGAGCTACTCCAAGAGTCTGAACAGAAACGGAGAGAAAAGTATTCATATTTATTTAATGAAGAGGAAAAGAGTGAAGAGCACCAGAAAAGAATATTAGCTTTACCATCCGTAGAGGAACAAGCTGCAATACCAGAGAAAAAATTTGGTTTGGATATGTGGGGCTACAAGAACAGAAATTATATTATGTATGTACCTGATGGTGTGGATTTAAGTGAAGAAGAAATTAGAGAAATTAATAAAAGAAGGCAAGAGATAGTTCATTCCAATACAAGATTAGCCATTAATCCTTTTAATGAAGTTCAAAGTGCAGAAACTATTAATGAATTGGCCAAAAGTCAAGCTAAGGTATGTAAACACTTATACTTATACATATGATAGTTTTTTAATGGTGAATTTTTCTATCCCATGCAAAAATAGAAACTTTTCTAAAATATAGTTATTATATTGAAAAACTACATGTTTGCATGTGTGTTGAAGAATTTGGATTTAAACCTAACCTATATAAGCCAAATAATAATAAGAGTGTGACAGTTACACAACCCCAATTTATTTTTTAATAAAAGTAAGAATATAATGCTTGGGAGTTATGTAACTTTGTCTTGAAGAAATGAATCTGTTTCTGAAAAGGTTTGAATAAGGAGACAAAAATATTTTTCTTAAGAAATTAAATTAATGGTTATGGGACTGTATTCGTAAAATGCAGATTGTATAATTCTGATCATTCTCTAGATCTAAGGTGTTATTTTATTAGATTCACAAAATGGATTGTGTAGTATTCAGATTTATAAAATATAATTAATTTAGATTTCTTGTGAGTAATGCCTCTTAGTCATTATTATTGCATAATTAATTATATGCATTTATTATGTTTTAAAATGGATGTTTAAAAATAAACTACATATATTTTCATGTAGTTTTCAGATCTGACATGTTTTCGTGTTGTTGGCCACCAAACTCAACATGAAAACTAATTCACAAAATAATACTATACTGTTACTGTGGTCTCCAATGGATGCAATTTGGTTTAAGCCTGGCTGAATTTCGCTATTGTTTATTTTTCTATATATTTTAATTGATCTATTTTGAATAAATATAGAAATAGAGAAAAACCTGCAGAAAGCCGAAAAAATGGTCAGGGTACCTTTTCATGTTCTAAAAAGACTTGTTCCAGGTCTTTTTGGTGTTGTTGAACAATTTCTCTACATTTTGAATGGTATCAATAATAAGTAGTTTTACTAAAAAGATTTGTATATAAATTCAGAATATATTAAACTAACCAATTTTACTTTCTCTCTTGTCCTATACTCAGGCAAAAATATCAAATATTTTGTAATTATCTACATTTTTTTGAAAATAAATTCTGGTCAATCAAGTCATTTATTGTGAAGAAGAGTTTATTTTAACAATGTTTAATAAACAATTTTATGTGGAGAAAATTGGAAAAAAATCATTTTTTGATGTTAGGTAAATAAGGTTACTGTATTCTAAACTTAAATGCTAATTTAAATTGCTTAAACAAGTCTTTTTAACTGAAACAAGTGCATGATCAGTAACATGTATTCCCTTCTAGCTCTTATTACTGCTTGCATCCTTCTCAGCATGCTTGCAAGTAAATTTTGGACATATCCTTAGGGAATCGCATGCCATTCATCCTGTGCAGCAAGCTGAAGCTGTAGTATCATATTTGGAACGAGATTTCTTTGTTGTATGCAGCGTTTTAGCTGATCTCACATTTACTCTAGTTGATTTAAATATGGGAAAAATGTTGGCCAATACAATCTTTGAATTTGAACCTCATCGAGATAATAATTACTCACTATGGGAGAGGTCACTACGGGCCAGATTCCAAAAGATTGGCTTTGATCTACATTTATCGCCCTACCAAAAACACCACGTGCGAACTTCTGCAAGGACCACCGACTAATAAGCCTAATGAGTCACTTTTTGAAACTTTTCCTGAGAATACTTCACACTAGATTGTTTAAGAAATGTGAAGAGGTCAGTGGATGGAGTCAGTTTGGTTTCAAAAATGGACTTGGCACGAGAGAAGCGATCTTTAGTATGCAAACATTGATACAGAATTGTTTAGATCAAAGAAAGGATGTTTTTATCTGTTTCATCGATTACGAGAAGGCATTCGATAATGTAAAACATGAATTGATGATAAAATACCTACAAGAGTTGGGATTGGATGCAAAGGATATAAGAATCATTGCCAATCTGTATTGGAATCAGACAGCAACAGTCTTCAAAATTCCAACGAAACAGAAGATTTCTCCATTAAAAAAGGAGTAAGGCAAGGTTGTATACTGTCTCCAATGCTGTTCAATTTATACGTAGAAAAAGCCTTCACAGAAGCAGTGGAAGACTCTAATAAGGGTATTAAAGTTAACGGCATATTTATTAATAACATCAGGTATGCCGATGATACAGCCATAGTGGCAGATAACATCGAAGATCTTTAATGCCTTTTGAATGATCTAACTCTTGCAAGTGAAGCTCGGGGTTTGAAAATAAATATCAAGAAGACAAAATCAATGATTATAAGTAGAAATGATTACCCCAACGCAAAGATATATGTCTCTGGAGAAGAAATCGAACAAGTCAGGCAATTCAAATACTTGGGATGTTTGCTGAATGAGGGTTGGGACCCCGAGAATTAAATAAAGAGCAGAGTTGAACAAGCCAGAAATGCTTTTTTGAGGCTTCGTAAGTTTCTGACTGATCGCAAATTGGACTTCAACCTCCGATACAAGATGCTTAAGTGTTACGTGTGGCCTGTTCTCCTGTACGGAATGGAAGCATGGACGTTAAAGGCCAGTTCCATTAACAAACTTGAAGTGTTCGAAATGTGGTGCCTGCGTCGAATGCTCAGAATATCATGGACGGACAGGGTCAGAAATGAGGAAGTACTCAGAATAGCGGGCTTACAGGATAGGGAACTTTTTAATTATGTAAAAAGTAAGAAGACTGCATACTTGGGGCACATTATACGAGGAGAACGATACACTTTTCAGCAACTGATACTCGAAGGGAAAATAGAGGGTAGGAGAGGTCTCAGACGTAAAAAAATGTCATGGCTGCGCAATATTCGACAATGGACAGGAATCCACAGCTATCAAATGCTTCGCAATGCTGCTAAAAACAGAATTATTTAATCCAGAATATTTAACATCTCACCTGACAAGACAATGTACGGTGGACGCCTACGCAGAAATGCATGGCACCTTAAGAAGAAGAATGGGAGAGGTATGTGGTTGAGCATTATTGTGCATTAACATGAATCTATCATATCCAATGTAACTAACATAACAAAACATTATCTTGCAGGATGTTTTGAAGATAAGAGTTACCAGTCATCTGTCCAATTACTTCCACAAGTGTGTGTATCCCTCCCAACTAATACCTTCCCAAAGCATTATGCTACCACCTTTAAAACTAAAGGTCTGGGCAAGATTGTAGGTGGAGAATTGTTCTCTAACTCTTCTGTAGATGTGGTTTTGACCATCTGGCTTCCATGATAGGATTTTAGTCTCATCAGTGAAAAGAACATTTTTTCAGATGACCTGCTTTATGATTTTGGAGAAGACATGGAACATTGGCAAGGCAGAAGTTTACTTCTTTTAATCTTCATCTAATTGTTTTTGAACTCGCAATTACTTGTCTAACATTTAGTAGCTCATTTCTGAGGTACAATGATGTCAATGAGCGATTTCGTGTATAATTAAGAAACAAAAAATGGTTATCAATTGCCGGTGTTCACCTTGATCATCCTTGATCAGGCCTTTATACAAAATTTCCTGTCTCATGGTATCTTTTTAAAGTATTTGAAACTGTAGATTGACTTCTCCCGAGACTTCTTCCTTGTACAAAATTACAATATGTGCTGCTTGGACTTCATCTCAGTATCGAATTGGTGGCATAATTGTTTTATATTTAGTTAAATCGAAACAATATTTAATTAAACTTAAACAATTAAACTAAAAATAACTGAATTACATGAATATGGTTTTTCTTTTATGTGAAGAAGGTTTTTTATGATTAAATGCACAAATGACACTAAACGCTGAGTAAACGTCAAAATATTTTAAACCAATTGAGTTGATTAGCCTACTATGATGAACATCAGTTATATAAAATTTATTTTGAATTAATAGTGACTTCAAAAAATAATTACAAAATTCCAAAATATTCGATATTTCTGTCCATGAGTGTATAAATAATTAACAAGCTAAAATTTTAACATCGTGAACAAATTTATAATATCTCGTTTTATAATACACAAATAATTATTTGAAATATATTGTAATTAATTTGGTCAAATTTCAAAAGTTTCACGGAATGTTTTTCCTAAAATTTATGTTCCATAAGTTGGTAAAGTGTTGTATGTATGTATTACTATAGAAAATATTTTATTATGTAGGTCCTTGATGGAAAAATTGGTGTGGATGGTAAAGAACTTCTCCAAACAGACATACCTAACGTAGGGGGATATAGTTTTGTAAGAACTCCATCGCCTTCACCAAGTTTGTTGGGAACTCCTTTGATGACCTGGGGTGAAATAGAAGGAACACCGTTTAGACTTGATGGAAGTGATACACCATTACCAAGGTAAATGTTAGTATATTAAAAATGTGGTAAAAACAAATAGACCAGCTTTTGGTTTTACATATGAAACAATGAATAGTTGTCCACAGTTATATCATTATCGAGATATTAAAACGAGATTTGGTACTCCAGGAGTGACCGAGGAGCAAGCTTTCTTATCATCTACGCTTGGAGCGATGGTTTTTAATTTAATTTAATTTTAATTTTTTTATTTAATGTTATTAAGAAACATGTGTGGGAGTGCGTTTACTACTCTACATATTGTGTGGTCGCGTGATCTGTCGTTTCATTGCATTTCTGTCGTTTTTATTTTGGCATACCACTGCGCAATCCACTGCACCAATCAATGCCTTCAGTCAATAGCCCGTGATAAGAAAGCTATGCTGCCAAAATATTTACTCTTTTTGCTCAGTGTTTCTGTATGTTTCTTTTTAATATCGCCATATTTTAATCACTCCATAGATTATGTTAAAACTTTAAAATTTGATGTTAAAAGACTTGTTTACTTTTTATATTTATCACATTAACTTAAGCTTTTTCTTTATTAGGAGTCAAGGACCAACTTTCAAGATATCAGAACCTCCTAGGAGAGAGCAACTAGCATTGGCTTTAGCAGAAAAAGTAGGAGAAAAGAAGAATATAGAGAAGAGGAAAAATATTGATGCACAAAGAAGGCAATTTGCTACGTAAGTTTATTTTTAGGGGCATATTTTTTGATAATATTAGATTAATAAAATATGCCAGCACCTGAATGTGAATTTAGAATAGATTTTATTCTGTTCTATTTAAGGACATTGGCCAATTTATGCCAAGTTTTTTGTTTACTGCCAGCTACTTACTTGTCTTTATCGGGTCCTGACATCTTATTTATAGTATTTCTTCTCATTACCAGGTTGGGCAGGTTTCATGTTCTTTCACAAGGCACAAATGTTTTAATAGTACACCAGTGAAGGAGATTTTGCATGTAGGTTGTTCCATATCGCGTATTTTACTATCATTATTAGTATTAGTTTCCCATAGTCGTTGTTTATAATCGTCTTAGTCTTTGTTTCCACATTGTATGATATTTGTGTTTACTGAAGCAACCCACATTTTTAATCTACAGTAGAATCTCTTTATTCGCGATGTATATGTTTCGTAAATATGCCGCGAATACGGAAACCATGCATATGGAATGGTAATTTATATGGGGTTATAGGAGATATGTTCCTAAATGACGAAATAAAAAGTTTAATTGAACTTTTTGATCATACACATTGATTTATTACATATTATCTTCAGTTTAAAGCAATAGTTTTAAGAACTTAGTAATTTTCTCTTGCTTGGTAGTTTTTAAAAACGCCTTCAATTCAAACTGATAATCAGCAGTGGCATTAGCAATTTGCTTCGTAAAAATAAGACTTCCATAGATGGATCAATTTTCATAAAGAAATCAAAAAGCTCATTTACCATTCTTAAACCTTCACGAAGATTTTTCAAATTAAATGTCAGGTTTCCAGTGCTTGTTGAAGCCTCTTCTACAATGGGTTGTAAATTTAACATTTCCTCCAAGTCGGGTTCAGGTAAATCTTCATCTTGCGATTCAAGCTACTCCTTAACGTCCCTTGATTCTATCTATTCGAACCCATCTTGCAGTTTTGTTTGAATGTTTGCAGTTAAAGTTTGAACTTGCAGAGATTCTTCCTCTTTTCCCGAAAGGAAGGAAATCAGAACAGACCACACTTTTTTCCAGCATGATTTCAATGGGTATGGCTTCAGTTCTTGCAATGATCGTTTTATGTTCACGATCCATGTTGCTATGTCAAATTTCTTTCAGCATTCCATAACATTCATATCAGGATCACATTCCATATTATTCTGTATCATTTTGAAGGTTCGTTTAATGTACTAGGTCTTTAAAGCCTGGATTATTCCTTGGTCCATAAGTTGAAGCAAAGCCGTCGTATGCAAAAATGTCACTTTTATATTTTGTATGTATAGTTTCAGTTTCGCGATGATGACCTGGTGCATTGTCCTAAACTAGAACTGCTTTTAAAGTCTAAATTATTTGATTTCAAATAAGTTTCAACTTCAGAAACAAAACATTTCCGGAACCAGTCACAAAAATAGAGCTTGTAGCCCACGCTTTCTTATTAGTACGCCAAAATACTGGCAGGCCGTCCTTGTTTTGATTTTTTAATGCACGAGGATATAAACATCTCTAAAGCAGCAATGGTTTTATAACATAATCTCTAGATGCATTAGACTAAAGTAGCAATCTCTATCCCTTGCGGCCTTAAATCCAGGGGTGAACTTTTCGCTTTTAGAAATGAATGTTTTATTTGGCATTCTCTTCCAAAACAGTGCAGTTTCATCTGCATTTGCTTAGGTGTATATCCTCCACAGGCTACCAGTTTTGCATATCCTTCTGGATATCTTTCTGCTACAGCAGTGTTTGCAGATGCAGCTTCTCCAACGATTTTAATGGTATGCAATTATTATCGCACCATAAATTTATCGAACCAATCTTCCGATCCTTATAATCCTCCATCTGTACTTTCACCACCACCACTACCGCCAGGTTTTTTAAAATGTGCATAAATACGCTTTGCCTGCTCCTGGACGATTGGACCACTCAGAGGCACCCTTTTTTGGTTGCTCTCTTGATCCATAATGACAATCACACTTTCAATTTTTTTATTGTTGGATCGTGAACAATTTTCGCTGACAGTGAAGCTACAGATGACCTCGGATTTTTTATCAATCGTATAATGGATGTGAACGACTCTCCCAGGCGTAAACTATCAAGCATTTCTATTTTCACTTTAAGCAGTGACACTGATTTTTTTCTCATATAAACTCGTTTTTCATTCTTTTTTTTTTAGTCGAGTCAAGTCTCAGGAGCTCATTGCCTTTGTTATTCCCTCCTTCCATGTTCTTTTTGGTCTTCCTCGTTTCTTACGATTTGGTGGTATCTATTTCATGGCGATTTTTGGTAGTCTTGTTTCTGGCATTCTTTGAACATGGCCATACCATATAAGTTGTTTCCTTTCTATGTCTGTTGCCAGTGATCCATCTACCCCCATCCGATTTCTTATTTCATCGTTTCTAATTCTGTCTGCTCTAGATATTAGAAGTGATCATCTAAATACATCCATTTCTGTTGCTTCGAGTTTTCTTTTATTGCTTTCTGTTAGTCTCCATGTCTCTGTACCATAGGTTAAGCTGGTTTTTATGAGAGATTCATATATATTGTATTTTCGTCTTTTACCAATTTCTGAGCTCCAAAGAACTCCGTTAAGGCATCCAATTGTTCTACGGGCCTGGGTTATTCGTTTTCTAATTTCCCTATTGTCTGTGCCTGTGGTGTCGAAATCAATTCCTAGGTAGGTATATTCAGTGCAGAATGCAATTTCGGTTGTGTCCATCTGAATGTTGGATAGTTCTGCGCCTATTGGGAGATATTTTGTTTTTTGTATATTGAGTTCTAAACCCCACTTCTTGTATTCTTCCTGTAGTTTTCTGGCCATATATGTCAGGTCTTCTTTATCGTTGGCTATAAGGACTTGATCGTCTGCAAACTGTAGGGTATATAGGCAAGTTTCTCTCAGGTCAATGCCCATTCCTCTGCACTTTCTTTTCCACTGATACAGTGCTTTCGCCACGTAGATTTTAAACAATGTGGGGGATATGCAACACCCCTGCCGGAGTCCCTTGTTTACAGGAAATTTTTTTGAAAGTTTATTTCCAATTTTTATTCCCGACGTTGATCCTTCATAAAGCTGTTTAAGGGCGTTAATTACTGTGTGGTTAATGTTTGTTTCCTGCAAAACTTTCCATAGCTTTTTAGCGGGTACAGTATCATAGGCCTTCTGAAGGTCTATAAACATAAGGTGGGTTTCTTGATTGGTACTTGATCTTTTTTCTATTATTTGTTTCAAAACAAACACATTATCGGTGCAGCTCCTTTCCGCTCTAAAGCCAAATTGTTCCTCTTCTTCTTGTTCCTTATATTCTTGTTCGATAATGTCTCGAAGTATCCTTCCATATAGGCGACTTAAGGTACTGGTTACTGATATACCTCGATAGTTTGAGCAGTCCAGTTTACTTCCCTTCTTATGTATAGATGATATGAAGGATACTTTCCACTCATGCGGGACTGGTGCACCGTTTAGATATTGGTTTATACACCAGGTTAATCGTTCAAACAGTTTGTTAGTACCGCATTTGATTAGTTCTGCTGAAATTCCCTCCGGACAAAATTTATTACCTTATGTTTTTGAGTAATAAGTTTATATTACCATTACCCAAACATACTGTTTGTTTACATTCTTAAAAACAACGACTGCAGCGAAAGCAGCTTACCTCAAAGAAACCGCCGAACCAAACAAACAACGCCGATAGCTTTTGAAAACACAAGCTAGGTCATTTTTATTTTTTTATTAGTCCACTTGCTGACACGTTAACAAAGCATATCGAATGCTTTTTATTTAGGTATAAGTATGTACCGATTCGATTTGCGAATATAAAAACTTAGGCCTTTAATATAGGAGTTGGATCGCATTTTTTTTTTTTCGCCAATAATGAAAAGGCGAATGTAGGAAGCGAATAAGGAGCTTTTATCTATTTATGGCTTTCTGTGTTTATTTAAAAAATTTTCTGATTTGTCGAATCTGAGGAAAAAGGAAAATTCGTGAAGGTTAACCTGCACTGTTTCATTTGTACTGCACCTGTCATGGATTTTTTTTATTTTCCTGCATGTCCTATTTAGCACCTTAATGACGTGGGAGGTGTGTTTCAAATGGGGCATATATATTCATCGAAGAACAGTCTCTATGGCTTTGTTCTCAACATACCAGAACTTGCACTCTAGTGGCTTCGCGTTAGCTTCCTAAGTAGACTATTTATTTGTACATAAACGCTCTTTTGCTTGGATGTTTAAGTCTTCAATGGTTCTCAGGACCTATCTTTTGTCAAAAGACTAGATCTGCCTTCGAATTGTTATACATAAGCCAATTGGTGGATGTACACTGATGAATAGTCATGTCTTTTGTTCATGATTTCCCTCAGGTTTTTTTTCTCAGTTGCCATAATGGTGTTAATTGGGCGTGTGTTGAGCATTGCATAGAGACAAGTTCTGAATTCGACAATAGGTCTACGGACATTTTATAAGTGTGGAGAAGAATCCGGTGGTGTGTTCTCCCTAATTTACTTATAGTGTTTCCAGGAGTACTTTGCTTTGTTACCCAGTGTAGATTGTTTTAAAGCAGTATTCTATTTGAATGTTTTAGAAAATTGGATACTGAAATAGGACACTGACGCTCAGAAGCTAAACTTTTCTCCTCTTCTTAAAGTTCAGCCTTCTATCGAAAGTTGGATATAAACATGGCAATTTTTCACTTTATTTATGGCAGCTCTATAAAGTTTTTCTCCAGAGAGTATTATTTAGTTATCATCTTCAAGATACTATCAAAGACTAGTTCCTAGATTTAATGAAAGAGAAAAATAATTTAACATAACGATTTCAACTCAAGAAACTAGAAAAATAGTAATCAGTAAAGAACCAATAATATGTAAATTGGAATTCGATGGAGTTAACATTGAACAAGTAATGGAAATAAAGTTCCTAGGGATTACACTGTCCCTAAAACACTGCATGGCTTAACCAACACATTACCTCTGAAATGAAAACAGAAATTGCATGAGTACTTATCAGAAAAAAGTCTCAATACAACCAAAACATAGAGTGCTGAAAAAGCAGAAATGAAAATACACAGAAGAATTACAGGGTATAAACACCAGTGGTCATTATATAGAAAAAAAAGAATGTAATCATCACATCAGTAGAATGGCGGTAACAAGAGTCGTTAAAATAGCAAGGGACAAATCACTAAGTGTTGGAAGAAGTATCGGCCGACCGCGCAAGAGATGGAGTGAGAATCTTCCAAAGAGGCAACAGCCCGTCAATGAAGAAGGAAAATTGCTTAATAAAGGAAGAAAACAAGATGATGTAGCGTGTTTGAACAGTAACAATTGTATTTTCATAGGATTTAGCGTGACTGCATTTGTTTCAACAATCCACTATGGAGTTAAGGTGCATCTGAGCTTCATCGAATTCTGAGCATTTCTCTGCAGTGTGATACAAAGGTACTGCGGATCTACTATTAAACTTAAAATGTGTGAAGAGTTTTTCAGCCACTTTGAGTCGAACTGACTGATCAGAAAGATAGGATTTTAGAATTTAGGATCTTTGATGATTTGAAACCATGAAACCACTCTGCTAAACCCTATTGCCCTATATTATATATTCATTATATTCATTACTCATTCGTAATGCTCTTTCGTTTATTTTTAGTTTACTTTAAATATTTTTTTTAAGTCAAATATGAACTATGCCTTTATTACTTAGTCTGATTTATCTACCGTACTGCGATTGTGTTTAATTAAATCCACAAAATAAAAACATTCACTTAAAAATTCTAAAAAAAATTTAATCATTCAACACTTTTACAATTTTCAAAACATTTCAGACCATCTCCGAGACCCCATACTTCAGCCATCGACAGGTTAGCAACGATGTCTCCCGCTGCAAGGAAACTAGCGACATCGCGGCTTAAACTCGGAGTCAATTCAGACTTAAGATCTCTATATTCACCTAGTCCAATGGCGAAATGTCAGAAGACTCCAACCCCATCGCCGAGAAGAGCATCTACTCCATTGGTTAACTTAAAAAATAAAAAGGCTGCAGAGGTTTCTACGGATGATTTATTGAAAATTGAAGTTCCTAAGAGGATTCTTAAAAGGAAAACGGCAGCAGATTTTTTTTAAAGATAAATATATATACATTCGTTTTATTTATTTATTGTACATATAATAAAGTATTTTTGAATTTGATGGCTCATTTTATTTTAATTGACTGATTTTATTTTCTAGATGTTTTAATCACAAAAAAAAAGAAGATACAGAATATGCAACCAGTTTTCAGAAAACCAACCCACACGAACAGGCATTTAAATTACCAGCCAGACCTCAACATAAACATCAAAAAGAGAATTATCAAATCATTATATGATAGACCCAAAACACCTGTTCTAATAAACATGCATTTCAGAAAGAAAAAACCTGATAACAAAGGTTTTAACAAAAAATTATTACCCATTATCATTTATAAACAAGGAATTTCACAAAATTAAAGAAAGGAAACAAAACAATAATTTATTCCGAAACGCTCACAAGAAGGGATTTAAACAACAATAAACAATACCATGCCAAATATGTAAAGGGCTTATCTGAAAAATTAAAAAGATAGATAAATAAGTACAAAATTCAAAACAACCAATACACAGATCTGTGAGTTCAAAGAGAGATCAAAGAATTGCATCTATAAAATACAATGTAAATGCAACAGTTTTATGTGCGAGAAACCGCAAGACGACTAAGTGTCAGGATAAACGAGCATGAAACAAACATCAAAAACAGAGACTTCGACAAATCTCAGACATGCAAATATGCCTGAAACAATGAGCACAAAGTACAATGAAAGATGCATCAATAGTCATAAAAGAAACAGACACGAAAAAAATGAAAATCAAAGAAGCTCTCATCTTAGTTAATGAGGACAATGTGTAGCACACAAACCCATCAGCAGATTGTAGCAGGCTCTTGTTACCAATAGTAGTGTTTGGGAAAGTATGTACTATTTATTTCTTATTTTTACATTTAATATTTTTCTGTTACGGTACTGTAATGTGATCTAATTCAATACTGTATCCTAACGACTTTGGTAAAATATATTGTTTTCTGTTATTTCGTAAAATTGCTAAACTGTCTATCTCATCTATTATGTTTTAAGTACGGAGAATTTGACTTCCTTTGTATTCTGTGTCACAAATATGCACACAAGTGTACGGTTTCGTATTACGGTCTCAATTAACTTAAATTATCGCATTCAAAATCACAATACAATAGGGTGATTTATTGATGTACCCTCTTCCACCCAACGGCCAAAAGGTTCTTTTCTGACCTGCAATCTGAAGACACTTCATCCCCAGACAGCGAACCAAACGGACCTAGTGTGTTATAGGTTCTCGCCATCGAGCGTCGGCGGGCGCCCCGACGCGGTATCAACGAGATTTCCCTGGCTAAGAACACATCAATATTTTAAGGGGTAAGTCTATATTCTTTGTACAAACATCAATAATGAGTAAGACCAGTTAATTTCTTAATTTACTGACAGTTGTGTTTGCTTTTTGTCGCTAATTTATTCACAAACAAAATATCGCATTTTTACTTTATAATTATTTATCTAATATCATTTAACCACCGACCTCTTAAGTTTTATACAAAACAAGTAGAGTAATAGAAAGTTGGAATCACATCATATATACAAACACACAAAACAATCATAACTTGATATCCTGAGGGTACAAACGCCACCTTCAGAATTTTTAACTAAAATCAGGGCTATTCGCCTACAAGATCTAGCCCAAGCAAACCACCCGTCAATTTGAAAAACATAACCGTCACACAACTATTGGTTATCGACTAAAAATAGCAAATACTGACAGGATGTCTTAATAATACTATATGGCGAAACTGACATATTAACACTGAGATGAAGTCATAAATTTATAAAGCCAGTGTAAGACCAATAATGACATGTATCAAGAACAAGACCCGACACAGGTACAACACAAAGGCTACTGGAAACGGCAGAGATTAGAGAACTGAGAAGAATTACAGAAGATGCGCTGAGAGATCAAAAGAGGAGTGATGACATTAGAAGAAAATGTAACGTACAGTGTATATTCGAATGGAGACTAAACAGGAAAAAGAATGGAATAACCACATAAGCAAAATTCAAAAAACCGTGAGGTCAAAATAGCAAAAAATAGATCTCTAATTGGTAGAAGAAGTATCGGACGACCGCGCAAAAGATGAAGTGACAATCTTCCATACAGGTATCAATCCGCCAATGAACAAGCAGAATTTCTTATTAAAGAGAAGAAGAAGAAGAACTATTTAACTCCTGATCTTCTAGAACAAGCCAAGCAAATGAAGGCAGCTGGGAATTGCGAGATTGGAAGAACTCTCAACTTCAGTGAAGGTGCAGTTCGCAAATGTCTGAAAATTGTTACTGGGGTGAAGTCACTTGGTCGATTCAAACGAGTTTTTACCCATAACTTGAAATTGTGTTGCAAGGATCTTGATCTTCGATCGGAATTGAATCTTTGATCTAGATTGACTTTAGAATCTCTCAGATACCTTGCTTTCTCCTATGCTCAAAGGAATAATTTGGTGCATCGTTTCGATACTATTAGCGAATTAGCTGGTCGTGACTGAACAAGGGATTTCATGAAGAGGAACAAATTATCATTGAGAATTTCAAGCAAGAACAACGGGGTTCAATATAATACAGTTGGCAACACATTTTCAAAATTCGAAGACAATGATTGAGAACTTCGATTTTGGCCCCTCACAAATATACAATATGGATGAAAGTAGTTTTCACACAAGCTTCCAAAGCACATCGCTCCTGTTGGTAAAAGGTAGGTGGCTTCAGAGCAAAGTAAAACAGTGAAAGTAGCTTACTTAATGAGTACTTCTATTCATTTTGTACCCGCATTTTTAATTTTGCTGAGCTTGCAGCTTTCAAATGCCTTCACATAGTAGCTCCTGCACTCAGCCATTAGATAGGAATTTCTTCAGGCCTATGAAAGCCTATTGTAACGATTTTTGCTGGACCACAAACCATGCTCGTCAATCTTTGACAGAATACCAGGTGGCCAATTTGGTCAGGCCGGTATTTGAGAAATCAGCTTCACTAGATAAAGTCAGAGAGGAATTTAGAATGTTTGATGAACATCGATTTAATGATGAAGACTTCCTGCCTTTGACTGTAACTGATTAAGATGAAATGGATAACATTGATAGAAATGACAGCGATCTCCACTGTTTTATCTCTTTTGGTGAAGAAGGAGCAGAAAGAGGTGATGAGCACGCAGGTCAAGCAAGGGGAGAAGAAGAGGGAATAATAGAAGCAGAAGAAAAGGGAATTGAAGAGGAACTAGAAAGAGCACAAAATAGTATTGAGATTGAAAATGGAAGAAAGTGTTAAGAATCAGGAAAAGGCGAAGAAGAGATAATTAGAATAAATCATACAAGAAATAGAGCTGACATCCTCCCTCCTGTTGTGATTTCCCCTGCAGACATTCCACTGCCTAAAATCTCCGTACAAAGGAAACGGTCTGAAAGAGGCTTGAAGTCGACAGTACTCACGGGAACTCCAAATAAAGAGAGATTGGAAGGCTTAGAGAAGAAAAAAAAATAAACAAGAATTGAGAAAGAGTGGGACTACAGCAAGACAGCTTTTTGTAAAGAATTATAAAAAGATGAGTGTTAAATAAACCGTCTATCCTACAAATAATACGGAATCTGAAATTGAAATATCCATACATGATGACGCTGATATACCAAAATCATGTGAAAGTGATTTAGATTCTGAAAATATGAAATTCAAGTCTGGCGATTTTGTAGTAGTAAGAGTATACATCGAAGATGAGAGCATTCAAACTGTATGTTATCAAAATTAACAAGATTGTTGAGGATGAATATGAGGGTGTCTTTGGAGACAGAAGAAGTATATTTTTCAAAATCAGACATTGTTCAAAAGCTATCTAAACCAGTAGCTAGTAGCATTGCAAGATTCAAAAATGTTATCATTCAGTACAGATCTCAGTATATAATTTTTCAAATGTATGCTGTTTTTCAATATTTTCCACAGAATTTTGTTAGTGTGAGTATTCCAGGATTAATCTGTTACATTATGTAATGATATATTATTCTACTTTCAATAGTCAACATAATGTCAAGAAAACTGCTAACATTACCAGGAATTAAATTTACGAATTCATTGGAATCAGTCTATTTACGTCACTTATAAAATTACCTTCAAGTAGGCCCTACTGCAACTCTATCCTACTACAAACTCTATCCACACTTGTGTGTTGGAAGCCAGGTAATTCAGGCAGAACATCCCAAATCATTTTAGTTTTATTCTATACAAAGCCATATATTATGGTTCATTCTTATTTAAATAATTGGATTATGTAACCTAATACAGTGTTAGTAACACAAAATAAATCTTGTCCATAAAAAGCGGTCTGAATGGCCGTGTCGTTTGCATGCAAAATATCAACAGTGTGCAGGGTTTCTCTAACAGAGCAGATAAGTAGATGTACTGTATCTTTTATAGCGCCATACTCACATTTAGTATCTGACTCATCACGTAATCGTCCCTATTTCTTCAGGTTGGTTTTGCACTTGGTACTCAGACTCGCATGCAATTGAAAGTTGTCTGCACAAGATAAGAAAGGTTGATAACAAGTAAGAGTTCTCAAGGTTCTAGATGTTTAGGACTACCTTATTTTCATTTGACAAGACTAGTTCTTTCTGAGACTTTGGTTTTTATGCTTCAATGTAGTTTTTTCGTTCCACATATTAAGCAAAATCTTTTCTGATATCAGATGTAGCGACACCACCAACAAGACAGAGCTTGATAATAGATAGGTATGTCCACTAATAATTCCTGTGACTCATTGATAGCTACATATTCATGCCTAGATTCCTGATCCTTCTCATACTGATTCAGCCGAAATGTAGAGTGCAAGCGCCAATGTTTTAAGTATGGAAGAATGTGGGTTCCACTTTTGGTTAATGATTTTAAGGGAAATACTGGTTATGGTTCTTAGTTTGCCTTTTAGTTTTAAAGAGAACTTTTTGAATAAAGTATTACGATCGAAGATCCATCCGAGATGTTTAGGAGAAACACTATTTTTAAACATTTCGCTACACCATTGAATCTTCAATTTTTTTGGATTCTTGCTTATTAAGAAAGAAGGAGCAGCACACTTCAACTTTTCTAAAATTTTACTTGATATAGATAGAACGGTAGTAGGTTCCCATTATTTTCAAGATTTCAGTTGTCACCGTTCAGTTGGGATCGTTTTGGGGACAGTCAGGGAATGACCCCTGACTGAAATTTCTGATTTAGAGAGTTTAGAGCAAAGTATTTTACTAATATTTCCAGCATGCCTTTAGGATCATTAGGGAGTTAGTGAAAAGCTCACTTAAGCTTTACTTGACCGTCTTTTAAATCTTTTTCTTCCATTGAATCTTTGAATTGAAAGAGCGGAAGACCAGATAACAGCTCAAGCTGGAAAAGAACTACAAAGGGAGAACACGAAAAAAATGGACTAAGTTGGGGTTAAATTAAAAACAGAGCAAAAAGTAAAAGAGAATAGAAGGAAATAGTACACAATTTATCCACCGAATAAACAAGAAAGAAGATGAAGACCCGGCAAGTCAGCATTCTTATACTTTTGGTCAAGAAACGCATAAGCGCCCAATACTTCACAAGGAGGGATGGAACTAGAGGGAGAGGCGAATATTGAAAATATCCAGGTAGTATTTTCATATCATCGATGAAGAGAAGCAATTGGTCGTAACAGCGTTCTCTGTTGACCGATGAGTTACTCCATGTAGACTAATTACACCGAAACTTATGTTATACTACTGCTCGACTGCACAAACTCTTAAAAATTAATGCTAAATTATACTTGGGAATCAATTGCTCCTAGTAAAGTTATTATTTTATTTGTTGCTTTAATAAAAATAGATAGAATTTTACACATTCCCACCAAAATGCGGGAGGACTAAAAAAATATACGTATGACCTACTTCTTAACTGTAACGCTATTTTATAGGGATTTTTTACAATAGACGAATACCTGTTAAAATTATGGTGAACGAGTCTTCGTTACTATTTCAATACCATTCTTCTGTTCTGTTCGTTTTGTATGTATTATAAGCCTTTATAACCCTATTTTGCTATAGATATCTACAATTTTAACTTCCATTAACTGCTAGTCTGAGTTACGGAACATAAAACGGTTTATGCTTATCTTGCTCTTCAAAAGAAAAGCATTTGAATGAATGTAATTAAAAACGACATCATAAAACGGCATGGGCCATATCTTTTTAGAAATATGATATTAAACGCTTTATTAAAAATGTAAAGGATATGTTTTTGTTAGGTCTAGACAATTTCATGTTACACTATTTATAGATATTTTATGCTAGGTCAGGTCTGCTTTCGCCTTGTATAAATCTGTTATTGATATTTATTTTATATCTGTATATACATTTGTTAATAGAGTTATGTTAGTAGGTTACCTTCTAAAGTTCTTCCTGCTTTTTATTCTGCATATTATTTTTTATTATAATTACGATAGTTATATTAGTGTTATTGTATAGACTTCTATATTGAACAGACAGGCCCAGAAGTAGGGCTGAGCAGAGGGGGCAAATGTTCCGGGCGGCAAAATTTGAAAAGTTTCTAAAAAAATAATAGGTTATCTAAATTTTTCAAAATAATAATACTTACCTCAATCAATATGGTTTAATTTTATTTGATTTTATTGCACAATTTAGCAGCTTTATTACACTATGAGACACAAGAATTAATGTAACTCATGAGGCTGACTGTAACTTATGAGTTCACACATACCTGTGATGTGACCGTAACGGGACCGTGACGTGACGGTAACGGGAGAGTCTCGTATCAGTGCTTCACCGGCCTGTGATTTCGACTGTTTTACTTCGCATTCACACATCGACATTACAGTGCCGTGTAGTGAAGGTTACCAGAATGGCGGTTTTTTTTTATTTTCCAATAGCTATCTGTTGATGATTGTTGTGATCTTGGATGAAGATGAAGATTAACAACATGAAAAGGAAACATACACATTATAAATAAACTCTTGTGGATTCATTAAGCTTGGAAGAAGATAGCAACGGAAGAGGAATGTTTTACTTTAAATAAAGAAGTGATGGACGAGGTTTTTTGAATATTTCAAAGCTCCAAATAATTCAAGATAGACACGTGATCTAGGTATAACACGCAACTGAAAGCAATATTACCAGTAACTACAAACACTAAAAATATCGTACGATTAACAGGTCTGAGGTCTCTGAGAGACACCACATATAGGTTTACAGTTTTTTTTTTAATTTGTACCTACCATTTTGCATGTTTCACTTTTATATATTTATCAATTAGTTAGTTCGTTAAGGAATTTGGGGAGTTACTCAAATAGTAAATAAGAAATTTAGTAGGTAGCTAATTTTGTTTAATGTTAATGTTAGTGGTAATGTTAGTCTAATAATATCCTAACTATACACCTTTCTTTTGGTAGGTAATAGAATTTTCACTAATCTATAATATAATGTGCTATCTACAATAATGTAATATATTGAAGTAGTCCATAATTTTACTTCTTGACAGCAATTATGTATACAATGTTTGTATTTTTCTTCCTAGATCTGTATTAGATCTTTTGTAACTAGACTAACCCAGTATTAACATGTCGTATTTAAAATATATTATCGCATATAATATATTTTTATATATACAATATATATATATATATATATATATATATATATATATATATATATATATATATATATATATAAACAATATAATTAATGCAATTTTTATCTGAAGGATGCAATCTACAGCGCTTTGTTCGTAAGAAGTGACAGTTTCGCGTATTGTTAACGTGAACATCAGACTGCTTTATTAAATAGGCCCGTTTTCTGTAAAATTTAGTCAGAACTTGAAATTTCAACAGAGTAGGCAGCAGCATAATTTTGAATTTGATAAAGCAAGGTCGACAGTGTTCTACATAACTAACCCCTGCTAAAATCCTGATAGCTTTCTTTTGCCTTTCTAAAATTTGAAGTGCGTTTGTTTAATTGTCCCATATGATTAATCCATAGTTTAGGTGAGAGTGGAATAAAGAAAAATATGTAATTTTTAATGTTTCAAACTTGAGACAACTCTTGCTAGTTGGCGAATAACAAATAATGAACTTGATTGCTTTTTATTTAGTTGTGACATATGATTCGACCAATTCAGTCTATTATCTATGGTTATTCCCAATAGTTTCTTTGTGATTTGGATCATTATGTTAATTACTTGCAGATATAACCAAATTTTGCGTTTTATCTGAGTTAAATTTTAGTTTGTTTGCAAAAAACCATGTACTAGATTTAGTAGAAATTTTCTCAAGACATTTTTAAATCATTAATATTTTTTCCTGATATACGTATGTCGTAGCATCTGCGAATTGTACGGAGATATGAACCTAGGAAAATCGTTGAAATAAATAATAAACAAAAGAGGTACTAAGACCGAACCTTGTGGGACTAAAGATTTTACGAATAGAAAATCAGAGAGATGACCTTTAGACACTAACACCTGCCACATAGATAAGAAGTTATAAGCTTAAGACTGGTTTTAAAAGGACAATTTAATTTGTGAAGCAAAATGTCGTGTGAAACGCAATCAAAAGCCTTCGACAAGTCGCAAAGAGAAATTGCTTTGCGATTGTCGCATTGAAGCCCCTCAATTACCTCGCTGACAACATTAAATATCGCGTTCGTAGTAGAACTAGCACTTCTAAATCCATACTGTGAGTTGCTAAAGTAATTATTGGACTCAAAATAGGAATAAAATTGTTGTTTGATTACCTTTTCAATCACTTTCCCAAAAGTAGAAACAATTCTTATGGGTCTGTAATTGTCACTTTTTGAGGAACCACCTTTTTTGTAGATATGTAGTACTCTTGAGTATTTTAGTACTTCCGGAAATACTCCAGTTGATAGAATTAAGTTAATAAGATGAGTGAAAGGTGTTAAAACTATTTGGTAAGTTTCTTTTAAAATTTTGCAATTAATTTCGTGAACGTCCCTACAATTATAATTTCTAAGAGACTTGATTATTTGAGAGACCTCTTCTTCCACAACGGGACGAAAAAACGACTTGCTCGGAGAAGGATAATTTCTATAATAATTGTAGAGGACATCGATATTAATAGTGGGAAGAGACGTAATTATATTCTATGCAATTGTAGTGATAAATTAATTTATTTCGTCTGGAGGTAGATCAGGTTATACCGAACTTGATCTTGTATTGTTTTTTTTTTCGATATTTACTATTTTCTAGCAGTCTCTAGATGTAATATTGGAATTAGTAATAAAATCACAGGGGGTTAAAGAGGTAGAATGCTAAAATATGGAGTTGATACCAGTTTACTCCAATTAGCCTCTTCAACTCAAATCCGACTCTCACCTTCACGCTGCTGGTGCCATCTGTAAACCGAGCAACCCAACTGGAGATCCGGTATCCATCCCGGGTGGAAAGTTGGGTCGAGAACTGACGAGAGCGGGTGCAATGGCCCTCCGAAAAGGAGGTTTGGCGTTGGGTTAACTACCCAACCCTGTAAAAAACCTTTTGTTATGATAGTTACAAAGAAAGAAACCGGGACTGTCTAACCTACGACGAACTCGCAAACGAAATAAGGAAACAAGAAGCAGAGGACGATCACGAATGAGATGGATTGATGATGTAGAAGAAAACCTACATATTCTAAGGGTTAGAAGATGGAGGGAAGTTCCCAGGAATCAACAGGAGTGGCGAATTCTTTGTGAGCAGGCCAAGATCCACAACGGATTGTCGAGCCACTTATGATGATGATGAATAAAAACACAGTAAGCTTTTTAGCATTTTGTAACTGCCGATTATATTCAAATTTTTGTTGTTTATATACTTTGAACAAATCGGGATCCTTAGTGGCACCTGCAATGTATTTAATATTTAATAAGAGAAAGATCTGTAAGACCTTAATTCATTATTAAATCATTGCACGGGTTTTTTTAGCAGTTTGTCGTACTTTTTTATAGTGGAAAATACTTTAATATTAAGTTGTTATATGTTTCGGTAATGTTAAAAAATCAGGATCGTTATTAATATCATTGAAAAAGTCCATCTTTGTAATAGTTAATGCACGTTTAAGCTTCTATAAACCAGAAGAAGTAACAAACAATTAAAATGTTTAATGGTTGATATGTGATATGTCACATGTCACCTAACATTCTCGTTAATACCGGGAGCCATTCTCTCTCCTGTTGCCGACCAGAATATAGCCTCGACTTTTTTAAATAATTTTAAACTGTTTGTCCTTGTTTAGTGTAGTGTTATGTTCAACTCTATGTTTAATTTTATGTTTATGATATTCTGCAATTGTTTTTTTTTTTTTTTTTTTTTTTTGCATTATTGGCTTCGGAGTCTCTGTCCATTCGCCATCTTACCTTTATGGGATTATTTTGTATTTTTTATTCGGAAGCTATAAAGGAGTGACCCTTGCTTTCTTCTCGTTTGCTATACAATCATAGTCCTGCTCTAATTTTACAAAGAAATATTTCCTATATATCTAATTTTACAATTATACCTTAGATTTTTATTTCTCTTATAACATATTCAGCTTGTTTTGAATTATTTAATTTTTGTTGTGTTTTTTTTATTTTATTTTTTTTTTTTTTATTTTTTTTCTTTTTTTATATATACATATATATACACACATATATTTATTTATTTGTTTTTTTTTTCCTATCTTTTTATCTTATATAATTTGGGATATTAGACTAGGATACAATTTGACGCTCAGGGGTCGATCAGAGCATTTAGACGAGACAGGTGGACCTCGGATAGACTTAGGGCTTTGCACAAAGGGAAAAAAAACATAGGCTATAAACTTAATCTAATACATAAAATATGTTTATACAAAATTTGATAAATATTACAATCTTCTAAACTTAATAATTGGGTTAGGTTATATGGTTTGGTGATTTTGGGTATTTTGGTTATTTCTTCATTTAATACTTTTACTTCATTACTTATTTTAGAACAGCCTAATATCATGTGCTCTGTTGTACCTTCTTCTCCGCATGTACAATTAGGAGAATCACTTAATTTTATTTTATATTTATACTGCGGAGTTAAAACATGGTTGAACCTTAATCTGCACAATACAGAGAAAAACCGCTTACTTCCCGACAGTCTTGAGAACCAAGATTGGCTAGGAGGCTCGGTAACTATGTTTTTATAAAATTTTCCTTTTGGACTGCTTCTATACATTTCTCTCCATTCTGTTAGTAATATGGGCTTTACGTGGCAAGCAATTTCATTGTGAGGACATTTATACTTTAAATATTCTCCTGTTCTACTTCCTATTTTAGCTTCTTCGTCTACTTCTTCATTTTCTTTTATTCCACAATGCCCTTTAATCCAAACAAGTGATACATTAACCTTTTGAGCTTGTAGTTCATGAAGTTTAGTAATTATTTTGGTAAAAATATAATTACTATTGACCTGGTGGATATTTTTTATTTTGATAACAGCACTTTTACTATCTGAACAAATTGCAAATGATTCTTCTGTAACTTTCATATTACTTATATATAGAAGAGCTTCTAATATAGCGATTAATTCTGCCGTATATATTGTTAGTTTTTCATTTAATTTATAAGATTTTTTAATGTTATTATGTGAATCAAATATAGCGCAACCTACTTTATTGTTACTCTTTGATGCATCGGTGAATATATAGCGACGCCTGGGAAGATACTTTTCTAAATCTTGCTTAAATATGTATTGTCTAATTCTTGGGTGAAATTTTGAATAATCTTGGAGAAAAACACAGTTAATTGGATGGATGTTGTAAATATTTATACTATATAATGGATCTATATCTGAAGAGTGTATTTCTTCTATTACGTTATGTATTACATAATATGACTCTGTAATAGTTAAACTTTTTTTCGACTTCCAATAACTGTGGGTAAGATCCGATGTCAACAGTATATTAATTTTTTGGACTAAGTCGCTTTTTTTGGAGCTTAATTTAGCTATAAAATTGGAAGCTAAAATCTTTCGGCGATATTTTAGTGGAGTTTCCGCTACTTCTGCAAATAAACAATCAATTGGTGTACTTTTTAAAGCCCCTAGGCATAGCCTTAGACACTTATTTACTACGTGGTCTATTTTTTCTAGTTGACTTTTTGAAGCTTGGTCGTAGAAGAAACAACCATAATCCAGTATTGACCTAATGTAGGATTTGTACAGAAGGATTGCTACATTTGGATCTGATCCCCATTTTGTTCCACATACTGACCGTAAGATGTTAATTCCTTTTTCTGTTTTCTTGATTAGATAATCTATGTGATTTTTCCATGTCATTTTTTTATCTAAATGCATTCCTAGGTATTTTACTGATGCACGTACGCTATACTTTGTTGTATCCAATGTTAATTCGGTTGGAATGTTTTTTCTTTTTCTCGTGAAAATGCAAACTTCTGTTTTTTTCCTGGAAATTTTTAGTCCATTTTCATTACACCATTTATTGAGGTTCTTATAAGCTATATTTAATTTTTTGCACCCTTCTTCAATATATTGACATGGTGAATATATACAAATATCATCGGCAAATTGAAGTATAGAAATGTTCTCAGATTTAATTTTACATTCCAGATCTGCTGTGTATATTAAGTATAGTACAGGGCTTAGTATACTTCCTTGTGGTAACCCAATATTGGTCGTTTTAGGGCCCAATATTTCATCATTTATATTTATTGAAACTGTTCTATCGGAATATAGTAATCTGATACGTGAGGTCAAAGCTTGAGAAATTCCCATTTTTTCCATTTTTTCATAGAGAATGTCTAATATCACATTATCATATGCTGATTCTATATCTACAAAAATTGCTGTAAGTGATTTGTTGTTAGTAAAAGCGATATTTATATCACTTACTAGGTTACCTACATTTTCAATGGTTGAACATCCTCTTCTGAAGCCAAACTGTAATTTAGGTAATTTTTTATTGTTTTCAAGCCAATGAACTAGTCTGACTTTGATCATTCTTTCTAAAGTTTTTAAGACACACGAAGCTAGAGAAATTGCTCTATATGAATCTGGATCTTCCGCATCTCGATTTGGCTTTAGAATTGGGATTGCTGAATATTCCTTCCAGCTTGTTGGAAATTCTGCCCGATTCCATGTAGTATTTATTATTTTGCGAAAAATTTCTATACTTGATTCTGACAAACTAGCGAGCATTTTATAATAAATGTTATCAACTCCGGGTGCTGTATTATTGTTAGTTTTGAGGCTTTGTTTTATTTCCATACTTGAGAATTCCCTATCTATATCATCCGTGCTCAGTAAACTAATCGGCCGAATATTTGTTTCCACCCAACTTGGAGCAATTTTATTGAAGAACATTTCTACCCACTCCCCTTCCTGGGTCCTATTTTTTGGAGGATTAAATGTATTTTTTATTTTCTTTATATATTTCCATATATCTTTTATAGGTGTGTTTCTGTTAAGTTGTTTACAAAAATTTTGCCAAGAATCTTTTTTGCTTTGTAATATTATTTTTTTTGCGACTGCTACTGAATTTTTATATTTTAAATAGTTAGTTAAATTTGACTGCCTTTTGTAAAGCAAAAAAGCTTCTTGTTGACATTTAATGGCATTTGCACATCTCTGATTCCACCAAACTTTGCTAAATTCTGATTTGATCTCTGTTCTCTTCTGTGGGATTGCTAGTTTTGTAGCATGATTTAGTGACTCTATAAAACTTTTATAAGATCTTTCGTTATTACTTTCATCTAATTGATCATCTACTATCTGAGAGAAAAGGGACCAGTCAGCTTTATTTAAATTAACTTTGTTTTTACACTTAAAGGATACTTGAGTAGTATTAAAATGTGTTTTAATTAGAACAGGAAAATGATTGGAAGTACCTAATGGTATAATATCAGTTTTCCAATCACAATTTAAAGTTATATCTCTAGAACATATTGTTATATCTACAGCAGATTTATTATTACTTCCAAATCTAGGTATTAATGTTTCGCTTCCTGTATTTAAATAATTTAAGTTACACTCCTCTATAGCACCGAGAAGCCTTGAACCCGATATATCTGAATAACTATTTCCCCATGCAGTATGATGACAATTGAAATCGCCTCCTACCAAAAATGGCTTTTCTAGGCTATCAAAAAAGGCAACCCAATCTGTTTCTCTAATGTTTAGTTTTGGTTTGGCGTATATAGAGTATAGGTGGATTTTGATATTTTTATTTATTGACACTGATACCGACACACATTCTACGAACTTTATTGGAGTAAATTTTGGCTTAGGAAAAAATGTAAGGAATTTTTTTAATAAGATTGCAACTCCTCCATAACCGTCATTACGGTCGTGTCTAAATATATTAAAATTATTAATAAAAAAATGTGAAGATTCCTTTAACCAGGTTTCCGAAAGCAACACTACATTAATCTTATTATCGAAAATGTATTTTTCAAAATGACCTTTATTACACAGAATTGATCTAGCATTCCATTGCAGTATATTTAAGTTACTCATAGTCTGATAGAATTTGCGTTATACTGTCTTTTATATTTTCAATAAGTGTACTATTTTTAATTTCTATATTTGAAAAAGTTAAAACATCTTTGATAAGATTTAATATTGATTCGCGAGTTTTTATCTGTTTACTTAAAGTGCTATTATCATCACAACTATTATTATAATTTGGTATATTTTTAAATTTATTGAAAACAGGTTCTGTTAAAATTTTTGGATTTGAAATTATTTCTTTGTGTTTTTCGAATGTTTCATCGATCTCTGGGGTTATAGCTAACCTCTTTCTTTTTAAAGTAACAGTATACCGGTTTGAATTTGTGTCAGTTTTTGCTACACTTGAAAAACTTTTTTCGTGCTTAGAAGAAGCCTCAGCGTATGATAAGTTTTCATATACCATAGTTTTTTTTATACTCTTTTGTCTACTAAATTCTAAACAATTTTTTTTATCAGTGGCGCAATGCTTTTCTTTACAATAAATGCATATTGGTTCATTTTTTTGGCAATTTTCTACTTTATGGTCTTCTCCACAATTTTGACAGCGTTCTTTTGATCTACACTGTGTACTAATATGGCCGTATCTTAGACATTTAAGACACTGCATTACTCTTGGCACGTATTTTTCGACTTCATACACCATTTTTTCTATTATTACCCTAGTAGGTAAAAGTTGACCTCTAAATGTAACTATAATTGTAGTTGTTGGAACAATTTCATTTTTGTCATTTTTACGTGAAATTCTTTTTACGTGACTTACTTCTAAATTATATCCTAATTTCGGTTTAATAATTTCTTTTAATTCCTGTTCCGATAATTCTAAATCTATTTGCCTTATGACTCCCTTTACGTGAGTAAAAAACATTGGAATGTATGTATCGTATTGTTTATCCTTTAATGACTGTGCTGTTAATAATTTATTTGCGCTTGCATAAGAAGTTAATTCAACCTTTATTTTATTAGCTCCTATTACCGATATGTTAACTATATCATGTTTAATTTCTGGTATCGCATTAATTATTAGTCTAGCCGTAGCTATTTTATGTAAATTGCCTATTTTACCTGTTTTACTTTGAATATAAACAAAAAATGGCCCATTATCTTTTGAAGAATATTGATTTATTGTGTTAATGACCGTGTTTACGTTTAAATTTTTTCCGGAAACAATTTCAGAAACATGATCAGTACTTATCTGTGAAATAGGGTTGATATTTTGAAATCCTCTAAATTCCTCCACTGGAGAAGGTGGAAGATCCGGATGGGACACATCCATATCACCTTCCAACTCATCTTTTTCGGGGGGTTTTCTACCCCCGCTACTAACACTCATGATCTTTAAACCACTTAAATTTTACTATTTTTTTAAATCGATATGTGTAATTTTTATATGAATACACTAGTTTTTTTTAATTACAAGGTGATAACACCGATTTCGTTAATTAGATTTTAAGTATCGCACGTCTATTCGCTTTGACGAACCGAATCCAACTGTTCTGCAATTGTTGGATAGGCCAAAATTGACGAAATGCCCCTGAAGATGCTCTAGGGAGCGAAAGTACTTGGGCAAGATTTAATTAATAAAACTGTGCTCGATATCTGCCTTTATTTTATCAAAGTTCATTTATTCGAGCATTCAACCTTATATCAATTTGTTTAATTAGTGTCAACAACTTTATGCTCGGAGTCAATAAATAAAAATTGAGTTCGATGGTCAGAAAACCAAGGTTCAAATACGCCCATTCTGTAGATATCTTCAGAAAAATTTGTTATAATGTTGTCGATGCAACTACTGGACTGGGATGTGATTCTAGATTCTAGTATTATCGTTTATAGTTACTTTTAGACCAAAAGATATTAATAGATTTTAAATAGGTATCAAAAGGAGGGTCAGAATAAATTTAAAAGTTTCTCTGCTTTACTAAGCAAGGACGTTATGACACTATCAAATTTCTCCAAAAACAAGTTAAAGTCACCCTTACCAGATCTGTATACAGTTAAAATATTGGTTTATATATATATATATATATATATATATATATATATATATATATATATATATTTAGGGATTCTACAGTATTCACTGCCTTCCCTCGCTCAACCGTTTCCATCTCTCTCTGTTGTTCCATTCTCCATCGTTTAGTCCTCTCTTACTCATGGCGTCGTCTACTTCGTTCCTTCAGGATTTTCGGGGTCGTCCTCTTTTCCTCCTTCCTATGGGGATCCATTCGGTTATTCTCTTTATCCATCTGCTGTCGCTTGTTCTTCTTACATGTCCATACCACTTTAGTCTTTTTTGTTCTATATATGTTAGTATGTCTGTTTCTATTGATGTTCTTTGCTTTATTTCGTCAAAACTTCTCCTATCCATTCTTGTTACTCTGCAGCATCTTCGCAGGCATTCCATCTCTGTTGCTACTATCTTACTGCTGTTTTTCTTGTTTATGATCCAATTTTCAGCCCCATATGTCATAATACTTCGCACTAATGTTTTATAAATCTGCGTTTTTGTCTTCATATTTAGGTGTCTATCCCACCATACTGATTTAAGTTGTCGGATTGCTGTTCTTGTTTGTCCTAATCTTTGTGTAATTTCTTCCTCTTTTGTTGCCTTTTTCGTGATTATAAACCCCAGGTATTTGAATTTATCCTTTCCTTTGATTGTTACGTTGTCATCAATCTGTAGATCTTCTATGTCTTCTTCACTTGTCAATAGGTACTCTGTTTTCGCGAGGTTAATATCTAGGCCAGCCTTGGTATACTCTTCTTGTAGTTTCTTCATCATGTAGCTGAGGTCGTCTTGGTCTTGTGCAATCACTACTTGATCGTCTGCAAAACTTAACGTATATAGGTATTCGTTCCGTACCGGTACTCCCATGCCTTCGCATTTTCTTTTCGCTGTAGTCAAGGCTTTCTCTAAGTATATTTTGAATAGGGTTGGAGATGTGTAACAGCCCTGTAGGAGCCCTTTTGTTGTGGTGAAGTCTCATATGATTCTTGTTCCCATTTTAATGGACACTTTATTTTCTTTATACGGAGCTTTTGTAGCTTCAATGAGTTCGTCTGTATTTCTAATTTGTACATTGCCTCCCATAGTTCTGACCTTGGAACAGAGTCATACGCCTTTCTCAGGTCCACAAATGCCAAGTGTATATCTCTATTTTTTGCTTTATTCTTTTCCAACAGTTGTTCCAGTGTGTATATGTGGTCTATGCATGATCTTCCTGCCGTAAAGCCTGCCTGATCCTCCCCGATTTTGCCTTTTATCGCTTGCTCTATCTTTTCTCGCACTATCTTCCCATATAATCTTCCTATTGATGATATTACGCTTATTCCTCTGTAGTTTTCGCATCGTTTTCTATCTCCTTTCTTTTTCAATTGTTTTTTATTGAAGGTAAATAAATTGCACATAACTCGGAACTTTGCTCTACATTATATTCGTTTAGAGAAGAACATCTTATCAGCATCTCCTCGTATATAAAATATTCTTAAGAAAATCTTTAAATACTTTATTCAAAACAAATATTAAGTGGAAGCAGAAAATAGGTAGCCATAAATTTATATTCTTAATAACTTCCCAATTTCAACAATAAATTTATAAATTTTCGTTACTTATAATATGTTTACACTATAATAAATTTCCGATGTTTACAAGAGCGAACAATGATTTATTCAAAAGCCATTATTTAAATAAATCCCAATAGATAGTCTGTCCGCAAGGCGGCACTAATAAAATATACATCCTGCGCCTTTCTTCGAGTTGTAAATTATATAAGTGAAAAACAGCTTAAATAAAGTTAATGCTTTGGAGTACTCAGTTGCGTTTTATGTTTGGGATCTAGAGTCGTTTCCCTTTTGAACTATGGAAGTAGACGATTGTACCTACACTGCCCTTACAATTCTATTATTCCATTTCATAATCATATTCCAAGATTGTGAGATCAAGTTATAAGACCGGTTATGTATATTGACGCAAATTATACATTTTAACTGTTTATGGAAAGTTAACTACCGCGGAATAGAATAACCAAAAAGTCTTAAATATGATTGTTGTTATGTCCCTCGACACATATTTTTTCTTATTATTTCTTATTAAGTAATTTATTAATTATTTCTTTTTATATTTAGCTTTAATTAACGTGTGTGTGTGTCTTCTCTTCTTCTTCTTCAAGTGCCATCTTCGTTCCGAAGGTTGGCGATCATCAGGGCTATACGTATTTTCGAAACTGCTGACCGAAACAATTCGTTGCTGCTACAGCTATACCATTCCCGTAGATTCTTTAGCCAGGAGTTTCGTCTTCTTCCTATGGACCTTTTTCCTGCTATTTTCCCTTGCATAATTATTCGAAGCATGTCTTTCGCCTCTTGTAATGTGTCCCAAGTATTGCAGTTTTCGTTTTTTGATCGTAAATATGACTTCCTTTTCTTTATTCATTCTTCTCAAGACCTCGACATTTGTGACTCTCTCGGTCCATGATATTCTCAGGATTCTGCGATACATCCACAGTTCAAATGCCTCTAATTTTTTGGTATCAATCTTTTTCAACGTCCATGACTCCATTCCGTAGAACAGCACAGAAAGTACGTAACATCTCATCAGGCGAAGTTTCATTTCAAGGCTCAATTTTCTTCCGCAGAACACTCTCTTCATTTTAGTGAATATGGATCTGGCTTTTTCTATTCTTATTTTGATTTCTGCTGAGCTATCGTTGTCTTCATTTATAAAAGTGCCTAAATATTTGTATTTGCTAACTCGATCGATAATTTCATTGTGTAAATATAAATTTTGGACATTTTGTGTTGATTTCGATATTACCATAAATTTAGTTTTCTTTATGTTCAAAGATAGTCCATATTCTTCGCTGCAGTCTGCTCTTACATAACCCAATAATATGCCGTATAGACGCCGCATTAACATGCTTAGAGACTATTCGGTTTGCACAGTCATATAAGTATTTGAATAACCAAAGCGAGAGTAACACTTTAGTTTTTTTATATAACCCGCCATCCAAGTGTAAAAAAGCAAACCACGAGATTCCACATCTCCAGCGCTTTAGAGAGAGAAAAGAAGCATTTATCATCAAAGGTAGCGTACAATGATAATTTACTTACACACGCATAATTCAAATAACTGATAAATTTGCATTTAATTTTGTCATAAAACTTAACACCAGCAACTTTAAAATAAACATTTGGCAGATGTAAATTCTCATAGTTAATCATTATATCTGTACATCTGTAGAGATTATGAGCGATTTTAAGTAAAAAAAAGACATTACATGTTAAAAAAGAACATTTGGTACCTGAGAAATATAAAGTGTTTACGTTCTAAGTTTATGAATGTTGGGTAGATGGACAGAGTTGATTAATTAGTAATGTATATTAATAAAAATATGGAAAAAGAATAGACTGAGATCTCCAGAGGTCCGAAACTATAACCTAAGTGTAAAGATAAGGAAGAAGAATGAGGAAGAATGATTTTAATTAAAGCAGTTACGTTGAAAGTGGTGTGAATGTTACTATAGTATTGTATTCTTAAAGTGTTATGTTATCTATACAAGAATCGTTCGGCCGAATCGTTTATTCTAAGTTTTTCATTTATAGGGCCTTATATTAGTTCCAGGATTATCCTCGCAATTATTTTACTGCCATCATTTAACAGGGTGATTGGTCTACAATTTTCACAAAAGTCAAGGTTTCCTTTCTTTGTAACTTTATTATTACTCACTCGTTCCATTCCATGGTCATCTGTTCTTCCATCAGTATTTTTTTCAATAATAGGTAAAGCATATCCACTGACAGAGTTAATTGCGCCATTAATAATTCTGCTGGTATTCCATCTACTTCCTATGCTTTGTCGTTTTTTAAATAGTTTATTGCGTACCTCTTGTCTTCTTTCGCAAATTCCTCTTCCTTTAGGTTTAACACTTAATTTCTTTCTGCTTGTTCTGCCAATATATTCAGTTCCATGTCCTCCTTGTTTAATTCTGTGAAAAACTGTGTCGATCTTTCTACTACTTCTTTGTGTTTTGTAAGTATATCTCCTTCTTTCCCTCTTATTTTTGTTTTTTTTTTACTTGTGCCCTCTTTCAGTATTTTTGTTATTGCATATAGCGTCGTTGTGTCATGTATTTGGGCTGCTGTTTCTGCCTCTTCTGCGATTTGCTCTGTGTGCAACCTTTTATCCAATCCAGCTCGTTTTTTAGCTCCCTATTTTTTTCTTTGAATTCTTTCTCTAGTTTTCTTCGTCTTATGGGATTTGTTTGGGATATGGGATGGCGCCAATCTCATCGACTGTTTCTCTGCCAACGCTCTTATGTCATCTACCCATCTCTTTTTAGGTGTTTCCAAGCTTTTTGTCGTTCTCCATAGTCTTCATTCCAGGATGGTTCACCATGTCCCTAATCCCTCCCCGTACTACGTGTTATTTCGGTATTAATCTTGTCTCACAGTGATATTCCAAACATATTTCGTTACATAGCCCTTGTTTTTAGTTTTGTAGCAGATTTCTAGAGGACTTAGACAGAAGAAACACAGAACCCAGACTGTAGGGTTATAAAAGGCACGCAAACGGATCTAACACTGTAGAAAAGTCAGGTGTAGGAATATTCAGTAGTCGTAGAAATGTAAGTGTTCCTATTTGACTACAAATTTAACTTGATACAATTTTACTAGTAGTAAAATATACATTTTATATATATATATATATATATATATATATATATATATATATATATATATATATATATATATATATATAATATACATTTTATATATATATATATATATATATTGTTGTGATCTGCTTTATTATTAATTAACACTAATTTAATTAATCCAATTATTTAATTAATTAATTCACTAATTTACGCAGAGTCATACAAATCAATTACTATTAAAAATTCTCAGGGTGCTTCTTAATTTTACTTTAATCACTTTACTTTATATATCTCTTCGAGTGGGTTCAGTATCTAGTAGTTGCTCATAATCGGGATAGAACAGGAAACGGAACTAACATTAAAACAACATAAATATGCACACAAATTATTATTTATTTTCAATAAGCAATACGTTGAATATTAATAAATAACTTTTGTGGGCAATTATCTTTCCCAACAAACTCCTATACTCTAAATTTAATTTTAATTACAAACTATCTATTGATCTGTTTTTTATAATAATATCCACAAAAAAATTGACCATATAAAATATAATTTATTCACAAAAAATAACTCTTTGAAACTTGGAATCTTAGTTCGTATGTTTATATTTGATTTTATCTTTAGAATATCTTAGAGGTTTTCTTTCATTCAAATTATTTGACTGACCTTTATTTTTTTACACCAATGATGTCTCCTCTCGATCAAACCACAGTTCCTTCCTTGATTGATTATGTCCGGCTACCATAAAATCTTTCCCGTTCTCAGCATCGATCCAAACCGCATACCAGCAAACTACTCCTCCGAAAACACAAGCCCAAGCCTCTTTTGACCGGTACTCTTTATTCACAAATTCTCCTTTCTTTCTCAATTGTATCTCGTGGACTATGCAGACTCAAAAGAGGTATTAATCTTCTCGATTTTGATCTGCTCTCAGCTTCCACCCTTTTCACTAACACACGAAAACACTGGTACTCAGATTGACTACACGAAAAACACGTCTTCTCTTCTGGTCTGCCGGTAACATAATAATCTTTTCAATCTCCCCAGACAACCTTCTCCACTCTCTCATTCCCCATCATTCCTTTTTAACCAATCATAAGCATTCATCTTTCCCACTAATTTTCGATTTAGAAAATTTCCAACATAATATTTAAAACAAATAAACTACTTTCACTCAAATTACTTTTCAGAAACCATTAACAATTTTGCCTTTTTCAACAGAAATAAAATTCCAAATTCTTGTTATCTCATATCTAAATCTAATTCTTATTTACTTTCGAAAAATGCCCACCGCAAAATACAATTAAAAGTTTATTCTTAAATCTATAATTATACGAGGTTCCATTGTCCTTTCACTATTCACTCAGTCTTTCAAGGAAAAACTCGTCCGGGTACCGTCACGGAATAATGTCTTCTCTTATTTTAACTATTACAAATAAGTACAGGGTTGTATTTTAACTTATATGCCCGCGGTATATTAAAATAATAAAAAAAACTCTTTATTCTATTTCTGATTGATAAACTGATCCATAACAATATATATATATATATATATATATATATATATATATATATATATATATATATATATATATATATATATATATATATATATATATATATATTTAAGCGAAATTAACATGAGAACTTTTGGACCAAAGCGGATCAATAGTCAAGCGGCTAGAATACAGAAAAAAACTGGAGGAATAACAATTAAATGGAATGTCCTTAAATCAAATAGTAGAGCATAGCTAAAAAAATAATTCTAAGAGAATTGCCTCAAAAAAAAGAGGTAATGAATTGCTTTAAAAATATTAAATATTAAAGTAAGAAGAATTACTTAATTTTTTTAAAAGATATGCAAACTAAACCACTAATTTCATTTTTAGTTACATTCATGGAACGAATACTGATATAAAATGATACAAATTTATCGTTGGGCAGCGTATGTTCTTCTATAAAGGTGATGTGAGGATGTTGTAGCGATATGTCTATCAGCGTCGCATTACGAGGAGCCAAGAACATGCTTAAGTTTACTTTATCCACAAGATTTTTACTTAAAAGAAAGTTTACAACGCGACAGACAAAGATGAAACTACGCCATATGCGGCGAAGCTCATAAATAAAGGAGTAAATTCCACCAAAAAAACAGATACAAATAGATCTCAATATCGCGCGCGATGAAAAATTTGTGACTTCTGTACGCATTTTACAGTTTTTTGTTAAAATGGTATTTACTTCACGAAATGTTTGATCTAAATTGGGCAAAGGATCTTTAACACTCTAGGTGGTAAAGTTAACAATACAAAAAAAAATAATATTGGCGCCGGCGTTGACCGACAGGAAATGATATATGTATAATTCAAATTATTAACAGTTCAGAAAATTTAGTAGTAGTAGTATCAACAATGATTGTATTGATTAATTATTGAATGTTTTTATTTTGTTCAAATGGTATTTACTTAACGAAGTTTTTGATCTAATCTACTACTAAATCTTGTGCGTAACAGAGTAACATCTTTGTTACCCATTCTGTTGACCTTTGATATATCATCCATTATTATCTTAAAAAGCGTATGGCTTGATCAGTCCCCTTGTCTTTGTACTTTCCTTATGTCTATAGGTTTCGTTTTCCATCTATTCTGACTTCAATCTTGTTGTTTTGGTTCATCTTCCATCTTTGTTTGGTTTTGTTGTTGGAGAAGGACACTTCTCTAATATATAAAAGATATATTATATCTTTGCGTCTTACGTAGTAAGTCTTGAAGTCTACAGGTGCTTGTAATCACAGGCTGTTTCACATTGACTATATGTGTGACTGTTTGGGAAAGTATGTACTATTTCTTTTCATATTTTTACTATTAATATTTCTGTTACGGTACTGTAATGTGATCTAATATAATGCTATGTATCCTAACGATTTTGGTAAATATATTGTTTCCTGTAAAAACTGGCCATCTCATGTATTATGTTTAAGTGCGGAGAATTTGACTTCTCTTTTGTCTTGTGTCGCCAATACACACAAGTGTACAAGTACGGTTTCGTATTACGGTCACAATTAACAATACAATAGAGTGATTTATGGGTTTGTCCTTTTGCTACCGACCACCTCGAAGCGTGGTCAGAGGGTGGTTTCTGACCGTCTTAAGTCTCAACTCAAAACACTTCATCTCAAGACAGCGAACGAAACGCATCAAGTTTGTTGGCTCTCGTGCCATAGAGCCGCGTCGGCCGGCGCCCCGACGGTACCAACGAGATTTCCTTGGCTACGATTCCAATATTTCAAAAGGTAAGTCTATATTCTTTGTACAAACATCAATAATGAGTAAGACCAGTTATTTTCCTAATTTATTGACCGTTATATTTGCTATTTTTCGCTAATTGATTTACAAACAGATTATTTCATTTTTTCGTTATTATTATTTATCGAATATCATTTAACCAGCGACCTCATTAAGTTTTATACAAAACAGTGACTGTGTGACCATACCTCAAAATTGTTATATATTTTTGTTATATGTAACACTGTAATTAATAAACATTTACTTTAATAAACATTTATATCCATATCGACACTAAAAATACATATTAAAAATTAAACAAAAGCAGTACTTACGTTTTGATGACAACAATATATAACACAATCGAACGATTTGGGTCTGAACCAAATCATAAATTATTTTGACCATTTTGAGTACCTTTATTCAGTAGTTTGCAACACTCACAATTGTGAATATAGGGTCTCCAAGGGCTATGTAAGTTAGAAACAATATATTATGAGGTGTTTCAAAACATTGCTCATCTGTAAAATTGTTTCTGTTATTAGATAATTTCTGTTTATTTCATATAACAACTGACAACAACAACCAACTGAAATATTTAATGAAATATACAAGTCAGGAAAAATACCAGTAAAGTTGCTTAAATCGGAGTTCGCACCATTGCCCAAAAAAAAGGAGCAAAAGTTTGTGAAGACTATAGGACCATAAGCCTAATGAGCCATCTGCTGAAGCTGTTTTTAAGTCATCCACAAAAGAATTTACCGGAAATGCGAGGAACAAATTGCGCCCAATCAGTTTATTTACCGAAAGCTTTATTTAGCGTGCAGGTATTGTTTCAGAAATGTAGAGATGTCAGCTGTAATGTTTTTGCATGCCTGATTGACTACAAGAAGGCTTTCGATAGAGTCAGGCATGAACAAATGATGGAAGTATTGAAGAGGACAGGGATTGACGGAAGAGACCTAAAAATAATAGCTAACCTTTTTTGGAATCAATCAGCGAAGCTCCGAATAGATGGAGAATATACAGATCAGGTCAAAATCTTAAGGGGAGTGAAACTGGGGTGCATAATTTCACCACTGATATTCAATCTGTACTCGGAGCACATTTTTGAAGAGGCTCTAAAAGATATTGATGAAGGCATCTCAATAAATGGAGTCAAGCTTAATAACCTGCGGTATTCAGATGATACAATAGTGTTTTCCAATAATGCTAATGATCATCAGCAAGGAAAACATAAGTGAAGCAAATCTGTATGCGAACCAAATAAAAATTGAACAGTATCTCATAGTACAACTACTTGGGAACTATAATAAATGAGTCGGTGTACGACACCCAAAAGATCAAATGTCGTATCGGAAAGGCAAAAAGTGCATTCTTGACTATGAGCTCTGTGTTCAAGAGCCATGATCTCACCCTAGAAACAAAAATAAGACTTCTTAACTGTTACGTGTACTTAGTGCTTCTGTATGGAGTAGAAACGTAGACATTGAAGGCGGAAACTCTATCAAAACTTCAGGCTTTTGAGCTATGGTTATACAGAAGGATCCTGAAGATACCATGGCCAAACAAAGTCACCAGTGAAGAAGAACAAAGTCATCATAGCCAGAACGGACAGGCACCCCAAGATGATGATTTTTTACAAATATTAGAACTTAATGAGAAACATTCAAAGTAAATCTACCAATACATTTTTTTAACGTTTTACTGAAAGACTGAATTTAACAACTTTAATTGAGATTTAATACTTCTAATTGAATTACAGAATTCACTTCGTGTATTTATAGGTGTATAAATAAAAAACCATAGATTTCTGTAACCCCAGAATTATGTGACTTATACTTTTGGCTAATGGAAAATCTGGGGAGCACCATCTTCATAAACCACACTTTTCTTCACGCCTTCACGGTTCTATGAAGAAAATCTCCCAAAATGTCTACTAAGTCTAAGTTATAGGTTATTCCACGAATATACGACTGTTTTGGATTACTTCGACTAAGAATATTTTACTGTGCAAGTAGAAGTATGAAGGTAAATTGGTCTAATCATTATTCCAATAAAAAGGATCTACTAGTATGACATCTAAACTAAAATTATTTCAGTTAATAGATGTTCAGATAGACGCAAAATTTATTGTGAAATTTAATCCGAAAGTAACAAAAATTTTTACACAAACGCTACTATAAATAAATATAATGACAGACATTTAGGTAAGCTTTCCGTGAAATGTAAACACCAAAGAGGCGTGCCGGGTTTCTTTGATATTACACTATTTTATTACTTTATTAGGTACTACAACAGTAATAAAAAGAAATATACTATTTTTAATATAAATGAAAAGAAATTGGCAGATCGATGGTTCAGAAACCAGAAAAAGAATCTCATATTTCACTTTGTTAGTTTTAAGTATTTGTTTGCTTTGAGTGGATGTGCTCTTAACTGTTCCGAAAGTAACGGGTATAACATACCGGCTATTGACAGTTAAAGTAACAAGTCGTTACAGATATTAAAAAGTAACGAAAATTTATATACAGTTTCATATATCGCCGACTGATTATGGCTGTGAATCTGATCGTTGATGATAGTTTTAGGAGATTAGGAGAATAAGAGAATAAGTAAGTTTTTTTGTTTTTTTTAATACTAATTGAATATTCGACTAAATAAATTACACTATTTGATCACTTAAGTATTGTTACACTTCGTTAAAATAACTTAATTCAAAAAACAAATTGTTTACAATACTAAACTCAATGATAGTAATTATATACATACTTCAAAATCTGAATTACTGTTCTATAAACTATTAACTCTATATTTATATCATAACTTCATATTTAAATCTAAGGTTTAAATCTGTCATAACAGTATTTTAAAAATGGGAAGAATTTACTATTGTACAATTCAGCACATTGGACCATTTAAATCGATACCTTAAAGCGAATTTAAAACAGTCGTATATTCGTGGAATGGAGTATAAATATAAATCATTATTTAAATTAGAAGGAACTAAAACGGCCCCAATAAGGTATTTACTGTTTTAATATGGTTAAAAATATGAAAGAACATAAACAATGAAGACACAATAAAAATTTAAGTCAAAAGGATGCCTCAATACTGGAGGGTTTATTTACTTTATTGCCATATCTGGAAGCAATAAATCTCTTGGCCCTTTGAAATTTTGAAAGCAAAAGAAGCGTGTGCTAAAAGTTCAAATGTCTGGTAGTAATCGATTTAGGGTGGTCTAGTACATAAATAACTCGAAGATAACTGTATTGATGTGAATTCCGTTAACACCCAGAGATATCCAGAAATACTCAAAATGTTAATGTTTCTTTGATTAAGGAATGTGCTAATCCGTCGCTTTTGCATATTTCACTATAATAAAGTTACCAAATATGACATCTTGTAAATTACAATAAATAACATTTGAAATCCCATCTGTTTTTTAATTAAGTCAATTAATGCATCCTCTAATTAGTTTACAATAAAAAATACTTACTTTTTGCGAATACTACAAAAATTTGAAGCCAAAATAAGTTAATTAATATTTTTTATTAAACCAATTTTTAAACCAGAAATTTTGGTTTTTTATAAATGTTAATAAATCATTTTAAAATGGACACAGAATCTTCAAATTACATGGAACGTTGGGATTTATGGTGCTACAAATATGGTTAAATTAAATCGATCGATCAAATAGTTTAAAAGTTATTTTATTTGTTTATCCCAAATATATTTTTTTAAACAATATATGTCAGAAAATAATGAAGTTACAATAATTCTATGGGTAGCTTATAAAAGAATATTTATTCTATCAATATTATTAAAAAAAATCAAAGAAAACAATTTTGAATATGTATTTCAAAAACATGTCGATTATTTGCTTATAAACAATTAGAATATCTTTATAACCATTACCTGCAGGAAAATTCTTCTTCTTCTTCACGTGCATTCTCCTCTAAGAAGGTTGGCAACCATCATGGCAATTCGCACTTTCGACACCGCTGCTCTAAAGAGGTCAGCAGAAGTGCAGTTAAACCAAGCTCTCAAATTATTCAATCAGGAGATGCGTCTTCTTCCGCGACTCCTTCTACCCTGTATTCTTCCTTGCATTATTAATTGCAACAAGTTATAACGCTTGCCCCTCATGACATGTCCCAGATATTGCATTTTTTTGACTATAATTGTATTTAAAACCTCTTTATCTTTTCCCATTCTTCGCAACACCTTGACATTCGTGACTTTATCCACCCAACTTATTCTTAATATCCATCTGTAGGCCCATAACTCGAAGGCTTCCAATCTGTCCGAAACATTTTTCCTTAAAGTCCAAGCCTCCAACCCATAAAATAATACAGAGAACACGTAGCATCTCAGAAGTCTTATCTTTAAAGAAATTGAAATGTCCCTGCTGCAAAGTACTTTTTTCAGTTTGTTGAAAGAATTTCTTGAATGTCCTATTCTTGCCTTAATCTCTTCTGTGTACTCATTATTTTCGTTAATTATTATACCCAGATATTTATATTTTTCAACTTTTTTAATTTGTTCTCCATGTATTATTATATTTTCTTGGCGCTGTTGGGCTTTTGTAATTGCCATAAATTGTGTCTTTTGTGTGCAGGAAAATTATTTGTTCGTATTTGCATAACTTATATTGTTTCACAAATTTAAAAAAGAAAAAGTTGTGTTAGGACAATTTGGGATAAAGTTAGTCTTTTTTTAATAATTTACATCAGCTTTGTTTATAACAATTAAGAGATCTTATAGAGATTATTATTATATTAAAATCGGCCGGCTTTGAAATTCGCGGGAGCGATGGAGAAGAAACGAGCTGTTAACTGTATCTCTGGTTCTTGGTTATGGATTTCGACGTTTCTTTCTTAATTTGTATGTACCTTGTGCGTACATTACGAATATGCAAAATTCAGCAAATGACAGTCAGTACCGATCCGATGAGCAGAACATCTTATACCAGAGTTTTTATTAAAGCAAATTACCTTATTACTAAATCTCTTAGAAAAAAGCAAATTACCTTATTACTAAATCTCTTAGAAAAATGGCTGCAAGAGATTGATCTGTACTAAAAAAGTCTGGTCTTTATTGCAGTAATGCAGCAGCCGAATGCATCGAGGAGAAGTGCGAAAATTGAGAGGAAAAAAAAGATACTTTAGGTGTAGTAGACATTTTAGAAGTAAGTTTAGATGTACCGCCTTCAAAAACAATTCGACTTGATTAATGTTATTATTGTTTGTATAAATCATAAATATATATATATATATATATATATATATATATATATGTATATATATATATGTATATATATATATATATATATATATATATATATATGTATATATATATATATATATATATATATATATATACATATTGTTATGCTATGTAAAATTAAAAATAATATTGGTTTGCTCTTAATATATTTCAAATTATAAAACATAATAATTCAAAATATTTTAACTGATAAACTATGAAAGATATTTCAAAGAAATGAAAGTCCATTATCTTTGGATTACCTGTAGTAAACAAAATTTAAGATATGCATAAATTATTTTCTTTGTAAAATATATTTGAGTGAACGTAGTGAATTGAACAATACGACCGGGTTTTCCAAATGGACTTGTACAGTGAATAAAGACAATAGGGTAGAATTTAGAAATTATATTTCTCCGTTAGTTTTTAAGAATTTGTAGAAACGATTAACATGTTAATAGTTTTTAGGAAAGTTATAATTGTAGTTAAGGTTGTTGTTTATTATCTAAATGGGGATAAATATGACGAACTTTGATTGGCAAAGAGTGAAAAAAAAGTGGGAGAGATAGATGAATGAGAGTTTAGCTAGATTTTAGAGGAAAAAAAGATCATCAGTTGTTTTCCAAGGGTGCAAGGCGAACAGTCGTAGTTCTTTGGCGGTTCCCAAATGATAGTAAGCATTAGAAGTGAATGTTTGTGAGTTTTCGTGGACTAAGTGTATCCTGACGGAAGCTGATCCAGTAAAATATTGTAAGTCATACTTTTCTACTTATATATTCCAAGAGTCTAGAGAAGAGGCTAGCGTTTTTTTTTTTAACGATACGTGCATCTGAAGGAGATCATTGAAGACGAGAGGCTCGCAATAATTTGTTGTAAGATTGCTGATTACCTAGGGAACTGCTAAGAATAGATAGTGTAGGCTACAAGGAACAAGGATTTGGACAACTCATCATCAGAGAGATAGTTTTTTTTTATTCGTCAGTTTCTCCTTTATCAACAAAGTTTTTTTTTTGCTTCAGAAAAGATAGAAATATTTATCAGGAGATATAGAACAACAATTTTGATTTGAAATTTTAATTTATGTAGTATATAACATTAATTTTTGAAGGTTCACGTACGTAGAACAAAATTTTGATAATCATTGTATGAGATATTTTTTGTTTAAGATATTTGAGTGTGAATTTTATTTCAATATATAATTTTGTATCATATATGTTTATTATTCCGGTATTCCTCAGACCTTACCTATCATATGTAAAGCATAGATATTGAAGCACGAATATAACCCTGAGATAAGAAAATTAAATAGTGTGATAAAATCATAATTACATCATTTAAATAAGTTTAATTAATTAATTAATTAGCTAATTAAATGCTTGGCGCATCTCTAACTTTTAATATCACATTAATATATATATATATATATATATATATATATATATATATATATATATATATATATATATATATATATTCATTTGTTTGTTCTGTCACAAACAGTGCTGTGTTTGTCTTCAGTGGAGAACCATCTGTAAATAAAACCAAATGTCCGTTTAACATTTTTTTTATATCTTCGTATGTACGAATATGAATTCGTTATTATTTTCTGCAGAGTTTGTGTGTTTTTTTTTTTTGTTAAGTTAGTTTTAAATAATGAGTAAAATTCACAGTACATATATAATAACATCGATAATATACTACATATTGAGTTAAAACGTAAAATAAATTCAATCAATTCGAATTCCACCATTGTTCTACACATGTTTCGACTTATTCTCTTCATTAGGAACACTTGTGGAAGTTCAAACTGAAATGAAATGCAGTCGAGTATTTGGCCGTTAAGGTAACAATAACTGTCTGAGTACGCTAGCAGCAGCATCTATACGATTACGGGCATTCTATTTTAGAAGCCCCCAATGGGGAAAAAGTAGCGTCCATTTGTGATAACATACAGTTGATTAATTCTCCGTCCACTAACGAACGATCCATAAAATATGCTTCTCTCCCGTACTTCCCACAAATCACTAATAAGCTTACGAAACTTTTAACGATAATACTACCAAAGAGAATTGAAATACTACTATAAAATAACACCTCAATCATTTATCCGCTCTCTTTAAAGGTCGTCTAACTCTCCATGAAAGCATCATTAAGATTTCTAAACCTTCTGAAACATCCATCAGCCCTTAATAAACGATCTGACATCGATAATTTGAGCCAGATTTATCATTCTCTCATCTTACACAATAAATAATAATCCCATCAAACTCCATATCCGAGCTCAACAATTAGTCTAATCTATTCCGCTATTCACAACCTCCCTTCGAACAAACTATTTCACGAAATAGTTTAGGCAGTATTAAGAACTCCTTTTTGGTAATCCTGGGATAATCCTGGCATATCCTGGGACCTTGTACTAATAAAATCTACATATTGAATACACACACGATAAGGAAATTTCACCCAGAAATGCATACTTTTTATTATTCAGGTAAGCTAATATAAATAGAATAGAAATTTAGGACAAATATTTTTTTGTGTATAACTATATTGAACTAATGCGTAAACTGTTTTGCAACCGCTGTGTATCTTCACCTGAAATATTTCTATATAATCCAAGTAAGCCATGCAGATTGCTGAAAATCAACACATGGCCTACTATTTTAAAAGCAATAAATTATAACTCGGTAGTGGTTGGATTCAAGTTGAGGGCGAAGGGCAAACTTGTGGTGCATGGGGATAGAATTTGTCACAACATAGGTGGGCTTTGCTTCACTTGAGTTGTTATTATACAGTCCTAGATGAAAAAGAAAGATGTTTTTTTTTTTTAAAATTATAGTTTGTGTTTTAAGAGCGAAAATTAGGATCGTATTAGCAATATTTTATTTTAAAAATCAGCAAAATGTACAACTAGTATGATGTTTAATATAAAAGACTATTTTTTAAAATAGAATTTGTATGCAGATAGGCAAATGACACTTCAATTATTATAAAAATGTAAGTGGAGAAAACTTAATAAGTAATTTGCAGATGCTTTTAAAAAAGTTATCGGTCTATAGTTTTTTTATGTCTCACTATTCTCCTTTAATATTCATAATATATGTAGTTGTTGTATTTCAGTTATTCTATAGACTAAAAAATAATTTTACATTTTAATTTTTAGGTTTAAATTAATTTGAAAAGTCAGAGAAAAGTCAACAGATCAGCTTTTTGTTTATTATCTCTTTCCCATGTTCCATTTTCTTTTCTCATTGGTGAATTAAATTTATTTCATGGAGCTAAATGATTTCTTTATAATGTTCAGGATTTCTCCATTTAATTCATGTCATAATCATTTCTATTATGATTGATTTGCATCACTTTCTTCGAGCTTCGTATGTTTCTTGCACATATTTTCTTAATTCTATAGGATAATTGATTCCATTGATCTTGCGTACACGTTTCTTTGTGTTTTCTGAGGCTAGCCCTCCACTTGCTATTTTTAGTCCCGGCGACAAAAAAAATCGCTGTCGTAGAAAATCTAGAAGGTGCCTCAAGTAGTACCCAACTCATTATTACTCAAAATCAATAGTACTTATAATCAGAATCAATAGTACTCAAAATCCCCTTAACATTTCCAGCATATTCCTCGTTGTCTAATATGTTAAAAAAATATATAAAATTCTTGAAGAGACACCAGGCTTAGCTGGCTTCAGAATCGCAACTAAACAATCGTAAGTGAATGCATATCTATGATCTATGCTTGTCCGTATGATTCATTCTGGTAGGCGACTATCGCGTCGAGGTAAAAATAAGACAAGTTGCGTTTTCTTAATCGCTGTGATTATTTAGTCGCAAATGGATTGACTTGTATTTAAAACAATGTGTTTAATCTACAAATCGCTAGCCCTCCACAAAAGTGGAGGGCTAGCCAGCCTTAAGCTGCAGTTTGAACTACTGTGCTGAATTTTACAGCTTAGTCAAGAGGAGAAGAGGAAGAAATGGACATGTAACTGCCAAAAGGAAAATAATTAAAAAAGCACTAAAACGAATAAAAAATAATAAAGGCTTGGAACCGGATGAAATACCTAGAGAAATCTAAGACTACTAATAGATAACTACATTGATATACTAGTAGAATTATTCAATGAAATCTACGATACTGAGGAAATTCGGAAAGAATGACTAATATCTGTGTTCATCTTAATACCTAAAAACGCAATGCAATGAATTGTGAAGAATATAGAACGATCAGCTTGATGAACCATATTTTAAAAGCCTTCTTGCTAATGATACTTAAACGTGTCTACAAACAATTACAATTTAGAAAAGTCTTTGGCACTAGAGATACATTATTTACTAGGCATGTACCTACTTATAGAATGATGTAGAAATGTCAGTTCTAAAGTATTCTTATGTCTAATTGACTTTGAAAAAGCTTTGACAAAATACAACCCAGAAGGCTTGCAAACATATTACGGAACACAGAAATATCATAATAATAAAATAATCATTACCAATTTATACCGATATCAGAAAGCCATTATTATACGGGTTGGTCAACAAAAAACTAAAGAGATACGTACTATTAGACGAGAATTACGATAATGATGTGCACTGTTCCCTTTATTTTCTAAATTATTTGCCCAGAAAATATGTTTAGAGGCACTAGAAGATGTAAATGACATGTAAATTAACGGAACACTAGTGAATAATCTCAGATATGCAGATAATACGATACTCCTTTTGGATGGCAAAAAAGGAGTTCCGATTTTGGGTTGATCGCACTACGCAGTACTGAAAGAGATATGGAATGGCTCTATACACAAAAATATCAATATTACCAGTAATATTAAGATTGAAAACGTTAAAGTTAAAGCTTTGGAGAAGGTACTAAGAAACAATTACCTGGGATGTTAGCTAAATAAACAATGAGACCGTGGCATTGAAACAAAACAATGCATTGAGATCCAGAGTATTGGGATGCTACGTGTTCTCTGTTCTGTTATACGGAGTTGAAGCCTGAACAATTAAAGATGCAGCTGAAAAAAGACTTACTTGCTTTGAGATGTGGTTTTATCGAAGAATGTGGAAATTATCGTAGACACAACAGGTAACAAACACGAAAACCTTAAGAAGGAAGAGAAAAGAAAAAGAAGTATATAGTCACCACTATGAAGGAGAATAATGAGGTACTTTGGTCACATACTAAAAAAATTAAAAATATGAGTTGATACGATTGGTGATACAAGGTAAGATAGAAAGAAAAGAGAACCTTCATAACTTGCGGACAGAGCAAAATGGACCATGATGATCGAATGAATGAAGCAGAATATTTAATAAGTTACTTTTCTATCCAGATCACATATTCCATCAAATTCATATTTCATTACTTCAGAAATGTGAATCTTACTTGAGCCGGTTATTGCAAATAGAAAGAACTTACATGCGGAGTTCATATCGGTACAGACTAATAGAAGAGTTGGAGTCGACATTTCTACATAATTACAACGTCCCAAATATATAATAGGATCGTCCTTGACTCTGTTACTTCTGCAGTTTGATACACTCATCCTCAATTTAAGATTTTTTAATTTAGCTTAATTTGACCCAAGATTAAGTACGAGTGACTTATTAAGCTGAAACTTAAATTTGTCTAGTACATTTCCTTAGCCACAGTGTACTACGTTTGTTCTAAGTGGTGTAGTCATTTGAATGAGTCTAAGTTTTGATCTGCTGAGGCGAGATACCGTAGTAATGTAATTATGTATTAGGTTCCTCAGTTCTGTCGTCTGCTTATTTCTCCCAATTTTACCTACCACTCTTCTTCTTACATATGATGGTGCTATGCCAGCTAGTTTCTATAGAGACTGGACCAGAATAGGGCTCAAATAGCCAGTAGCAATGCTCATGTCGAACAAGTGGACAAATATGCATACCTGGGAACAATGATTAACTCCACAAATGATTACAATCAGGAGATAAAAATAAGAATAGAAAAGGCTAGAGCAAATTTCAACAAAATGAGAAGAGTTCTATGTACCAGGGATTTAAAACTGGAACTAAGAGTTAGGTTGGCGAGGTGCTATGTTTTTTCGACCTTATTTTATGGAGTGGAATCTTGGACCTTGAATGCTACATCAATGAAAAAACTGGAATCATTTGAGCTGTGGGTGTACAGAAGAATTCTGAAAATATCATGGACAGAACACGTCACAAACAAAGAGGTTCTGAGAACGATGAACAAAGAAATGGAAATTGTAAATTCAATAAAAACAAAAAAATTGGAATATCTCGGACATATTACACGTGGAGAGAAATACACCTTGCTCCAACTGATCATGCAGGGAAAGATCCAAGGAAAGAGAAGCATAGGGAGGCGTAGAATGTCATGGCTGCGCAACCTGAGAGAGTGGTACGGATGTACATCAAATGAACTTTTCAGAGCAGCCGTCTCAAAAGTTCGAATAGCTATGATGATTGCCGACCTCCGCCGCGGAGATGGCACTTGAAGAAGAAGAATGCTCATGATCTTATTTAGAGCGACATCAATATGCTTAGCTTGAACCGACGCTTCTTATACGGCCTGTCATAAAGAAAGTGCCAAGGCTGCTGTTTGCAGTACTTGTGGGTGCGCTTACCAGCTTGAAGCTGTTACCTTGCAAATGATATTATTTCTCGCACCTACTGAGAGTAACATCAAAATGCTTGGCTTGGCTGAGGCTTCTCATACTGCCCTGTCATAAAACAAAAAGTGCCAAGGCTAATTTACGCAACACTTGTACCAGAGCAAACAAAATTGAGCCTGTCGGATTGCGATTGACAATGCTCTTTGAACGAGAGTGTTCTCTATCATTTAACAGCCAGGTATGTGGGAGAGTTGCAGTGTTCCAGTGTTCCCGTTTAATCCTACGCCGCGCTACATTCAGCTGTCTCCTGGCTCCCAAAATACATGTTTTGGTAAACGATAAAAGAGGTAAAGGAAGACCCTTCACAAGACCACATTGTCGCAACCATAGGTATTTTTATGTCAGATGTGCGAGAATGACAGAAGATAGTGAGAAATGTAGAAACATCGGATAGACCAACTCATAATGTCACGATACCTGTAACAGATTAACGACTAAGAAAATGAAGAAGATTCATAGAAACATATTAAATTAGAAGAATCACCATCTACGCTGCTTTAATCTGTTGGTAAAAGTAAGATATATCTAGGTGTCCTTCACTATCAATTGGAGAGCTTGAATTATTTTTTTTTTAAATTTCAATCAAATTAATTACTTTTTACAACAGACATGTGCTGTGGTCTATAATTGTTTTTTGCGTATAGAGTTTCCATTCCAAATCTTTGTCAAAATATGTTCATTCGCGTTGTCAAAAGATACTATTAAACATAGGGACTGTAAGTTCGTTCGCATGTCACTAGTACCCCATAATGAAAATTACAGTATTATTGATGTCTGTTAGATAAACCTAAAGTGATTTTCAGATATTTTGTATACTGAATAAAAAAAAAGTATTTTTGCTCACATACCCATAACAAAATAAATTTTAGCTTCAGGGGACATGAGATTCCCGGAATAAGGTGTTCCTTATGTCCAAAGATTAAAACACGCCTCTGTAATGTACCTACCTACTCACATGTAAGATAATTAAAGTATCTATGTATTTCTATATAGTTTTTAGTCACCTGGTATATGTTATTTACAATTATGAAAAGTTCTCATGTATAATCACTAATAATTATTTGCTGTTAGAAATCAGAATCAATACTCTTCATAAATATTTTCCTATTTAGAATAAATAAGTTTCGCTAGTTTATTCACCTAATACTTCGTATCTATGGAATAATAATAATTTATTTCTCTTATTTCTTTGTTCGATAAGCTATCCGTATTTGCTATTTTAATATTAATATTTGAGTCCAATCTCTTGTACTCAAATCCATCCAGAAACATCGTTAAATAATTGTAGATAACAGAACTTATATATTCATAGTTTTAAGAAATAACAAGCAGAGTGTAATTTTCATCCTCTAATATAATAAATTTATACATGTCAATATATTCTGTTTAATTCCAAAACAAAGAGTTAGTCCGGAGAAGAAATAAACGCATAGTATTCCATAACAAAATTTGGTGTCAGAACGTGGGATATTAGTAGCAGAGTTCCTCTGATTGCTGATAGAAGGAGAGCTGAGGAATTTTTGAATTGACTTGTTTCCTTCGAGGAATCATTCAAAAAAAAAAACTGTCAGTGTGGAAAAATCGCCACTACAACTAATTACATTGGGGTCCAGTACATCCAGTTCGAAATCCAGTTCCAGTCATAACCCAATTGTAGTTCCATCGGAAGTAGAGGTGAACCCGTGGAATAATAGACTATGCGACCAACAACAATATTCTACTTGTAAGTACATTCTATCTTAAATTCTGTCTCATATTTTAAAAATCTTGTAAACGTATGTCTACTTTATATCCTGATATAAGTAACTTATTTGACGAACAAATACCTTCTCCCGACTCAAATTCTCTTTCAAATTCTTCTACTTCTAATTCAAATAAAATGTCAGTATCAATTGAAATAGCTGAAAAACTTCTCATTCGATTTGATGGTACAAAATCAAAATTATACGAATTCATAGACAATTGTGATAAAGCATACAATTTAGTAAATCCGCAATCCAAACCCATCTTATTAGCCATTATAGAAACTAAATTAACCGATAAAGCTAGGGCCATAACTAGAAACAGAACATTTGACGAATGGAAAGATTTAAAAGACTTCTTATTAGATGCTTATTCTGAACGCCGAACTGAAGGTCAGTGGCAATTGGAATTACATTCCTTACGTCAGATGCCCAGTGAAAATGTAATGTCATTTGCAAATAAAGTTGAAAATTGCTATATAAAATTAATAAATACACTTGATCCAGACTTATCTCCAGATGCAAGAAATGCATGTACTAAACTCTTAAAAACTCAAGCACTAAATGTCTTTATTAGAGGATTAAACAAAGACCTCTCTATTTTAATCAAAGCCCGAAATCCAGATTCCTTAGAAAGAGCTGTTGCTATAGCAATTGCCGAAGAACAAGAACAGTTATCAAGACAAGAAATTTTCAGACCATTCTGTAATATTTGCAAACGAAATAACCATTCCTCAAATAACTGTCGATATAAAAACAATTCAGATAGAAATGTTAGACATCTTCAAAATTCTAGTTTTCAAAACCCAAAATATCCTAATTCAAATCTTCAAAGGTCAAATTCTCAAAATCAAAATTATAAACCTTCAAATTCAAATTCCAATTCTGATTTTCCTCCAAACTTAAGAAAAGAAAATACCAACACTTCCCAACGTTTTTGCAGATACTGCAAAAAACCAGGTCACGTTATAGAAGAATGTAGAAAACGCGAATTTAACAATAAAAACAAAAATCCAACAAATTCTTTAAACTTCCAGAATCCTCGACAACCAACGGTCGATTCTCGAGGAGTTCGTTCAGTTCAGGCCGTATCACAACCATCAACTTCTCAGTCACTTCCTATGTAGATTTACCCTTAGTAAATAATTCTAATCCATCCTCTTGCAAGTTTCTAATCGATACAGGCGCAGATATTTCTTTAATTAAATATTCAAAAATACTAAACATTCCAAAAATTTATTCTAAGTCTATTACTCTACGAGGCATTGATAAAAATGTCTTAAATCCAAATAAAACTATATGTAGTTGTAACGTAAATTTCAAGATAAAAGATTTTGTCCAAACTCATGTTTTCTATGTCGTAGAAGACGATTTTCCTCTTCATTTCGACGGTATATTAGGTAGCGATTTTTTTGAAATAAATAAATGCCAAATTGATTATAAAGAAAATAAATTAAACTTTAAAAATTGTTCTATTTCAATCGAATATATAAAATCTCCATTAAACAATGACAATGACGAATTTCTGAGAGATCAAAATATCGAGACAAGTTCTAATATCGATGAAATATTTCCTTATGATGCTAAATCCATAGAGGATCATTCTTATTTAGAAACCAATGATATCCAAATAACCTTAAGTAGTGAAGAACTACTATCCAATCCAATTCAATCTAAATCTAACTCTAAATCCAAAGAAAATTCAAGTCCAAAATGTGTAAAATCCACTGAGATATGCACAAATAAAACTTGTAACTCTTCACGAAATCATAAATCAAAATCCTGTTCAGAAGAAAAATCCTGTTCAGACGATCTTATACTAAATCAAAACTCTAATTCTAACTCAAGAAGTAATAAAACTATTCTATCCGCAAGAACTGAAACAATTGTTCAAATTAAAGTAATAAATAATGAATTAAGCGAAGGATTATGTCCCGAACGCGAAATCTTTAAAGGTGTATTTTTATGTCCTAGTGTTGTTAAAGTAAAAAATGATTTCTTTTTAACCTCAATCGTAAACACTACTGAAACGGATGTTGAATTAAACGATATTCAAGTAGCAATAGAAAAAATTCCAAATTTACAAAACAATGCAAATATACGAAAAATGTCTTCTTATAAAGATAATACGAATTCTAACAGAATTGCTAAATTAAAAAATGCCTTGAGAACAGATCATTTAAATAGTGAAGAAAAATCATCTTTAATTTCTATTTGCAAGGAGTACAATCATATCTTTTATCTGGAAGGAGATCAACTTACCAGTACAAATGCCATAACTTGCAAAATTCCTTTAAATTCTAATGTACCTATTAGCACTAAATCATACAGGTATCCTGAAGTACACAAACATGAAGTCGAAACTCAAATAAAAGGTATGCTAGATCAAGGTATTATCGAAGAATCAACTTCGCCATGGAATTCGCCCCTTTGGGTTGTGCCAAAAAAGGCCGATGCTTCAGCAAAGAAGAAATGGCGAATTGTTATAGACTATCGACGACTAAATGATATTACTATAGGAGATTCATTTCCACTTCCGAATATAGTCGATATATTAGACCAATTGGGTCATTCAAAATATTTTTCAACAATAGATTTAACATCAGGATTTCACCAGATCAAAATGGATCCTGAGGATTCTCCAAAGACTGCTTTCTCAACTCCGTCTGGACATTATCAATATTCACGAATGCCATTTGGATTAAAAAATGCTCCCAGTATTTTTCAAAGGCTAATGAATACTGTCCTCTCAGGAATACAAAATTACAGATGTTTTGTCTATCTCGACGATATAGTCATTCATGCCGATACATTAGAAAATCATAATAAAAGATTAAAAGAAGTATTCGAAAAATTGTCTACATTCAACTTAAAAATACAACCAGATAAGTGCGAATTTTTTCGTCGCGAAGTAATGTATTTAGGACATTTAATAACTGAATTTGGTGTCAAACCGGACGAAAAAAAGGTATGTGCTGTTACAGATTTTCCTATACCCAGAACACAAAAAGATATTAAGAGCTTTTTGGGTCTCACTGGTTATTATAGACGCTTTATAAAAAATTTCAGTGCTTTAACACAACCTTTAACAAAACTGCTGAGGAAAAATGTTGAATTTAATTGGACAAGCATTCAACAACAGTCATTTGAGAACCTGAAATCAATACTTTGTTCAGAACCAATACTTCAGTATCCAGATTTTACCAAACCCTTTGTCTTAACAACGGATGCTAGTAATTATGCAATAGGGTCCATACTTTCTCAAGGTAAAGTACCAGATGATTTACCTATTGCTTATGCTAGTCGTACCTTGAACAAAGCGGAATCAAACTATAGCACAACAGAAAAAGAATTACTTGCAATTGTATGGAGTGTTAAACACTTTAGACCATATTTGTACGGAAATAAATTTTTCATTTATACGGATCATAAACCACTCACATGGCTATTTAATGTAAAAGATCCCGGATCAAGACTCGTTAGGTGGAGATTAGCATTAGAAGAATATAGCTATGAAATTATTTATAAACCAGGTAAATTAAATCAAAATGCTGATTGTTTAAGTCGTCCTCCTTTAACCATATCTGAAACAAATATTTGCGAAGAAAACAAAAACCCGGCAACAATCACCTTACAAATAAACAAAATGAGTAAAGAAAATAATGACACTTATTCACAGTTCTTATCTAAATCCGAAACTATATTAATAACAAATGATAATATAAAAGAAACAAATGAAAAGATTACATCATTTTCACAAAATTTAGCATTGTTTGTTTCCGTAGATTTAAATTTTAATGAGATCGTTCAGAAACAAATAAATAAACAATTCAGTCATATAGAAAAATTGAAAGCCAAAAATCCAAGACTAAATGACATTATATATATTTCTGATCAAAATAAAAACTTTTATTACATATTTATAAAAAATAATTATTGGGACAATACCTCTTATGAAGATATATTTAATTCCCTAATAAAATTAAGAGACTGGTTATTAAACGATAAAATATTAAAAATTTGCCTACCCAGAATAACTTTTAGCTACGATAAATTAAGTTGGGGAAAAATTAGATCTATGATTAGATTTATTTTTAGAAAAACTGATATATCTATTATCATTTATCATGATATACTAACAAATCCTGAACCTGAGGAAATAACTACAATATTACAAGAGAATCACACTAGTCCTACGGCTGGACACTCTGGTTTTCATCGGACATACAATCGTATAAAAAAAACATTTCAAATGGAATAATATGAAAAATGATATTAAAAACTTTATAAAAACCTGTGAATCTTGTCAGAAAAATAAACTCGTTAGAAAAAAATTCGTAAAGCCCATGGAGATAACAACAACAAGCTCAAATCCATTAGAAAAAATATTTTTAGATATAGTAGGTCCTTTACCTTTAACCGAGTCAGGTAATAAGTTCATATTAACATTACAAGATGACTTAACAAAATTTTCTCAAGCTTATGCAATTCCGAATCATGAAACCAAGACTATCGCTGAAAATCTGGTTCGTGGATTTATTTGCAAGTTTGGAAAACCCGATATAATAGTTACTGATCAAGGCCGAGATTTTACTTCCAAATTATTTTCTCAAATCGCCAAGCTTTTTAAAATCAGACATATAAATTGTACTGCTTATCATCCAGAATCAAATGCTGCATTAGAAAGGAGTCACGCTACTTTAGCAGACTACCTTAAACATTATATTAAAGCTGATCAATCCGATTGGGACGAATGGCTAGATTTTGCTATGTTTTCATATAATACAACTAATCATACTTCAACCAAATTCACACCATATGAACTAATATTTGGATATACACCTAATCTACCTAGCAGTATAATACGACCAGTAGAACTCAAATATACATATGAAGATTATTTAGATAATTTAACACTTAAGCTTAGAAAATCTCATGAGTTAGCAAAAACGAATCTATTAGAATCTAAAGTAGTCAGTAAAAAATATTATGACCAAAAGATTAATGACACCGTTTTCTTAGAAGGACAATTAGTATATCTCCAAAATGAGCAAACAAAGAAGGGTCAAACCAAAAAACTTACACAAAATTATAATGGACCTTATAAAATTCTAGAGATAAATTCTCCTGTCAATTGCACAATTTTAGTAAATAAAAAACCAATAAAAGTTCACATGAATAGATTGAAACATGCTTTTGTTTCAGGTATGCAATAATATGGCTGACAAATAGTGAACAAATTCACAAGAAATATACCAATACTCCTATCAACAAATCACCTGGAATCTATTACGAACACATAAAAAATGTTCAATTTATTGAAACTCATTGGAACATATTAAGTCATATTCCTTTACAACCTTTTACAGACAAATTAAATTTTGTAGATCTCACCTATCAAAAAACATTAAGACTGTGTCAAAACAAACCAGTTCTTATTGAATTACGATTATGCGATACTTCACTAAAACTCTTAGGACAAATCATACCTAGACTCTTTCAAGATGAACAAACTTTAAAAAACATAATTCTGCATGAACATTTTAGACCAAAACGCGCTCTATTTAATGCAATTGGATCTGTTTTCAGGACCTTATTCGGTACCTTAGACAGTGATGATGCTGAAAATTTCAATAATGCTATTAACAAAGCTGAAAGTAACGAAAATCATCTTCTTGATTTACTAAAACAACAAATTCATGTAGTAAAAGCCACGATTGCAAATTTTAATAACTCTATTACAAATCTAGACCGAAACAAAGTGATTTTTGATAAAAATTTTGAATCAATTACCAATTACACAGATAAAATGAATAATAAATATTTTAATTTAGATTTAAAACAAAAAATTGAAGAACATTTTACCTTACTAACTTTCTTTATAACAGAATTACAACAAGAATATTCTACTTTAATAAACGTTATTCTATTTGCAAGAAATAATAACCTTCATCCTTCTGTTATAACACCTGAGCAACTAATTCAAGAATTATCTAAAACGGTAACGCATTTACCTAGTACATCGACTTATCCATTTCCATTGACTATCGATTATGCTCATAAATATTTCGATATCATTTTACTTAAATATATATATTTTGATAACAAGATTTTAATTACGGTTAGTATACCTTTGGTTAGTAATACTCCTTATTCTCTTTTTAAACTAATATCTCTTCCTATAATTCATCCAACATTAAAGAGACTTACCTTTATTCTTCCATCTGTCAAATATCTTGTTCTTTCAGAAAATAGAAACATTTATGTTACTATTGATACATTAGAAGACTGTTATTCATTAGATGAAGAAAAACTTATTTGCAAAAATCCTGATACTTTCCGATTTACACACACTAATCCAATTTGTGAAACTGAATTGTTAACTTCAATAACAAACATACCATCTAGTTGCGATACTCGTATAATTCAAACAGAATATGAAATTTGGCATAAATTAAACAAACCAAATTCTTGGATATATGTTTTACCCAAACCAACAGATTTAACTTTAAGCTGTCAGACTAGTACGCCAATATCTATTGTTCTTTCAAACACAGGTATTTTTTCTACTTCGAATAATTGCAAAACTTACACCGGATCAACTATTTTGATATCTGTCTCAAATCCAAAAGAAAGTAATTTTCAGTCTATCATTCCAGATTTATCCCTTCCAGAAGTCTGTTGTGATGATATTAAGATAAATAATGAATCCAAATTACACCTTGTTCCCTTACAATTAAATAATCTCGATCGAGATGCATTAAATTTAGCAAGCCATAAACTAGATAATTTAGAGAAAATGACCTCAGAAACAAATATTAATTTTTCAGACACAATAAAAAATAGTTCTTATTTCACTTATGCAATCTTATTTTTGATAAAATGTATGTTACTTTATATTTTATACAGGATAATTAAATATTTTTACCGACGATTTCGTAGAAATCCGTCACATAGTTGTCAACAAATTACAAATTGTTTAACACTAAATATATGTCAAAGTAAACGAAAACATGTACATGAGACAGATTTAAGTATAGATTGTAAACATAATAAAGACAATAATTATAGTGAATCCAAAAAGTGTGAAGAGACTAGTTTCACAGAAACTACACCGATAAGACGAAGTGAAAGACTATCGAGACTAAAAGAAACTATTTAAATGTGTTAAAATAAAATAATAATGTATACAAATGTTTTATACCATTTAAATGAAAATTCATTTTACAATTATTTTCATTCTTACAAAAGGAGGTGTAATGTACCTACCTACTCACATGTAAGATAATTAAAGTATCTATGTATTTCTATATAGTTTTTAGTCACCTGGTATATGTTATTTACAATTATGAAAAGTTCTCATGTATAATCACTAATAATTATTTGCTGTTAGAAATCAGAATCAATACTCTTCATAAATATTTTCCTATTTAGAATAAATAAGTTTCGCTAGTTTATTCACCTAATACTTCGTATCTATGGAATAATAATAATTTATTTCTCTTATTTCTTTGTTCGATAAGCTATCCGTATTTGCTATTTTAATATTAATATTTGAGTCCAATCTCTTGTACTCAAATCCATCCAGAAACATCGTTAAATAATTGTAGATAACAGAACTTATATATTCATAGTTTTAAGAAATAACAAGCAGAGTGTAATTTTCATCCTCTAATATAATAAATTTATACATGTCAATATATTCTGTTTAATTCCAAAACAAAGAGTTAGTCCGGAGAAGAAATAAACGCATAGTATTCCATAACACCTCGTTAAGATGGTAATTATGTGACCCTCAAGCTATCTTTTACTCACCCTAATCGCAGACATCACGTTGAAGAAGCTTACTTGTTTTTTGATCTTGGATTCCCTGAAATATGGGTCATCTGACTATCCGAGAGGCCTTTCTGTGGTGATGGCGCTTTAGCAGGTGTGGCGTTATGCTCCTTTCTTCCTGGTTTATCTTTTTGCAAAACCTCTAGAATTTCCTCTTCTCCAATTGTCTGCCCGTGCAGTTAGCCAGTGACATTTGATTTGGCCTTTGTTTTTATATGTGCCGGGCAATCGGCTGGTGACTTGACAAACGGTGTTTGCTACCCTCTTAACCTATTAAACGCTGTTTAGTTTCCATTAACAGATGAGAAGTAGTATAACTAAACCTAGGGGGTCAGGCTTCTTACCTTCGAACTATTTCACTTGCCATTCTTCTAATGCAATTCCAACCCGTTGAGTCCCTTTTTCTACTATGTGACCAATTTTCTTGTTTCTCTCTTTACTCTTCGGGACAGGACAACCTACTTACAGGATATGTATGTGGGAATGTTGACAACTTCCCTTTTAATATGGTTGTGGGCTATTTGGATCTTCTTCCCGTTAGTTTTACAGGTTTGGCCCCAAGCTACTAATCTATATGTGAGTATCCAGTAAGAACCATTAATTTGAATAAACGTTTCTTAAATAATCTAATATTTAAAAATAAAATAAAATAAATAACAACTGTAATTAAAAATGTATTTATACGTTTATAATAAACATGTCTTCATAAATTAAAACTCAGGTACTATTTGTGAAATTTCAATAACCCCCCATCTTATGAGCTAAATAAGAATCATATATATTTTGTATGAGCACTATTCACTGAAACTTAAAATTTTTGGAAGGGTACTAAATCAAATTCCCTTCTCTGATAATTACTTGTATCTTGACACATTAATATTTTCAAGTGGACTGGTGGTGTATATTTCAAAATGATTTGTGATGTTTATAATATAATGATTTCCCACACAAACTGGCCTTGTTTGTTTACCTTAAGTACTGGCACTTAGAAAATTAATAACCCTGCTCTGGAGTCATTTTTTAATAGCTGCTTTTATAGGTAGTGCATTTTTTGTCCATAGTTACATAATACAGAGGTAAAAAGAAGTAAATTATCATAAATTTCAATTTACAAAATTTTCAGGAACTATATATTTATATTCCACTAAATATACAAGAAAATAACTGCGAAACAAAATGTCAGTTGCCAGTTTTGAGATTTTACATTACATGGGACCGCTCCCATTTGATCTTGAAATTTACAATTATATATAATCAATTATTGAAATTTTACGAGGGTAATAAAAACCGGCTTTGGAAGCACAGTCAGCTTCTATGGTTTTGGACTACGGTCTTCTATGGTCATAAGTTTGCTAGTTATCTAGCTTGTTGACCATCATGTCGCAGATTTAACAAAAACTCATGGTAAATTAGAGATACGTAGTTGAGTAACTGTTGAATACTTAGCTTACTTAATGAGAGACCTTTTGTCAACTAATACTAGCAAGAGATCTGGTAGAAGGGCAGCGTTTTTGCCAGCTCGAATGGGTTTCAAAGATAGCTCACTAAACTCCTCTATATCTCCAGCTTTCTTGTAAAACAGGGTTAAAGGTTTGTACTGTTCAAAATGTAACCATTGCATGCTCTGTATTCCACTTATGCTCTTCTTGAAATATGACGTAAGTGCTTGAAAGTCTAAAAAACCATCATTTTCCATTTGTACTGTAAAGAACTTTATACTTGTAGAAGTTACCAGCTCCATTCAATGTTGAGGTACATACAAGTTCTTTTTGGTTCTTTTCTTTTTTAACTCTATCAAACCAAAGTCTGGGTCATACTCATTATAAGAATGACCACTTATAAAAAAGCGATGATCTACTGTTTGAATATTAGTATTTCTGACAATGTAGAGCCAACATTTGACTATCAGATGACTCCTATTTTGGCCTCCACAGTTGTCACTAAATGTAGTTATGTGTTTCACAGATAAGGAAAGGCTTCTGATATATTTTAGGAGACAAGATGATATTTCCTGACATCCCCGTGACGCCTGACATTCGGGTTTCGTAAATAAATGGGTCATTTCGGTCTGTAGGTTATGGACCCCTAAGTTAATTGTCCATAGTTGCCTTAAATAATATGCTTTAAAAGTTGACACATTAGGAGTTGGCATAATTGTTTGCAAGTCCAAGATTATCACAACGTTGCTAGCATCCTTTAGGTCATGACACTCATCTTTTGCAGTTCTTACGGCTTCCGCCTTACGCAAGTGAAAGTCTTTTTCTGTCTGAGCTAAAACATTTTCTTCTGCCGAACCATGATTTATTTTAATCTGAAATTTCACAGGTGTCTGTGCTTGAACTTTTGAAACTAAAGTTGAACTGGGTATTAAAAATATTCCTGTAAAAGCTTTCACTTACAAGTTCTTCCTTACTTCTTATAGAAATCACAATAAAGTTTGTACATTATTTTCAAATTACACTCCTGAGAAAGATACCTTCTATTCGCAGTCTTATTTGTAGTGTAGTGACTTGTGTATTTAAGAAACTTATTAACATGCTCTTTTATGTTTTCAGTTGCCCTTTCAGAAATGTTGTTCAGGGGTGATTTCTTTCCTCTTTTGCCCATTTATCACACGCCTGAGGAGACTTTTTTGCGTTCAACTACATGTTGTAAATCTTTGTTGGAGACACCGAGAGTTTTCATTATAAACTGTTTACATACTAATAAACTTCCAGATTATAAACACATGACACCTCTTTGTTGCTAACTGCATTTAGTTTTTTTTTTCTTTTTGTAGACTCAGTCTGTATGGATCGATTTAGAAAAACTGTTTGAAGATTCCAGTACCCAATGCTCAATACTCTTTAAAAATTGAATGTCTTCGTTCTTGTAAAATTATATTGGTACATTTATTCCAACAATGATGATTTTCAAGTTCTCGTAACTTTTCAGCTTCATGAGTATTGTGTTCTTTATCCATGTAAGCTTCACCTGAATTTTTTGCTATTTTAGCCCTGTTTTTTTACACCTATCTGGCCTCCGAATCCATTTTTTGCCAGTCTGCTTTGGTGGTGGGAACGCATTAGCAGGTAAACCCTCTATCACTGGCTCCGTATTCCGCAAAGAAACCCAACGAACTCTTCTTAAAAATACTGTACCTAGTTTATAGTAACGTAAAGCCCAGTTTACAATAAATTAATACTTAGGAGCTATACCACTACCCATTCAAAATGATAACAAACTCAAATAACAGTCTGACACAGTGGAACAGGGGTACAAGTGCACTTGTATCTCTGCTCTTCCAAGCACTACTCGTAGTTGGCTTGGAGGCTAAGTAACTTGCCGCTAGAAAGCAGCGTCTGTTAGACTTATCGCTTAGATCGTCTTGCCTTCAAATAGAGTGAAAGATTTCCAGTTCAGCGATGGAGTTTTCTCAATATTTACAAAAATGTCATTATACCCCTTTACTTCTACTTGATCACATGACTGCGCAAAATATTGGTCGCGCCGTGGCTGTCGTCGTTCTCGTCGGCGTCGTACCGAACGATGCGTAAAAACACGCTGTTATAGCTGTATAAAACAAATAAATATATAATTTTTTAAAGTAATTCCATTTCGTAGTATTACCACTACGAAACAAAAAGAGAACTTTGACAATATCCTCGTATATGTTCTTTAGCGATCTAGTTAACTTGTATTTTAATAATACCTCTCCGTTAAAATGAAGGAGTATTACTTTCGCTGTTCTTTACTTTTATATACCTTCAAGCAATGTATGCACGTGAAGATTATTATACAGAATGTGAATAAATTATTTTTATTACTAGGTTTTAATGCTCATTACCAGCTACTTACACCACTTGACCCTACATCTATTTATTTTTAATCTGTTTCAAGTTTAAAGTAAACCAAGAATAAATAGCGAGTGCTGACTGATGCCCATTTAAGCATCATTTCGCCAATATCAATAAAGTCCAAGCCAAGTAATTAAGAAAAATAAACCGATCACTATTATATAAATAGTTACGGAAAAAGCATTCTATGTCAATTAGAACTGTTTATAATACGGTAATGTGTTGACGTAATAAAAAGGTAATGAAAATGAATTTTTGGGTAACATTTTAAGTGCGATCATCAAAATTATCTACACTTACAGAATACATTGTATTTGTATGTAATGCAATGTATCCCTTATTAAGAGTATCAAATTTTATAAACTACAGACATATATTACAAATTCTTAATTTTCTAAAATATTTATTCTTTAGTTCTAATAATTCACCACCATTCCGCCCAAAGCTAGAACGCGCGTTCAAAGTAATGTTCGGAGCCGTTTTTAACATTTTTATCCATAATTAAATGAAAATCAGATGAAGTTTGAAGATATATAAGTTGGGGAATAAATTTTGAGTTTTATTAATGTGCTTTCTAAATTAAAATCGGATAACCTCAATATCCTAAGCAATATCCTAAGCTATCCAAAACATCGGTGCAAAATATTCAAACAAAAATTTTAAAAAAACAATATGTTGGAAATTATCCACCTTACGATTGTTTAAACAATGTATTATAAATAAACATTGTCCAGATAATTGGTTTCCCAACTTTAAAAGGGCCTACGTTATGAATTTTTCAAAAATAGTCAATTTTAGCGTTTTTTTACTTTTCTCTGCAAAAAATTGACCGATAAGGCTTTATAAACAAAAATTATTATTATTATTTTTATTTATTTTGCTTCAACCACATAGGGTTATTAGCATAAGAAAAATACAAAAAGTGATAAAGACATAGGCATATACAAAATATCAATTACATAATAATGTATACAATATAATATATTTTAATTATTGATGTATTGTATTAAATTTTATTAAAAAAGTTTATAGATTTTGTTCTGTCCCATTATAATTTACTTTATGTTGTTTGCCGATTTTACTTGCTTTATTATTTTAGATTGATATCAGCAATTATTAAAGTTTGGGTAAATTAGCTTCCAGAAATCTATTAAAAGATTAAAATGTTTATCAGTTTTACATATTTCTGGGAAAAATTTATAGATAATAATCCCTGTCTTTAGAAATTAGGTAGTTTTAACATTTACAGTTAATCGAATCAAGCGGTTCTTGTTCTCGTGCCCGCTATGTATTTATGTATTTCTAAGTAGAACAATTCGTGCTTTCCCAAGATAAAATTTTATAGATTTTAGAAACGCCCTCCCCTCCACTAGGGGCTTCTGTTAGACGTTTTATAATGTATTTTTAAGAGTATCATTCGAAACTCAGTTCTGTACACACGTTCAGCTTATTCAATAAAACGTTCTATTAAAATTGTCGTCGTATATTATTTTAATTTGATAAAATAATATTTTATAGCAACTATATCTTACGGTAAACTAATCGTGAGCCGAACAGATTTCAAGAATTCCATCAAGTCAGCTACGTATTGAGATTCTCCTAGAAGTTATTTTAATGTTTTTGGAATGTGGTGATATAGTCTTTCAACTGAGTATATTGGAAAGTCAATCAAAATGTGCTTCACTGTCATTTTACATTCACAAACAAAACACACTGGTTCCTCTTCTCTCTTCGACAAGTATTGCTTGACTTGACAAAAGTGGTATTTATAAATTAAAATGTGATGATTGTGATGGCTCTTATGTAGGTAGAACCATTAGAAAGTTATCTACTAGAATTTCAGAACATTTGAAAAGACCAAACTCCTCAAGTTTTAGTCAACACTTATTATCCAGTAAACACAATTTTAACATCAATACTAGTTCATCTATTTTACATGACATCAGTAGAAAGAAAAACTACTTGGAGTTGGATTTATTGGAAGATTTGGAGATTACAAGGGAAACAAATGGAAACTCTCACTGTCTTAATACTAAAATTAATTTAAATTGTACTAAATTTAAACCTATTTTTAAAAACTTTATTGCAGCTTCACCTCGTAGGGGGCCCAGCTCGGCTGTTTAGACTTCCTGCACTGAGTATATCCATTAAGAATTTATTAATTTCATATTTTGATCAACATTATTATTTTATTCTTCAATAATTTAGAAAACTAGCTTGCTCAGGTTCAATTGATCTATAGTTGGCGTTAATTATACTCTACATACCTCTGCGTAATTTAGATATACCATCTCCACAGTTGTATATTTCAACATCTCCCACTGTTGGTCAGTTGGTCTTGAGTAATGCTTTGACATATTAATTTTATAGTTCTCCCATTGACTGTGGGTTTAACTGAACTACTTGGATTATACCCCATTTATACACTCTGCTTTTAATTTTGATTTTTAATTTTTAGTATTTTAATTTCATAGTTAGATTTCTTCTTTTCTACAGTATTGATAGTGCTTGGTAGGCCCTTTTATTGTAGTCAACCACCCACTGTCTAATAAATTTTTTAGTATATTTCTTGCATTCATACTTTACGTCCACTTCAGTTGCCCTCAAACTAACACCCTAGTTATTATAGACAGGTTTGAGTGTGAGATCTGGATTATGCAACCTACTTAAAATATTCTATATAATTAAATATTGTATATTATAATGTCAGTTGGACCTTAGGTCAATGCTTAATTTCATAGAATTTTGAAATGTGCAGATCAAATCTCCATGATTGTGATTTAATGATTTATTAAAGAAAATAGGAAAAATTTAAATACAGAAGACTTTTAAACATGGAGCGACATATGAATTCCATATCAGTGATAGAAAGGTTTATATAAAATAATTCTATTCAGTTTTCCATTCCATTCAGAAAACGATGTTTTTCAGCTTATGCTTTTCTCTATTCCCTAGTCACTTTTAGTTTAGTAGGCCTCTACAGTATACAGTTTAATATTAAGGTATAAAAATCAAAGCTAAAAACGACAATTAATATTACCTAATATGGCTATTTTATTTACGTTTCTATGTGCCTTCTGTGTGTCGCAAATCACATGTCACGTGGTTGGAGGTCCCATTCATCCATCCAAAAATATCGGGGGATGGTCTTAGAAGAACAAAAAATGACGAGCTATGATGTTTTGTGATTGATGACTAAAACTAGAAATTTGATATTTATGTAACTTTAAAAATGTTGTTCACATTTCCATCCTTAATTTACAACTAATCACTTTGTTGATTATTGTAAAACTAAATACTGTTGAATATGAAAAACATAAAATTAATGATGATAAAATAAGAATAAATGTGGAATAAGAAAAAAATAATTTATATTGTTTGGAAAAAAACTAGTAAGAAAACGGTAATGGGTTCTTATTGAAGAAAGAAACACTTGGCAATTTAATATAGTAATTATACTGACGTGATGTGAGTTGATCGTTTGAACTGACGTGATAAACTGATGTGTATCTCTATTCTGCTTTGACTTTTTATACTATTCTTAATTAAACGTAGATAAAACTAAGTAGTCAATAATTGATTTTGAACAATACAATTTTACCGTAAATAGTTAATCTAATATTAACTATATTAATCAATTAATAATATAAAGGGAGCCCTAGGAAAAAACATGAACGTTAAAAACACAATAAGTTATCTTAAAGACTCGACTGTATCAATTATTGCAATTTTTTTCTAATTTTACCTGTATTATATTTTTTAGGTCGCTAATAACGCTGGTGGTTACAGCGTAAATAAATAAAAAAAAAATACGGAAAATGATTGGTTTTCTTCTTAGAGTGCCGTCTTCCTACGGAGGTTAGCAATCATAATGGCTATTTTTATTTTTGAGCTTGCTGCTCTAAACAAATTAATCAATCTGCATTGATACCAATCACATAGATTCTTGAACCATAAGTTCTGGCTTCGGCCAACAGATCTTCTTCCTTGAATCTTTCCATGTACGATGAGTCTCAAAATTTCATATTTTGATCCTCTCATCACGTGGCCTAGGTATTCCAGTTTTCTAGTTTGTATAGTGATGATTAGTTCTGTTTCTTTACCAACCCTCTCCAGTACTTCTTTATTTGTAATTTTATCAGTCCATGATATTTTTAAGACTCTGCGGTATAACCAGAGTTCGAAAGCCTCGATTCTTTTTAAATTGCATTTTTTTAATGTCCAAGTCTCAGCTCCATCTAATAATATTGAAAATATATAACAGCGAATGGTACGTAGTCTGATCTCCAAACTTAGATTTTTGCACGTTAGGAGTGGCTTAATTCGTATAAATGCTGATCTGGCAATCTCTACTCGCCTGTTTATTTCTGCATTATGATCATTGGTTTCATTGATCAAAGTTCCCAAGTACTGATATTTTTCTACTTGTTCTGTCACGTTACCATTGATTGTCAATAGGTAATGTATATTTTGTGGTCTTCTTGTAATTAGCATGTACTTCGTTTTTTAGCGTTTATAATAATTCCCATCTCAGCACTATTCATACTTAAGCTTTCGATAAGATGTTGTAGATCTTCTATACTCGTTGCTATGATTACAGTGTCGTCTACATATCGTAAGTTGTTAATTAGTTTTCCGTTAACGGTAACTCCCGCTTTGATATTATTGAGCGTGTTTAGGAAAATTTTTTCAGAATATAAGTTAAACAAAAGTGACGATAAAACACATCCCTGTCTAATTCCTCTACCGATCTTCATTTCTTCTGAGTGTTGCCCATCAATTTGAACTATGGCACTTTGGTTCCAATATAATGTTTGCACTATATTTATAATTTTACTGTCAATGCGCTTGTTCATAAGTATTTATATAAAGGTGGGTACACATATGCGAGCCGAACTGTTTGCGAACTGCTCGTGAGCTGTTCGCGAAGAGTTCGTTGAAAATATATTTATGTTCAGGCTATCCAATACCCTAAGTATCTAATAACAAACCGAGAATTAATTTACTTCGTTATTCTAAACATTTCGGTATTTTGTTTAGATTATCTGTTATTAATTTCTCTCGTTACTTTTGAATAAGCCGCGCTCGTTCATCAATTTTGTTTAACCGAATGATCTCATCGCACACTTAGCAGAAACAATTTATAGACACAATTTATAGTTCTGCGAACATTCTTTGTGTTCGTCCCAAAAACCGACAGGCTGTGGTTCCTGACGAGCAACGAACGAACAGCTCGCAAGCGGTTCGTCCCGTCGTACAAATTAACGAATATAGCGTTCACAAACGGTTCGCGAACAGTTCCGCTCGCATATGTGTACCCGCCTTTAGTGTTTCATGTCTCACTTTATCGAAAGCTTTTTCGTAATCAACAAAGCACAAGTGTAGATCAACGTTTACATCCCGACATCGTTGAATCAATATGTTGATGGTAAATAGTTTTATCTCGAGTACCCATTCCATTTCGGAACCCGAACTGCGTCTCGCTAATATCCTCCTCTAGCCTTTCGTATATTCTCTTATGCAGAGTTTCCCAAACTTATCTAAACCGCGACCCCTTTTTGCTAAAAAATTTGTTCGCAACCCCTCAATTTCCCCCCACTCATTTATTCAATATTATTTGACAGAAATAGCGTGCCTAATTTACAATTATCTGATGGTTTCTCAAATTTAATTTTACTTTACTGTTTAAGTTTAAATCAAAAACAATTATTTTATTTTAATACAATTATTTTAATGATTGCGATCTGTCCCACTAGTAATTAGTAGTAGGTACTTCTGCCAGAATAGCATTTACAATAAAAATAAATAATAAGAAGTCGACTGCACATTGTACACCGCGACATATTAGCTTGTGTCTACATCGCAAAACTCTTCCATGCGAAAGCGCTCGCTACTAGATGGCACTCTGGAACGTTCTCGTAGCCTTGTTATGGCTTTATATAAGCGGCGATGCGCAACGAAACTACAAAACCTCAGTTTGAATCCAAACAGCCTATGGTGGCTAACGCGGTGTTGAGTAATGAGTAAACATTTTACGACTTACGTATTCCCGTTTACGTATTTACGTCTACGATAAATTATAAATTATGGATAAGTTTTTAAAAAGAAGTGCAGAACCATCTACGTCTGAAAGTGGCAGTAGCAGCAATAAAAAGAAAAACAGATTCTACATTGATGAATATCTTAAATATGGTTTTACCGTTATTTCCAATAAACCACAATGTGTTATTTGTGGACAAGTCTTGTCAAAAGAAAGCATGAAGCCATCAAAGTTACTTCGACATTTAAATAGCGAACATCCAGATAAAAAAGACAAGCCCGTAGAATTCTGTGAAAGAAAGCTGAACGTCCTTCACAAACAGCAAGACAGTTTTCCCTTGGCAACCACTACTAATGAAAAAGCATTATTAGCAAGTTATAAAGTTGCTTATCGTGTTGCCAAAACTAGTAATCCGCACACAATTGCTGAAAATCTGATTTTTCCAGCAGCTGTTGAAATGGTACATATAATGTGTGGGGAAAGAGAGGCTGCAAAATTAAATACAATACCTCTGTCAAATAATATTATCCAAAGAAGAATTAGTTATATGGCAGAAGGTATTCAAGTGCAAGTTGTGGAAAATCTTAATAAATGCACGTACTTCTCTCTTCAAATGGACGAATCCACAGATATATCTAACTGTGCCCAATTCATTACGTTTGTAAGACATGATAAAAATAATGGCATTCAAGAAGATATTTTATTTTGTTCCCCATTGGAGACCAATACCACTGAAAAATGTTTACTCGGCACTTTTGTGAAACGTACAAGTAAATATGATATTGGCTGGGGTAAATGTATTGCTATATGCACAGATGGCGCTAAAGCTATAACAGGACATAAATCTGATATTGTCGTCAAATTACAAGAAATGATGCCTAATGTCAAATGGAGACATTGTTTTGTACATCGAGAAGCTCTTGCGTCCAAAGCTTTACCTCCTGGAATGGACTGTGTTATGAAACCATCATTAAAGTTGTAAATTCCATTAAAGGAAAAGCTTTGCAGACCCGTATTTTTAGAAAAATTTGCGAAGACATGGGTACTTCTCTATCACACCGAAGTAAGGTGGCTTTCAAGGGGCAACGTCTTAAAAAGAGTATTTCACTTAAGAGCAGAGCTTTTAATGCATTTGAAAGATGAGAAGTCCCCATATGAAAATCAATTTTCCGATCCTATTTGGCTTCTGAAACTAGGTTTCCTTTCTGATATTTTCGAGAAATTAAATATTTTGAACAGTAATTTACAAGGTCGCGACATTAATATAATTACAGCCACAGATAAAATTAAGGCGTTTCTAAGAAAAATCGATTTATAGTCGACCTCACTTGGCATAAAACAACTCGATTCATTCCAGTGCCTTCAGGAAATTATGGAAAATGTATCCAATTACAGTGCTACAAATTTTGAACAAGTTTTTGCTGACATGCATGTTACTTTGCTCAATTTAAAACAACAGCTCTGTGATTATTTCCCCGAAGAAATTCAAAACAGTTACGACAGTTGCAGATGGATACTAAATCCGTTTTTAGCTGATTCCTTTAATATAAAGGAATCAGCTAAAAACATGAAAAATAAAAAAAAACATGGGATAAACATGAAAAAAAAACTTATTGAAATATCAAGTGATGGAATGTTGAAGCTCCAATTTTTTTCCCAGAACTCGGACCAATTTTGGACCGAAAAGATGCAGGAATACCCCCAGTTGACGAGTGAAGCTGTAAAATGTTTGGTTCCATTTGTAACATCATATTTGTGTGAGTTAAGTTTCTCGTCTATGACTGCCATTAAAACAAGAGTTAGAAATCGTCTCGTACTTGAAAATGATATAATTGTGTGTGTCTCAAATACACAGCCTAGATTTGAAAGATTAGTTTCACAGAAACAGGCGCATAGCTCTCATTAAGATTATAATATTTGACTTTGTTTTACTCTTTTATTTTTACGGATTTTAATATTTAGTTTTATATTTCGTCTGATAATTAATTGTTAATTTCTATTTACGACGTTGTTTAAATAAAAATACATGATCTAACAAAGTGGTGCTTTTGTCTTATTTTGGAAATGTTCGGCGACCCCCCTAGTACCTCATGGCGACCCCCCAGAGGGTCGCGACCCCCACTTTGGGAAACACTGCTCTTATGTATAACTTTCAGCAGTACTTTTAAAGTATGACTCATGAGGCTCAGTGTTCGATAATCAGGGCACTCTTTTGCTGCTTGTTTCTTAGGGATGGTTATAAATTCTGACTTGAGCCACTCTTGTGGTATTAGTCCCGTATTGTATACCGTGTTGAATAAATCTGCCAATACTTCCAAGTTATCCTCTTCCACTAGTTTTAACAGTTCTACTGGTATTTCATCTAATCCAGCTGCCTTATTGTCTTTAGAGTTTTTAATAGCATATTTGATTTCATATATCGTGATCTTCTGTCTCTCTAAAGGATTTAATTCTTGTATTTTCTGCTTATAATGAACCTCCTTATTGCATACATGATTAGTCTAGGGCATTTTTAACAGTCTTCTATAAATCCACATTTATCAGTGAACGAAGTGTAAGCGTTTTGAGATCTACAAAAGTTGTTGAAGAGCTTTTGGGATCTGTATTTCCTATCTTTTCTACAGAATAGTATAAGACATATAGCATTTAAAGGTTTAAGTTCCAAACTCTAAGTTAAAAATCTACTGCTTGATTATTTTTAAGGACCTTCGAATTCCTTCATGATGAACACGGTCCAATTTTTTTTGTTTCAACCAAACTTGACATCAATATAAAAAACGCTTACATAATCTTGAGTTTGGTGGATCAATTACATGGTAAATATTTCGGTGTCTTAAATGACACCCCGACACTGGTCACATCTACCGCCCTGTAAGTGCAATCAATCAAACTCACAACCGTATGACAAGTCGTCACACGCTCACTTTTGTGCGTCCCTGTGCTAATTAATCATTAGTCAAGGAAGGCGCTGCCAGACGCACTTACCTCGGGCGTCTGCAAGCGTAACGGTAGTTTTTCTCCTTTTTTCTGTTAGTTTGCTCTTGATTATAGTTAAATGGAGTGTGATAGTGCCGCAGTAAATCACTCCTATTTTTAACAATTTTCTTTCGTATACTAAATAAATTTCTTTAATTTAACAAATCTGATTTTAATAGGTTGAAAGTAGAGAAGCATTGACTCTTAAAAGTATCTCAAAAGCTATTAGTCTATGGCATCTTGGCTTTATAGTATCGCGAGTGGAAATAAATACCTCATTTTGACTTTTAGATCGAAAACAATGTTCAAACTATGTATATAAACAACTATTGACAAATAAATATTTTATATAATATATCCTATTTTTCTTCTTCTTTTTATGTAGACATGACTCTATCTGTTTTCAATATGACGCCAATAAGTTGAAGTTCCATCATTTTCGTTGTCTTCCTACTGACCGTCTTCCTATTGGGGAACCGTCTCTTGTTGTCTTTACTACTCTATTTGTTGTCATTTGGCTTATATGATCGTTCCATTCTACTCTTCTATTTCTATCCAGTTCCTGATGTTCTCCACCTTGCATCTACGTCGTATATCTGTACTTCTAGCTCTGTACAATAATGTCTTACCATTAATTTTTTAAAATTTTTTCATCTCTGCTGTTTCTAACATCCTTTTTTTCCTCTCTGTGTCAGGTCATGTTTCTGGTCGTATCTTATTATTGGTCTGATGACTGTTTTGTAAATTCTGCCTTTCATTTCTTTCCCGATATTTTTATTTCTTCATATCGTTTTATTCAAGAAACCTTTGGCTCTGTTTGCTCTATTCACTTGATCTTCCATTTCAGTTTCGAGATTTCCGTAGCTAGATAATGTGATGCCTAGATATTTAAACTCCATGAATTGTTCTATTACCTGACCTTATAGCTCCAATTTACATCTTAGTAAATTTGCTGTTAAAGCCATGCATTTTGTATTTTTTGGGGAAATTAACATGTTAAATTTTTTGGTTAATTATAATATTATAATTATAATATTTGGTTAATACTTTGTAAATCTTTAAGAGAGTAATATTGCGTCGTCTGCATAGAAGATTATTTTAGGTTGTTTTTCTCCCATTTGGTATCCTTTTTTAGTTCTTTTTTTCTGTTTTATTCCATTGCCAGCTTCAATTGGGTCAGTTAGTTCTTCTTCTACTTTTACTTTTATTGTGTTGTTTTGGTAGATATTTTCGATCGTTTTGATTATTCCTAGAGGTATCTCTCTTGCGTATAATAAGTGGATAACGTCCTTTAATTTACCAGGTCAAATGCCTTCTTAATGTCTACGAAACATAGATATGCCGGTTTGTTGCATTTTAATGATTTCTCTTGCCCTTGCCTCATTATAAATATAACGTCGATGCATGAGCTTCTCAACCTAAAACCTTCCCGTTCTTCTGTTAGTGTTACAATTTCATTCAGTTTATTTGTTATCACTTTGGTTGTTAATTTTAGTGTCGTGTATAATAAATTAATTCCTCTGTAATTTTCCGGGTGCGATTTGTCTCCTGTTTTGAAAAGGGGTATTAGGATGCTTGATCTCCATTCTTGAGGAATTCTGTTTTATTCTATTATTTTTTGGATTAGTTTTAATAGTTGTTTGCTCTGATCTGATTCTCAAGTTTTCAAGTATTCACCCTTCCTCTTTAGTATAACAGCCAAGACGCATCTGAATCCCACAGGATAGATAGCGAGAATTTTTTTTGTACAGTGGTAAAATATTTATGACAAATGTGTAACTAATGTGCATATAAAAAAAGTAAAAGGTTGTTGTTATCTGTGAGAGAAGTGGTATAAAGGATTACCTAGAAAAAATCAAAATAAGTTGATAGGAATGTTTCAGATTTGACAAACTGATTTACTTGCAAAAATTTTATTGGAAAATATTATAAAAATATAAACATAAATCAAGTTAACGTATTTAATTTTAAGGCCGAAATGTCCACGCTTAAAGCTATGCAATAATGTAAAGAGAAATTTGAAAACTTTGTCAATAGAACTTAGAAAGAAGAAATAGTGTTTTAGAAGAAATGTTAAATAAACCTTGTGTTACCAAATCACTTCCATTTTATGTGACATTTTCCTGGACCAAAACAGATTAAGTTTTTCGAAAAATTTGTTTTCCTATGTTATGTTTACACAGCCCATTTCACGGACATTAAAAAACATCATAAATTCTCACAATATTTCACCTTTAAGATATATTACGAATTTAGACTAAATGTCATTAGGGAAGTTGTTTGTCTAAATAGGGGTTGGCCATGATAAATGACAAGGAAGTAACTGGATACACTCTCGCTGTAGATTTATGAAACCCCATATATGGCACAGGGACGGAGTAGATTAGATTTCGTTTTCAATATAGAATTAGATATTATATTAATTTTGCCGCAATTTCTCTCAAAAGTTTAATTTTTTTTCGGCAAATCTTACCGTTGCCATGCCGAGAACCTACGAATTGTTGGTATTTTTTCCTCTTTTTCAATATCCTTTTCTATTTTTCATCTCACCAGTATGGTTCTGCCCTTTTTTCGTACTCTTGTGGCATGTTAATTTCTCTTGAATTTCTTGAATTTAAAACTTTTGGCGAGACTGTATTTTCAGTTGATTCTGTCTAGAAATTAATAATTTTATCTTTTCGAATATTACATAACGTTACGTTTACTTATTACATTACGTAAATACACATAAGTGTATTTACTTAAAAGTCCCTTTTCGTAATAGGGGTTAGAGTATTTAATTTGTATTTTTTTAAGTTTTCTCTTAATTTAGTCAACTTAAGAAACATTTTACATAATTATTCTTAGAATTTTATTGGTTTTAGTTAGTTAAATTAAAGTGGTTAAATCTTCCCATGTGAACGAAAACCACCTCCTTTTTAATATTAGTTTTAATCCGAACTTATAAAAAGATATAATACAACTTTTCTTGATTCAATCTGTTTTTAATCTCCGAGAAATATTCATTCAGATGTGTGTATAGTTCAGTTATAATCGAGAAACTCACAATTTTCTGCGTTTAATTGGATCTCACTTATTGCCGCTACGCACTCCCAGACCTTTTTTTCCACTATCTGATGCTGAGAGGGCAATACACTTCCTATCCATGGTACAAAAAATAACAGGTATGATACTCCCGAAAGAGAAATTGGGACGAGTTCGCGTATTACGTCACAATGAGAGTGATTTTAAATATTCCCCGTAAGAACGTTAGCAATCAGAACACAATTAATTTTTAATTGGCAATAAAATGTCATTTTAATGGATTAATAGAGTTTCTATTGAACTATTCCGGATTTATTGAAATATAGGTGTTTTATTATTTTGATTTAAAAAAATAATAATACAGTGAAAAAAAAATAAACAAATCTGTAAAATAAATTTGTGAGTTTTTTTGTGTTTTTCGTTTTTTAATCCTAGAAAGGTAATCTTCGTAAATTTTACAAGCTAGCTTTTGATTTTATTGTCTTATTTGGCGCCAGTATCGAGGAGGAAAAAAGTCTTCGTCTAAACGTAAACAGAAGAAAATAATTGATCATTAATTATTTGCACTAAAATCGGAAAACAAATCAAACACAGGGTTTTAAGTTACAATTTTTTTTTATTAATTTTCTTTTATTTCTTATATCTTCTTTAAGTTTTAGGTTTAATTTCTTAATTCTGAAATACATTCGAGACCGGAAGAAAAGATTTTTGATTTTATAGTCACATTCAATGTTCTCCGATAAGTCAATTAGTCGTTGTAAATAATTTTTGCCTGATTTTAATTGATGTTCAGATCCATTAATATTATTAAAAATAATATTAAGTTCATGAATTTTTGCCACCAATTCTTCTGGAGGTTTCCTTAGACCGCCTTCGGATACTTTACTTGGTTTACCTAGATTGTGTAATTATCTGTTCCACAATTCTCTTTGACTTCCTTTTGGAAGACCTTTCCTGCCTTTTAAATTGATTTATGGATAAGCTTTTTGGTTGTGGTAGATGAAGAGAAGGAATCGCATCACCCTTCAGTTTGGGTCCTTTCTTTGATTCATATTGCAGCAATTCATGCTGCAAATTTCTGTTAAAGTCATCCGGCTTGAAGTGTTTGGAACAAATGCTTGAAGTTTTAGTATTAAATTTGTCTTTACGGCAACAAGCAATAACTTACAGTTTTTCCACGACCGAGTCCTTAGGAAAACTATAAAACCTAACAGATTTATCGGCACATTTTGTCTGATTATCACTTAAACAACTAGCTACTGCACAACGCATTTTATGTTTAGGTTATAAACTATTCCTAGCAAAACCCCCCTAAAAAAAAAGAAACGAAAAGCTTCACTTTTTTTACAAGATCACAGCTCATATTTTATTATTTTCATTGATTAAATTTTTGAGACATTTTATGAAATTATTAAAATAACTTATATTCAATTTAGTTTTTTTATTTCGGGGCTATAATCAATTTAATTATTAGATTATTGATTATTAGATTAGAAAATAAAAGTAAAATCTAGTATTTTAGTACAAAAAAAGTAAAAATGTATGTTAATTCATAATTTAATAAACTTAAACACATGTAAGTCAATTCAAATATTAGGATACAACCCTGTAAAAAAACTCGTTTCTGTCATATTTTTTTACAAGGGGGTTAAAGCTTTGGAATTCGTTTTGTAAATACATTTGAGCTATTTGTTCCAAAAGGAATGCAAATCATATTACATCATTTACATGACAGATTCTACCTATATGTTTATATTTTAAATCATTTTGGGTGGGCAAACAGCACCCAAAATAATTGTGTATATTGTGACAACACCAAAATCGTACGACTGGAAAAAATCATTTGCTGGTAAATTTCGAAAACGGCTTATAGCTAGAAGTTTTTAAGAGATTTCTTTCACATTAATAAAAAACAAGAGTATCTTTGGAAAATAAAATCAACATCATCTCGAGCGTTTCACGTTAAGAAAATAACATTGCGGAGATAGGGCTATGTATTTCTTATGGACGATAGAAGCGCAGCGATGCCACGATGAACACAAGCACGATTCAGGGTTGTATAATTTGTATTTTCGTTTTCACAGACATGAATTAAATTAATGTTTTTTAACGTAATTGACCAAAAGTGCCCATTCGAAACAAGAGATGAAAAGTAGGGAAAATGATTTTAATTAAATAAATAGTATTTACAAAAGATAATTTTATTTTATCTTATTTTAATTATAGTAACGACAGTTTATTTGTTTTTCGGTAAGAATATCATACACCGTGAATCATAGCAATCAGTAGAAAATATTGCTTAGTTAAATTATGCACTTTGCCGGCTATTAAAGATTCAAAAGCAAAGAAACGGACCGCTTGGAATGCATATATCTAATTACTAATTGCAACTTAAAATTATACGGTGTGCGTATGTCAGCGATTTTATGTGGTTCTCTGAGACTACATAATGATAATAAGGCTTTGTGGTTCTTCAGTTGTTATTCTGACTTTACAGTTAAATGTTAATTGAAAATGGAAATTCGAAAAATATATCGACCATCTAGTAAACCGCATTCCTGAGAATTTTGGCAACACTGATCTCCATAAGCCTAATGTTATTTTCTTAACGTGAAACGCTGTTTTTTTTATAGAAAAAAAGCTGTGAAGGTTTTGATTGCTAAATTTCAAGAAGTAAATGCATATACTAATGAACAGTTGGTAAAAAAGAAATTAATAATTTTTGAACATGTTACAAAAGGGAATTAAAATTATCTGGATATAATCGCAATTCTTCTAATAAATGTACGCGACTGTATGTATGTCTTTTCAGCAATCAATCTTTGCACCACCACCTAGGTTTTTTGTATTTTTTTCGTTTATAAAAAGAGCAAGAGCCGCTAAAAGTATCGACATGTTTTTGATTTGAAAGTAAAACTAATACTGCAAAATCGGTTAAGTCGACGTGTAATTCCGTTGGGAAATTTACGCTAACAAGATACTAGCAAATTGGCAACACTGTTAGAATGATCATGATAATATTCTACTGAACAGTAGCGTAGATATCTAACTTATTGTAAAATAATATCTATATAAAAACATTGTTAATAATAGTACATTATTCAACGAGCATGTAATTATGGCTATTACTCACGATGATGAAGTTGTCAGATTGAGTAATAGCCATTACATGCGAGTAGAATACTATACTTTTTCTACGACCTTTTTTATTTTAATTAGAAAAGAAATATATAATTATCAACTAATCGAGATTAAAATTATAATTTACAAAAATAAATTTTGTTTACCAATACTCGTAGTACTCGGCTAAATAATTGGTTGCTTCTTATCAGCAATGCTGTCTAAATTATGTATTATAAAAAGCACAACAAGAAATAATCAATTTAAGTTTCCGAAAAATTATAAGTGTAAAGTAGCTACTACTGTCATTGTAATAAACAGGAAATGGCTATTATCGGTGAAAGTATTTTAAAAAGTTTTAATGTACATTTATATTTAACTATACAGTGAAGAGCTCGCTAATCAAGGGCGCACCCAGGGGGGGGTTTTGGGGGTTAAACCCCCCCCCCCAGGACCCTATTATGACACTGTTAACAAATTTTAAGGACTCAAAATGGAGGTAGCATCATAAAAAAATTTCTGTGCCCAACCAAACCCCCCCCCCCAGAGGAAGATTCTAGGTGCGCTACTGTCGCTAATAACCGACAGAATAACGCAAAAGATGGAAAACACATTAAGTTATGAGATAAAAAGAAATGAAACTAGTGGAGGTGGGAAATTGAGCGACAAAAACCTATAAATTTACATTCTACTTATTGTTTTCCACCTTTAGACGTATCGGACGAGTTTGGCAACTGCCACTGTGACAGTGACAGTTTTAGTTGACATACTCCTCTGATACGTCTAAATATGGGAAACAATAAATCGGTTTTTATCGCTAAATCTACCACCCCCACTAGTTTCATTTGTTTTTATCTCACAATTTAATATGTTTTCCACCTTTTGCGTTATTTTGCCGGTTGTTAGCGCGCTTATCACTGTATATAATATGATAATATAACTATGTATAATATAATAATATAACTATATACAGTGCGTCCATAAAGTATCGCATAAATTCATTATTTCGTAAATCGTGAGTATTCCCATCCGATTTCCGACATTATTGTACTGCAATTGAATTCGACAAAACCGTACTGCGCCGTTGGAACGCGAGTGGCGGGCTTTAGACAATTATGCAAATAAGTTTCAAGGAAGAAGATCTGTTGGCCGAAGGCAGAACTCATGGTTAAAGAATCTACGTGATTGGTATCAATGCAGATCGATTGATTTGCTTAGAGCAGTAAGTTCAAAAATAAAAATAGCCATTATGATTGCCAATCTCCGTAGGGAGACGGCACTCTAAGAAGAAGAAGTTAAAATTTTCGCAATCCTACCTTTTAAATAATAATATGGACAAACGGAAAAGAATAAATCTAACGATCAATCAAAAACTAGAGATTATACAAAAGTTGGAGTCTGGAGTCTCATATATATGTGATAAATATGGCATAAAAAAGCAAACTCTTTCGGATATAAAAAAACAAAAGCAAAATAAATAAATTTGCATTAATGTGTGATGTAGGAGAGAACAGCAATTTTGGAAAACGATTGAAATTGACTCGTGAAACTTCACAGGAAGAAGCAATCTTAAAATGGTACGACCAACAACGTTCTAGTGCACCAAAAGAAGAAATAGAACCTTTTAGGCAAAATTTAGTAGTACGTAACAAAATGCAATTAGAATCTCAGATCTACAATGCTTAAGAAACTGGAATCGAATTCTGGAAGAACAATCAGCAATGACAGGATCTCGAAACTGCTTTGTGCTAACGCCGATGGATCGCATAGATTGACTCTTGTTGGCAAATCTCGTAAACCAAGAGTTTTAAAAGATATCATGCATCATCTGTCCGTTTCATGTTATAGCTCTAAGAAGGCATGGCTCAAGTTCACCTCAGATATTTTCAAAAATTGGTTTTTTAAAGAATTTGTATCTTCAGTGAAAAAATTTCAAGAGATAATTTGGAATACCGCCAGAAGAGGTGAAATGTTTATTGCTTTTCGATAACGCTCCTGCTCACCCCTCTGAAAATATTCTACATTCAGAAGATGGCAACTTTAGCTGTATGTTGTTGCCAAAAAATATAACATTGTTTATTCAACTCATGAATCTGGGAAACCTTTTTTTCAACCAAACGAATATATCGCAGAAAGTTTTTAGACAAAGTAATGGTTGTATTGCACGATGGAGATAATGCAGAAGATACAAGATGGCAGCTCATTGCAAAACTTAAGGTCTTTAATTTAAAATCAATAATTTTTAATTTTGCTACAGCTTGGGAAGAGGTGAAAGAACAAACATAAAAAAGTGGTTAAAAGAAGTTGTTTGATGGCCAAGATGTAGACATAGATTTAGAAGGGTTGGAAGTTACTGATTTCTGTAGGGAAATACATAATAATGCCGGAAAACACATAGCTGAGGAAGATGTTTTACAATATATGAAAGTCTTGACTTGACAGAAAACACTTCGAAACCAAAGCTTGATATTTTTCTCCAGATTTAGTTTTGCATTATTTGGCTAAATGTGGCGTAGTTCTGACTTGCTGATCTATCTAAGATTTATTTTCGCATGCAACCTGTTATAGATTATTTAAGATAAATAACTACAGTTAAAATTGATTTCTTTATAATATTAAACCAAATGCATCAATAGAATAAATTCCATTAAGTAACTGCACGATTATTGCATGGCAGTTACTGATATTTCAGCAATAGTTAAAATAATTATTTTATAATAAAATATACATAAATAGGTATTGATATTATATTAAAATTTAAATATATTATTCCCGTTTTATTATTATTAACGTCTATTTATGCAATCATTAAAATATTATAAATAACATCAAATGTAGAAAATTAATAAATATTAAGTACTTACAATTTTGCCACAAACTGAACAATTAACTTTGTCCATATCCATAGATAGTTCTTCGTAATGTTTAATCCAAGTAGCGACACTATATTTTCGGCCTTTTAAAATCAAAATAGTTAACACAATAAACAAACTCGACTGACGATGCTTAAGTTTTCTGTTTCACTTTTTATAACAAAATGATATGCAAAAGGACAATTATATGCATAACCCACGCAATAAACTTTTGAAACACCATTTTATTACGGGACTATATTATAATCGGTTACCTGCTACAACAATACCAAGAATATTAGGTAGTATATATAGGTACTATCGGTAATATTGAAGACTGAAATATTGAAATGAAATGAACATTGGAATTTCCAGTTACTTCGGCATAGCATTATCTATGGTTAGATACATATTATTTAAAATCTGCAATTCGAAACAATTTGATGTTTATGCATTTTATGCAATTTTTTGTATAAATATGCAAATTTTGCATATTTGTTTAAATCTACTCATCATGAACAGAACGACCGCTCAAACGACCGCTTGGCACCATAGGAATAAGTATGTCGCCTATGCCCCCGCTAACATATTTTTCCAAAAATTGGGACTAATAAATAAAATTGGTAAAACACTAGTAATGGAAGTATTTCAGTTCGTTGCTAGATGCACTAATTTTAACTAGGTACCATGGACTTTTTTAAATATTTTTTTTTGTAGCAATCAACCTGTTAAAGATAGGAAGCGGATAGAAGCGGAATACCCTATATATTGCTTTTACGGTTGAGTTTACCGAAAGTACAAGCTGAATATAGCCCCGCAAATGCCAACCATAAACTAAATTTTTTTTATTTTGGCAGTGTTGGGATGTTTTTATATATTTATCAAATATAAAGAGAGAAAGCTTTTAAAAAGTAAATTTTGATTATACTATTTTATGAATTATGCAATTTTTAACTTATATGAAACAATAACGAGTAAATATTTGTCTTTTTCGAGATTAATTGAAAACATCTGTTGCAATCTGGCAACTGCTGATTTGACGATTGCCAAATCTATCCCCTAATCTATCAAAGTGCAATTGCCAATAAAAATTTCTAATAATTAACTGCAATTAATCTCCAAAGTAACAAAAATTTACTCATTCTTGTTTGATACAAATCAAAAATTGCAGAATTCATAACCTAAAATAATCAAAATGTACTTTTCTAAAGCTTTATCTCTTTATATTTGAAGCGTACAGCATAATATACATTATAATAACATGCCAATACTGCTAAATCGAAATTTTTTTTCCATGTTTGACATTTGCGGCTATAATCAGCATGTACTTTCGGTAAACTCAAACTGCTTTTACTAGTTGTCGAAATTTCCCTACCACTTAAGACAAAATAAAACCAAATATCGAAAATATTCAACTTTATTAATTACTTCAGGTGTAAATAAATATATATTAACTAAAACTAAACATAAATTTGGCAATATTTTTGGTATAATATACAACATTTTTAGTAAAATATACTTCTAATAATACCTAATATTTATAATGTAACACAGAATTCCAGTACAGTTTCAGTATTTTCTTAATAAATTTTTACAACACCGCGGGTTATAATTATTGGTCCAGTCAGTACAATTTTTAAATTCGGATCTTTAAAATATTATTATTTGCCTCTATTTTTTAAAATATTTGATCAGATATCTCTGGTATGAATATTTACAGTTAGGTGCTTTCTTTTTCGCTAAACGAAGTAAATAACTATGTCAAAGTAATCAAATTTTATTAACAAAAGCTTTCATACCCCAAATTTTTCGCGAATTTAATATTTTGATTCATTATAAGGCAAGCACACGGTATGTGATGAGTAGAGTAGATTAATAACAAATAAAGGTGGGTGTGAAAAAAAAATAAGACGACGACTAACAATGGCTAGACAACAGCAAAATTGGCGAAAATCTCGAAAGACACCGACATAACTAAAGTTACGAAACTTCGCTTTGCATTTGCTGATATTCCCTATTGCAACATATACCTCTGAAACATGGATTGTCAAGAAACCTGGCGCAAACAGAATCAATGCTTTGACATGTATATATACAGGAGGATGTTGCGAATTCCATGGACAGCATATCTAACAAATGAGTCTGTGCTTCAAGAACTAAATATTAATAGCAGACATAATTGCATAAGATAATGGACTTTATTATTTTACCATCCTCAACACTCCTCAAAACCAAAAAGACCGTTAGAAAACTAAGGAGTCTACAAGATTCCATGTGGGAACTGTGACAAATCGTATATCATGTTAGATGAGAAGAACATCGAAATGCCATCGAAAGGAGAGAAAAAACGTCGTCCCTTAAACAACATGTCTTAACATACAGGACATAGAATAAACCTGTATCAAACGACAATGCTAGCTAACATCGAGATGAAAAGAAAACGTGAGATCAGACAATCAATAGAAATAGAAAAACATCCTAGAAGCCTAAATCAAAGAGATGATGCTCAAATGCTTCCAACAACATGGAAAGAGATATTGTAGAAAAAAACAAAAATAAATCAGGCAACAATACCGACGAGTATGATCCCTCCTACCTATACTTGAACAGGGCCAATCACAAAAAGCTTTGCCAAGAACCGTTCGAGAGAAGCGCGCCAGAATTGACTATATAAGGGACCGCTTTGACAGGAAGAGTCAGTTTACTTCTAGCACTAGCACGAAGTGTAACTACAAAGCAATGGTCTTTCTTAAAATCATAATTATTCAAACGGAGTCAAACCCTGAAAACCACAGAAAGCACATATTTTAAGGGGCGGAAATCTTAAGTGTAACATGGGTGTGTTTCGATCCAGGCTTTTTTCTGGTCGCGGATGTTACATTTTGGAACTACTCCGGCTAGCTCTGGATGAAAGTTTTTTGTAGCTGATTTTTGGAATGTTCACACTACCTTAAGGCTACTAAGGTAATATTAGTATGGCCTTTTTATGCTGCATCTTTGGCCACCATACTACTTATGCATTTGTTATTATTGGTTACTGAGATGTTATACATCTAATAATATAACATGTCTGGTTTTAAACCACACATTTTTCCATTATGTTAATTAACCTTTTGTATATGTGATTGTAGAGCACGAAATCATGATGACAGCCTATGGTTTAACTGCTCTGGGTAATGGTTGGGAATAAATAGGCGGATGTGCAAATATTACATTTGGAGGCAGGCCCTCAATTGTTGTGCTGTACTCTCTATGGTGCGGGACAGCATGGCCGCCTAACTTGAGTTCTTATCCTCCTTCTTGCTTCAATTTTCTGACTGGAATGAGTGGATGAAACGAGAGCCTGCACTGATCCGCTGAAACCAGCTCGCCTGGTTCACGGATGGGTCTAAAATGGACGAGCATGCAAATTCTGGAGTATATGGTAGCCAAATCGGATTTGAATCTGGCCAGGCTCTAGACTCCCATGTATCAGATCGAGATCCTGGTATGTGCTCGAGTTATAATAAATAGGGTTTGCTCAGGTAGGACCATCTTTATCTGCTTTAACAGAGAAGCAGCGCTAAGGGCTTTGGAAGCGCCCAAAGTCAGCTCTAAGCTGATTCTTGAGTGCACATGTTGATGCTGCTCTAACCAATATGGTTAACTTGGTATGGGTACCAATACACACAGGCGTGGAAGAAAACAAATGGGCTAACGCCCTGGCAAGACGGGGCTCATCCAATGGGGCCAGAACCTGTGATTGAAGTGCCCTTCAGCACTAGTCGGGGTAGTTTCAAGTTGCGTCTTCTGTCGAGGTTCCAGGACTCCTGGGCCAGTTGTGAAGATATAAGACAGGCTATGCTCCACATAAGGGGGACCATTCAAAAATCTTACAGCTCAACTTCTCCTTCTAGACCGTAGAGTCTCTGTGGTGGTCAGTGTGCTTACCGGCAACTGTAGACTCAGGCTGCACCTTCATCTGCTTGAATTGACGGATGCCCCACCTTACCGTCTTTATAATGATGAGGAGGAAACCTCTTTAAACCTCCTCTGGCCGAACCCAGGCAGACCCTGGGTTCGGCCTTTATGAAACCGAGCCAAATAAGGGAGTTACTCTTAAAGAGACTTGTAGCTATCTATGAGGCCACAAGGTTACTAAAGGATTTGCTGTTCTGAAATGCAGGAAGAGCTCAAATATGGAGTCCCTGGTCTCACAAATAGGTCCTGTCCCATAATAATAAGTATTCAGGTTTAGATGACCTAATCCTTTTAAATGTCTTCTTCTGGTAATGTTAAAATGGATTAAAAAAGGACAATAGATCAGTTAGTTTTCATCAAACGAAATTTTTAGCAGAAAAAATTATAATCGTTTCGTGGTCTGCATTTTTTTACTTTTTTTTAGCTTTTTAGTTATTTTAAAATATGAACAATTTTTTGGAAATTTTAAAAAATAATTTCAAATTAAATCCGCCTTTTTTCTAAATCTAAGCCTTTAAAAAACTTTCACATGTATAAAGTTAATTTTACATGGATTGCGATTAATAAAGCTTTCAGTAATTTTTCTTTATAACGGAATATCCAGTTCTATTAAATAGTTATACCTATATTAGTTATTAGATTTTTATACCATACCAAAGATCATTTAAATATTTTTTCAAATACTTTCAAAAAATTGGTTTCCTCTTAAAAAACCTACCCTTGTATTGTTATTTAACGTTGACTCCAGGTTTAGGTAAATACTCCGTTATCTTGGTCAAAGTGTAACTAGGTTTGTATTGTATATGTATCGTCAATAACAAAACAAAAATAGTTGATATGGTTTTTCAAGAGGTCTATCTTTGATAACAAATAGTCCGAAAAATGGATTTTTAGACAAAAAAAATCAACATGTTCATAAATAATAAATGGAAAGAAATGGAAAAGTATTGTTTTTTCAAAAAAAAAAAAAATTAAGAATCATTTTTTGCGTAAATAAACTTGTCCATCGATTTTTGGATTATATGAACTTTCTAAATATCCAATGGTCAGTATAACTATTCTTTTTTAAAATGTTATATCCGATTATATTAATCTTATTATGTGCTTTATAATAATTGTGCGAAAACCCCGAAATACTTGACTGTTATTTACGGTGTATAAATTATTCAAAGTAGTTTTTGAAAAACCATTTTCATATTTAATTTGTATTTAGATCTGCAACGTAGCAATCACAATTTTGTTATGTTTCTTTTTATCAAAAATACTGATTTTATTTACAATATAATTCATCTCGGCGAAAAATCGTACCCATTTTGATGTAGGCCCGCACTTCTAAAATTACCGTTGTTGCCATAAAACCCGGAATAGTTTCCATAGACCGTTCTACCAAAATTTGGTGCCCTCATGGCCTTTTCGTTACTGTACACAGGGTTATAATTGTGAAGAAGGTTATGGGAGTGGTACATGGGCCCGTAGTTACAAATATCTGTGGAATATGGTTGTCCTATTGCGCTGAGTCCTGCTGAAAGGATGTTGGATTGTAGAAGTGGAGGAGCTGTAGACTGGGTGGTATTTTGATACCGATTTTGGAAGATCATTGAGGGGTGGGTTTGTCGAGTGTTTTCTGTTGGATGCAGAATTTGGTCCTGGGTATCATCATCTGTAACCAAAAATAAATAATCATTATATTAGTCTTATTATTGACGCGAAATAATTTCGTATAAATCAGAACTATAAATCTAATAAAGTTAACTTAATTAAAGTTACGTTAAGATAAAAGTATTTAATATATTTATTACTAGTCATTATACTCGTCGAACTCTGTAGCGCGATGGCCGAAATATCTCTTTCACAGATATTAATTACATCGACCAATATCTGTATCTAGAACTATAAGAGTAGTAATCGACTAGGTTCAGCAATATCAAAACCATTCATTCTAGATAACAAGCGGTTTAAAACAAGGCGACGCGATGTACCTAGACAAAGCGGTCAGACCTGCAAAAACTACGATGCAAACGTTCTCGGTCAACTTCTTCTTCTTCATGTGCCGAACTCGATTATCGAGCGTTGGCTATCAAATTGGCTATAGTAATTTTGTTGACGGCAGCTCGGAAAAGAGATCTGTTAAACCAATCTCTCAGGTTTCTAAGCGATGACGTTCTTCTTCGACCTGACCCTCTTCTTCAGTCTACCTTGCCTTCTATTATTAAATGGAGTATATTATATCTCTCTGGTTGGCGCACAACATGGCCAAAATATTCAAGTTTGCGATTTTTAACTGTTTTGACGACTTCCATAACTTTTCCCATCCGATGCAAAAGAACTTTGCTACAAACTCTATCCACCCAACTTATTCGTAGGATTCTCCGATACACCCAGATTTCAAAGGCTTCCAGTTTCTTGAGAAGTGTATCCGTCAGAGTCCAATCTTCGACACCATACAAAAGAGTAGAGAACACATAACATCTCACTAATCTAATTTTCAGACTTAAAGTAATCTTGTTTCCACATAACAGTTTCTTCATCTTAAAGAATGCAGCTCTGGCCTTCTCTATCCGTATTCTAATTTCTTTGCTTACGTCCCAGTTCTCATTTAGATTACAACCAAGGTAAGTGATACTGTTAGTTATCTCCAGTTGTTCACCATAAGCTGTTACCACTTCCGGTTGTATTGGCGTTTTACTGACGACCATCACCTTTGTCTTTGCGGTGTTTAGCTTAAGGCCATATTCATAACACGTTGTGGTAATCCATTTAATTACCTAGATGTTGAAGTTCTTCGTAATTGCTTGCAATTAACACTGTGTCATCCGCATATCTCAAATTATTAATATTGACGCCATTCATTTTTATACCACATTGAACATTATCCACTGCTTTATTGAAAACGAACTCAGAATAGATGTTAAATAGTAGGGGGAACAAAATGCAGCCCTGCCTTACTCCTATTCGTATTTGAAGCTCTTCAGAAGTGTCCAGGCTAATCCTGATGTTTGCACGTTGATGCCAGTAATGATTTTTAATAATGCGTAGGTCTTTATCATCAATACCTACGTGCTGAAGAATGGCTGTCATTTCAGTATGTTTTACTCGATCAAAGGCCTTCTCAAAGTCAATAAAACACATATAAACTGGATGTCAGACATCTCTGCCTCTCTGTACCATAACCTGAATACTAAATAGTGCTTCTCCTGTTCCAAGGTTATTGCGGAATCCAAACTGTGTGTCACCAAGTTGTTGTTCTATTTTTTGGTACATCCTAGAGTGCAAAATTCGTAGAAATATCTTTAAAACACGAGTCATCAAGCTTATGGTTCGGTAGTCACTTCATCTTTTTGCATTTGCTTTTTTAGGTATCGTCACAAAAGTCGACAGCCGCCAATCCGTTGGTATATAGCCAGTTTCATAAATTTTATTAAACAGATGAAGGACAGATATTTTACCTAAAATTTCGAAGAGCTTTATTATTTTACTCGGTATTTCATCTGGTCCCGTCGCTTTTCGGGTCTTTGCTAAGCGTATTGCTTATTCAATTTCGTCCATAGTTATGTCAGGTCCTGTAACTACTTCGCTAATTTCAAGCTCGGGCCTTTCATCACCAAACAGTTCCTCAATATACTCTTTACATCTGTCTATTTTATGCAAATTAGTGATAATCAGTTTTTCGTCTCTATCAACGATGTTATGTGCCTTTTTTTTTCTGACCTGTCAGTTCTTTTATTTTTTTATATATCTTGGTCAACGGTCCACGATAATTGATAACCTTCACAGATGATAATGATAATGATAGTCGCTAAAACCACAAAATTACTTTTCAGTATTCTCATCTCCGTCGAAATAAGAATTTTATTAAACCTTCCTTTGCGTCGTTTGGTGTCATAAACTTTTCGACACTCCGATATGAAAGATCTCTTGTGTATACCCAACATTCATGTTTAGACCAATAGAACTGTTTTAAAACGAACTGTTCTAGGTATCTATTCCTGTACCTCGCCTAAGGGATTGTATGTAAAATTTGAAATACTATTTATTCAAATGTTTTATATTGCTTAACTATTGGTACATTTGTATTTACTCCAGACTTCGTTTATATTACTATTGATATATTCGCATTGTTTTGCTGATAAAACTTCACTATTCTATTCAAAGAACAATCATCCAAATATTTATTCGATCAAATTCAACTTTATTTGGTTTCTATATATACAAAAAATTAAACCAACAAAGCATTGTCTATTCAAATTTGATTTCGTCCAAAACTCTATCAAAGCCCATCTTTAACAAGATTTATGCCCCAAGTCATTACATAAAATAAAAAGCTTTATTTTGATTGTCAAATTGGAAGAATACGCAGGTTTGGACTGGGAAGATTTGTAAGAGAATTGTATATTTTACAAATTAAGGAAAACGCAACGAAATAGTCCGTTGATAATTATTTTCCATTTTAAAAAGTCAGCAATTCGAACAATGGATGTCAGAGTATACAAGGTGTTTCACGACGAGCTTAAACTATCTATACAGGGTGCATAACACAGGCCTACATTTTATTTTTATGAAAAAGTGTTTTAAGTTGAATAGGTGTCCTATAGTAAATGGGATGTGCTTATCACGAATCTGTACTTAGTTTTTTTCCAGCACATCAGGTTTTCAAGAAAAGTGTGTTTTAAAATTTTTCATAGAAACTGCCAAAAATACTAAGAAAATATTTATTGAAACCTTATTTAATATAAAATTACCCTGCAAAATTAAGTTGTTCTTAAAAAAAGAATTCAGTATAACCTACATTAGAAAATATTTGTTTATTTTTAAATAAAACCGTTCTCGTAAAAATGGTCAGAACTAATGACATTTTGAATTTTAAAAATTGATGGTCAAAATATTACAAAAAGACATGCCTTTCTGTTGAAACTTCCGCTAAATCTATTCAACGTTACAAAAGGAGTCATACGCAGTTTCCAGTTTTATGGAGTTCCGCTACAATCATACAAAAAAGGGCTTGTTTAAGAATTGAAGTTTATCAAAAGACCACTCGCAGAAAGTCACGGCGAAATTAGATCTAAGATAGAGCCAACTAGAGCGACTTTTAGAAGGATATCCAAGATGTTATGTAACAGAGACCTTAAATTGGCATTGAGGATCTACCTACTTAGCTGCTACGTGTTCTCGGTCTTACTTCATGGTGTCGAGTCCTGGACTGTAAATAAAACCGATCTAAATCGCCTTGAGGCTTTTGAAATGTGGTGCTATAGAAGAATTTTAAAAATTTCCTGGGTGGAGAAGATTCGAAACTCCATAATACTAGAACGTTTCAGCAAGACAACTGAGATCATAAAAAGCATCAAGCAGAGAAAGCTGGAGTATTTTGGACATGTAATGAGAGGTCCCAAATATAGATTGCTACAAAATATCATGCAAGGAAAAATAACAGGTAAACGCACTCCAGGACGAAGAAGAACCTCATGGTTGAAGAACTTGCGAGATTGGTATGGTGTTGATACAAGCATGCTATTTAGGGTGGCAGTGAATAAAATTAAGATATTATGATGGTAACCAACGTTCTAAAAGGACATGATACATGAAGAAGAAGATGGAGCACTAACCAGTTACTTTGTTCTAAAAAGTCAGAACACCGAAAACATTTTCAACCACTGAAGTGGAAAGTACTGACGTATGTGTATCTTGTACAAAACTGCTTAATGTTTGTTTTTAAGGTTAAAATATCTCATTTATTAATGACTGGTAATAAAGTTTGTCATAAAACGTTTCTTTTTTGTTAATTTGAACAAATACGGCAAAAAATAATAGTTTAGACATTTTTTTTGTTAATTAATTCGTGAAAAGATATAAGTCAAATAAAGAGAATAACAAATAAAATATCTATTAATTAACTAAAATCAATATAAATAAAATATTATTAAACTTATCATAAAATAATTTATCTTACAGGAAAAATCACAAATTTTTTATTTGTGTTAAATATAAACACTTTTTTTTTTAATTTTCTCAAACCTTCATTCTTGTGACTTATATCGTTTCATAAATAAGCGATTCAAATGTAGAAATAAAATAAATATAAAACAATATATTTACTTAACAAAAATAACACAAAAATCGTTGAATTTATAATAGATATTCAAAATGGCCTCCGTCGACGTCAATAAATAATTGCAAGCGATCTTCAAAACAGCAACTTCTAGTTAATACATTTCTGTTTAATCTCATACATTCATTTCTAATTTTCTCATTTATATCTTCTTTAGTTGTAGCTGATGTTTTATACACCTTATATTTTATTTAACTCCAGACAATAATATCTAGCTTGTTTAACTTTGGAGATCGTGGAGCAGTATTTATCTATCACAACTTTTCTATGATGCTTAAAATTTTTTTCTTTTATTTTTCCTATTTATTTGCCAACCAGATCTCCCTATATTTATCTTCAGGTAGTTTTAAAATATTTTACGATATATTTTTATAGAAGTACATTATTTGTAATATTTTCTTTGAAAATTCTTAATGGGGTAGTCCATCACTGAATGTTTACACTGTCAAATTGGGAGGAACATGTGTATTGGCCCACTAAAATCGTTTTATTGGCTTGAAAGTTTATACAACGGAAATTTATGATTGGAAACATTTAATAAAACTTTGAATTTTCTGTCAGAAATGAGTGAGTCGTCCTTTTGTGACTGTTGTTTAACATTTTGTGGGCTATATGATTAATTTATGAAGTCGTGAGCGGCCATGTGCTGGTGAAATTATAAACAAAATCAACTTTTAACTACTACCAGGCTTCAGTACTTCGGTAAACTGTTTACGAAAACTTAAAAGTGAAACCCTTTACCGTTTTACGACTTGACTTTTGTAAACAATGCATAATTGTGTTTAGTTTTCCGAAGCTAGTAATAAGTACTGTGTAAATAAATTTGTGGAATTGCTACTTAGACGGTCGTCCCACCAAATACGAAGATATTTTTAGATAGGTTATGTTGCAGATTGTTTTTTTGTTAACGCTGTAGTTTATTATCTTTATTAAATTGATTTTTATTTTTTTTTAACTCTCTTTTAAAGAGAATTGAATACCTGTAGTTGATAGGTATACTTGTTTATACCTCAATAGTTGTTTAGTTTTTTCTATTCAATCTGTCAAAGCTAAGATCTTCTGCATTGAATCACTTATTTTTTCTCGACATTATATGTCTTTAAAAGTTTTTCTTATCTTTTAAAAATAAGGACCATAAAAGCATCAACTTTACCTTTTTCGCCACATTTTTGAATAATTGGACTGTCATTCCATAGCACATTTGCAAGTTGTGGAGCAACAACCGTCTTGTTCTTACAGGTTTACGTTTGTTATATATCTTTCTCTGCACTATTATCTGCATAAACAGTATTTAAAGAGGTTCTGCAACTGTTTCCTTTGAAAAAGGAATGATTTTCTCTTCTTAGTACAAAAATGTTAGTAATAAAAATCTACACAACTTTTATAAATAACATTTTTATCTCCTCTTCTCAACTTTCTCAACCCTATTAACTCAAATAGAGTCTTGTTTAAATTCTCAACCAATTTCTCCCCTATCTGATTATCCCGACAATCAGGGCCGTTCCTGGCGAGTATGCAATGAATGCCCCGCACGCAGGCGCTAAATTTTAGGGGCGCCAAATATTTGGTTACCATTACAAAAATATTCTCACTTCTAAAACAAAAAAAGTCAGTGTTCAGTATTTCCCCGGTAAGCGCTAAAGCAATCACTTCATCCGATTGCTATTCCCTATTATAATACCAAAATTACTAATTAAATTACCACCCTACAATTTTATTAGTGGCAGCACACGACGCGCCGTCTAATGCCGCTCGCCGCGTATATTTATTGTTCTCCATATGAAGTCGAAATTAGAGAACACTTTCTGGGTTTTTTCAAAGTTTTAAATACTACAGGAGAAGGGCTCTTCAATTTTTTAAATAAAGAAATATTATCAAAATTTAAAATAAACCTTGATTGTTCAGCTCACTTTTAATTTAAGACTGACTCATTTCGTATGAAACTGTAGGTTTTTTTTTTCAATTATTCAGGAGTTGTTCAATTTTTTTTCTGCTTCAACCTATAGATGGGACATTTTAAAAAGGAATGTAACAAACTTAACTTTAAAATCAGTAAGTGAAACACGATGGGAAAGCAGAGTCAAAGCCATTCGCCCTCTTAGGTGTCAATTCCTCGAAATTTGTAAACGTTTACATGATTTGGTGGAAGATAATTCAAGAGATATGAACACGAAACATTGAGACACAACAATTCAATCCCTACAAAGACACTTTGGGGGAATATAAGTGCCACGATTTATTTGGATTTTTGGGTAATTTTCAAAATCTAGATTCTGATCTAATTAAAAGATCATGTATGGATTTGGATTTAGCTTTACAAATTCAAAATGAAGGAAATTGCAATATGCAAAGATATTGATGGTCTTGATTTTCATAATGAAATTCTGTCATACAAAGTTCTTAACCCACTCACAGACTCTAGCAAAATTTCGGATTCGCCATATATATTTTAAATTATATAACAAAGAAAAATTTACAATCCTTGTTTCCAAATCTATTTATAGCCTTGAGAATATTCCTGACCCTTCCAATTTCGGTGGCATCTAGCGAAAGGAGTTTTTCAAAGCTAAAGCTCATGAAAAATTATTTAAGAATGTCAATGTGCCAAGAAAGGCTACCAGATTTGGCAGTCATTTCAATTGAAAATAAAATTTGTGAAGCCATTGATCACAATGAAATGATTAATGAGCTTGCATCTGTAAAAGCACGACGTGTCATGTTGTAATTCCAATATTTGTTATTTAATTATTTTTCACTTGGTATATATGTATTATTTAATAAAGTTTTTTTTGCATTGAGAGTATCTCCTTTCCGTTATTGTTTCATGTTACATTGCAGAATGCCTTAATTTATTAATTAATTTGCGAATTGAGTGTTTTCTTTCTTACTGTTAACTTACATAATAATATTGTTTTAAAATGACCTTTTTTCTTCATTTAATTTTGAAAATAAAATCTTTTTTCAAACATGGTTCGTTTTATTTTTCTTTTTACATTCATATCGTATTTTCAATCATATCACAAGAACATGTTATGATATAGGTATCTTAAAAACATAATATGGGGGCGCACAAAAAATCCTGCACGCAGGCGCTCACTACCCTAGGAACGGACCTGCCGACAATACTAGTCCTCTGATACCCGCACACTTTTTGATAAGAGAATTACTTTTCTCTATGCCAGACCACCATTGGCTTGATATTAGCAAAGACCGTCCTCAACAAATATCAGCTGATCCAACTAAGATTTCAATTATTTTGGAAGAGATGAAGGGACGAGTCTTTAGGTCGTGTAGAAACGACCTTTCCCGGGAGTGATGGTGTCATCCGTAGTAAAATAATGATAACTGCAACTAAAATTATATATCGTCCAATGTACGGCAATATTGTCTAATAAGGCAATGTACATTATGTACATTGCCTTATTCTTAAAGGCATATCAGCCTTCAAGGGAGGCAACTATGTTAAATATTGGACATTTTTATTTTTTAAATGAGTTTACAGTTCTTTTGTGAATATAATTGCTAAATTAATAGGCATTAAGTGGCAACATAAACAAGTATCTTAGCTCAAGTCTAAGGTAGCACCGATGCGAAAATAAGAGAGCATAGGTTAAGATGGTTCGGGCATGTTCAACTTTGAGACATTAATCACATAATAAATGCTCATTAAAATATTTGAAAAAAGTATTGTGGAATGAAGGAAAATGTCGTTTACCTTAAATTTCTCTGTGAATATTTAAAAGAAAATTTATGGAAAAAGAGTTGCATAACAGAGTTTTAAAATAGAACAGCATTTGTTTCAGGAGGATTACCTCCTAGTGAAGCAACATTTGAATTATTATTGGACCAATGTAAAATCGCCAATATAGATTTATCTAATTATATAGATGTAGATACTCAACTGATCATCATTATCATCATTCTGGCTTTCCAACGCTGCGTGGGTCCTAGCCTCCTTAAGAATTTCTCTCCAGTCGTCCCTATCCATCGCCTTCCTCCGCTAAGCACATATTCCTATAATTCTGATGTCTTCGTCGATGTTATCAAAGAACCTTGTTCAGGGCCTTGCTCTTCTTCTCTGGCCAATAGGTGTATCAAGGAGCGTTTTTCTAGCTGGATCATTTTGTTCCATCCGCATTACATGCCCTATGACCTCAGACGTCCTATCTTAATGTTTTACGATATCTGGTTCCCGGTATATTCTATAAAATTCGAAGTTGTATCGTCTTCTCCACACTGAACACAACAAGTGGTCGTAGGATTTATGGCTGCGTACTTACTTTCATATACTTCGTTTTGATGTTTATTATTAAACCAATTTTTGTGGCCGATTCTTTTTAATGTTACATACGCCTCTCGTACAGCGTTTTCCGTTCTTCCAACAATATTGATATCATCGGCATAGGCAAGGATTTGCACTGATTTAAGATTTTGGCAGTTCCCCTGAATTTGTACTCTACATTCAACTTTTCCAAGAGTTAGTATTGTTAAGTTTACCAACTGATTTGGTAATCCTAGCTCTTTCATTGCTTTGAACATTTCTCTTCTATTCATAGAGGCATAGGCTACTTTGTAGTCTATAAATATGTGATGAGTGTCAATGCCATATCCCCGTGTTTTTTTAAAATTTGTTTTAGGCTTGCAATCTGATAAATTATCGATTTACCACCTCTGAAACCAGCCTGTTAATTCCTACTATCCATATGGTGCCATACGGTGCCTATCCATACTGGTTGCATATGGTGTGGTGCCATATGGTGACATAGTACTGTGGAAAATATTTTATATGCTGCATTTAGAAGCATAATTCCTCTGTGGTTAGAGCATTCAAAGATATCTCCTTTTTTGTGTATTGTGCAAAGTATTCTAATATTCCAATCATTGACGAGGGAGTTCTGTGTCCATATTTCTTTTATAAGCTGCTGTAATGCTATTATGGTATCGTGGCCACCTTCTTTATATAGTTCAGCTGGGAGATTATATATCCCGGGTGATTTGTTTCTGGCTAGTTTTTGACTACATCTTTAACTTCAAGAATCGTTGGTCGTTCCTCTTCCCTCTCGTCTGTTCCTTTTACCTCATCTCTTTCATCTCCCAGGTTTTCTTCCTCCTCCTCCTCAATATTAAGTGCCTGGTTAAAGTATTCTGTCCATCTATTCAATACATCTTTCCGTGTTGTTAATAGGTCGCCATTCTGACTTCTGCATTGTCTTGTGGTTGCCTTGAATTCTTTTCTGTTGATGTTATCTTTCTTATAGAATGTCTGACGTCTTTCTCTCTGTGTAGGTTTTCTTATTTAAGTTTCTTATTTAAGTGGTTTCGTTTTTTTCTTCTGTGTATCCTCTTTTCTTTTCTTCTTTTGTCTGGTAATTCTCTACATGTGTTTTACTTCGTCGGTTAAGCATTTTTCTGTAGGGTTCATTTTTTTCTTTTGTTGCATTCTTGCATTCATCGTCAAACCAATGATTTTTACGAGCACAAATTTCTATTTCTATTTCATCTTTCGCTGCTGCTTCAATATCTTCCTTTATTCTGGTCCAGTAGGAGTCTATATCTGTCTGGCCTTCTTCATTTACATTTTGATTCCTTAGCTAGCCTTGAGGGGGAGCCTTATAACTGGCTACCGACACTCGAGGGTTGGAAATCTTTTGATTCCAAGCCTTACTTCAAAGGACTTTTGTATGGATGTATCTCCATAGGTTTGGTTCTTCAGTGACCGTTGAAGGATAAGGATTGTTAATGTGAGCAAATATAGCTCCAGAGAAACAAAATCACTTTAAGTTTATCGACTTATAATTAAATATTTTTAAAGTAGAGAGGCCCAACACGGCCGTAGTGTACTATACAATGTCAAGAAATTCTTTCTTTATAACACGTGAAAGAGAAAACCGTATGTATAAAAAACCGATTTCGGCGTAGAGAAATATTTTATACATGAATTGAGAGTGTTTTAAAAATGCACATGCCTCAAGGGCGATGTGTGAGAATGAACTGAACTGATAATACTACTTGATGCGTAAAAGTTAAGATTACTCCTCTTTTATTTAGGTGTGAAAACTATTTAAGAGGTTAAGGCGCCAATGAGTCGGGTGTCCCGAGCAAACTAGATAAGGTGACTATTTTACTTATTCTACACTAAGAAAAGTCTAAAAAATTACATTTTTATTTTATATTTTAAAAACAATATATGCATTTCTGGAACAAGCCTGTTGGTGATGTTTTACTAGTACCATTCTGCAATTGTCACATCTCTCAGCTTTTGCACATTCCATTTTTTTCCATCCATTTTATTTTCTTTACTGGTGTTTGAAATTCCAGCCCGCAATGTTGAGATTACTAGGCAATGATCTGAGTCTATGTTTGCGCCTCCATAACTTCTGCAGTTTATTACGTCTGTTCTATGCCTTCAATCTATTAAGATGTGATCTATCTGACTTCTTGTTCTTCCATCAGGAGAGGTCCAGGCTACCTTATGTATGTTCTTGTGTTTAACATAGGTGCTAGCGACTGTCATATTTAGTGCTGCTGCTAATTTTATCAGTCGTAATCCATTATCGCTACTGATAGATAGATACTCGGCTCATATTCTAAGCAAAACAGCTTGATTGATTAAATAATGCAATTATAATAGATTCTCCTGACACATACGTATTTTTACTTGTATTGGCACACATAAAACGCTTCGAAAACTTGTCGAAAAATATGATTTTGTTTAGATACAGTTACTTTATTGCCTATATACATATTGATTCACTTCTATCTTTACATGCTATAAGTGGATGTGAGTTATATCCCAGCTTTAGAATATAATACCTCGAAAAAATCAAAAGCAGATATATACAGCGTAAACTCATCTATAGATAAACTATATCACCTGAAATCGGTATTAAAACAACTTATTTTATTATCTATGTAGCAAATCAATGAGTTAAGTCAGGATATTTTGCCAGAAATTTCTTCATATGAATTAACGAAGTATGGATGGATTCAGCAAGACGATAAGTTACATCCGAATTTTATTCGAAGGACTACTGCGATGGAGTATTTACAAAAGGATTTTTGTACGTGTATGCTAACTTTATGGTTAAAAGATGTGGGTAACAAATAAAAGAATAGAAAACCGACTAAATATAATCACAGTAATATTTTGGAGAAGCTGGAAATTAATACTAATGGATAAAGTGCAAATGAACAAAAAAATGAATAGAAGAATGAAAATTACTCTAGTATCGACATATGCGAAGGATGGACGAGACAAGAATACCATTGAAAACATCGAAATAAAAACCAAACAGAAGGAGGAAAAGAGGACCTCCTAGCTTACAGTGGAACGGATAAATAAAAACAACAATGAAAAAAAAGGATCTCGTTGAAGAAGATATATGCATATGACAAAAAGAAATGGCGATCGGGATGTGGTAAACGGTAAAAGAAATATTTACTTTATCAAGCCACCGATAAGTAGATAAGTAAATAATTATCAGGTCTTACCTTTGCTTAGGTTATTTGGAGTTGATCGAGAAGTAGATCTATTCCTTGGTGATGGAGCTGGTTGACTAACCACTTCGGAACTGAAACAATAAGACGTTTCTTTTACTATTATTTTACTTACAGTACATTTCTTTCAAAGTTCGATTGATTAATATCGATTATTTTTTGGTAGGTAACTATTGGTATTTGGTAGGTTCTTTACAGTATTAGAAAAATCTGGAGCGATTCTAAATTGTTTTCCTCAGGTGTATGAGTTTCTAAAGCCATTGTGCATGCATCGATAGATCCTGTTAATAACATACATATTATATATACATATTACTAAAGATACACTTTCTCATTTTTCTAAAATGCCAACTACTTTAGTCAACGTAATAACAGTATAACGAGCTTCAAAACTTGGTAAGAATAATCTGACACTCGCTATCCTTGCCAAACCAGTGATGTTGCACGCTAGCTCTCTGTCACTTTATCTTTGATACGTCGCGTTTTTAACACCTGGCAGCCCCAATTTGCGACCATTTTTTCTCAGGCAACCTTATATGATCATATTAAAAAAAAAATGGCTTTAATTTTATAGAAAATTCATGAATATACGTCATGAGCTATACATATACGTTCTTATATGTATTACATAAACACATCTGGTTAACGAAGATCTCGCCAGTTTTAATTTAATTCATCATTACCTCACTATCTCAACGTGGGGATATATGTGGATCTTCACCGAAACTCTGCATTAACCCTTTGCCGCTGAATGGCTCCACGGTGAAACCACTTTTAAACAAATTTCGATATAGTTTTAAACAAATAGTCGATTATGTCTGATTGCACTCCCATTCTCCGCTTAATCTCTGCGTTTTCAATTCTGTCTCTTTTTGTAAGTCTACAGCTTCTCCTCAGGAACTCCATTTCTACTGCTCTTATTCTACCTCTATTTCTCTTGTTTATTGTCCAGTTTTCGAACCCATATGTCAGGATACTTCTTGTCAGGGTGTTATATATTCTCTTTTTTGTCTTTATCGTAATGTTCTTATCCCACAACACTGAGTTTAGTTGTCTTATACAGTTTCTTGTTTGTCTCAGTCTGTTGTTTATATCTTCTTCTGTTGTTCCCTGGTTCGATATTATGGTTCCTAAATACTTGAATTTATCTGTTCCATTTATTTGTCTTCCCTCGTCTATCTCTAGGTTTCTCATATCCTTGTTTTCTGTTGTTAGGTATTCGGTTTTCTCTAAGTTTATTTCCATTCCGTTGTTTTTATATTCTTCTTCTAGTTTTCTGAGCAAAAAGCTGAGATCTTCTTCATCTTGTGCGATGACTACTTGATCGTCGGCAAAACTTAAGGTGTATAGGTATTCGTCTCTTACTGGTATGCCCATTCCTTCGCACTTTCTCCTCCATGGTTTGAGTGTCTTTTCCAAGAATATTTTAAACAGAGTAGGGGACGGAGCACAGCCTTGTAGAAGTCCTTTTGTCGTCTTAAATGGATTGTAGGCTTTATTTCCACATTTAATAGCTACTTTGTTTTCTTTGTATAGTGCTTTAACTGCTTTTATTAGTGTTTGTCGGATTCCGAGATCATTCATTGCTTCCCATAATTTGACTCTAGGTATTGAGTCATATGCTTTCTTTAGATCAACAAAGGCCAGATGGACCGGTCTACCTTTTGCCATTTTCTTCTCTATCAGTTGTTCTAATGTGTACGTATGATCTAGGCATGATTTTCCTACTGTGAACCCTGCTTGGTCTTCTCCAATTTTTCCTATTATTTCAGTTTCTAGTTTTTCTTTAATAATTTTCCCGTAAAGTCTACCTACCGACGATATTATACTAATTCCTCTGTAGTTTTCACATTTTTTCCTGTTTCCTTTCTTATGTATGGATGTGATGTATGCTTGTGTCCATTCCGCAGGTATTTCTTCTCCATTTAGTCCTCTTTCGAACATTCTATGTAGCATGCGGAATAACTTTTCCGTTCCGTTTTTAATTAGTTCGTTTGGTATTCCTCCGGGTCCTTTGGCTTTTTTGTTCTTCAATGTCTTGATTGCTCTCTTAACTTCTGCCAGGCTTATTTCTATCTGGTCGTATGCCCCATTTCCTGCATGTTCTATATTCTCTTCCTGAAATTGGGGACGGTTTTCTGTAAGTAGTTCTACGTAGTATTCTTGCCACTCGTTTTCACTAATTTTGCCGATCTGGGTTTTCTCTGTCTTATTTCGTTGAAGTGCTTTTAATATTCGCCATGATTCTGAATTTCTCGTTCCTCCGATATGTCGTTCTATCTCTGTGCATGCTTGTTCCCATCGTTCGTTCTTTTCATTTGTTACTCTTTTCTTTACCTCTCTGTTTTTCGCTCTATATAGGTCTAAGTCTTCCTGTTTTTTGGTGTTTAGGTATTTTATGTGTAGTTTTTTCTTTTCTTTTATGCATTTCAATGTGTCTTCCCTTAATTTGATATTCTGATGGGTGTTCCTTTGGTCGTCTTCTCCAAGAGCTTCTAAGGCCGCTGAGATCAGGCAGGTTTTTATGTGTTCATGCATTTCATCTAACGTGTCATATCTGAATTCTTCTAGTTTTTGGTCTAGTCTTCTTTTGTATAAATCTTTTATTGATTCTTCCTGCAATAGATGTAATTTGAGCCTCTTTTCGTTTATTGTCGTTCCCGTTGTAACAATCGATGTATGTTTTTGTTTTGTCCAGATATAGGGGAATTCCATCCATGCCACCACAAATTTTTTCCTACTTCCCAAATAGTCGTACGCTGAGACCACCAGACGGAAAGCGAGGTAAAGGTACGTCCGTCGTGTATTTCACCTACCACGCGATTACAAAATTCTAGGAGCAGTTATGCATAGTGTACATCACACATTTGGTGAGCTCACAAGTGAAAGAAAGTCAGGTTATTTATTGTTAAAAATAAACGAACATTCTTCTACTGATAGAAGGTATGTATTATATCAATTTGTTGATAAATAGATGTATTTATGTATTATCGTATTGGGTTTTATGAACTGCGTAGATAACTAAGTGAATTTTGATATTTTGATTGGTGGTTCCACTAGGTGCCATCACGCCGATCGGCAACTAATAGGTATATTTTTTTACTTACAGAGTTCCAAAATAAAAAGACGTCTTGGTTTGAGTAAAATAAACAATACTCCAGACAATGAAGACGGTGTGCATGACAGTGACTTTGATGGTGAAGACAAAGTATTAGTTACTATTCCTGATGAGTTAAAATCGATCACCGACCCAAATAATGCCTCTCAGCTCTATCTTTTCTCAGGACACGTTACTGATACTTCAGAGACTCCTCTTGATTTCTTCTTTCATTTAGTGAGAACTTGTTGATGTTTTACACTTGTCTTCCAAATAAATTTATACGTAGTCCAAAAAAATAGCAAAAACAATCCCATAACAATTGAAGAAGTAAAGTGTTTTTTGGGAATAAGCCTTTTGATGGGAGTGAAAAAGTTACCCAGTTATAGAGATTTCTGGTTTGCAAATTTTGCTCTGAGGAATAAGTATATTTCTTCATGTATGACGCGTGACAGATTTGGATGGTTGCTTACTCATCTTCACATAAATGACAATTCATTAGAACCTAAGAAAAGTAATGCTCTTATGATAAACTTTACAAAGTGCGGCCGTTGCTAAAGGAACTTGCAACCACTTACAAAAGTTCATTTTATTCCAGCAGGCAACAATCAATAGACGAATCGATGATAAGGTTCAAGGGACGTTGTAGTTTATGCCAATATATGCCAATAAAGCCCATAAAAAGGAGATATAACGCATGGGTACGTGTTGATCAGTCAGGATATGTTTTAAAATTCCGACACTATACCGGAAAACAATACCTTGGAACAAGAGTAATAAAAGATCTTACAAGAAATTTAGTTGGAAAAAATTATGAAGTTTATTTCGATAACTATTTTAATTCTGTTGTATTACAACGCCACTTGCTAAAAGACAAGATCTACGTATGTGAAATAGCTCGAAAAGATAGGAAAGGTTTTCCAAATGAACTTAAAAAAAAAACAAAAAAATGAAACGATTTGACTCAAACTGGAGAATGAGTGAAGAGGGCGTGCTAGTTTTCCAATGTATGGATAAAAACCAATGTATTTTCTAAGCAATTGTTACAAACCTGAAGAAAATGTCTTCCTCTTTACAGTGGTGAAGAGGAAACAAAAGGATGGGATATAAGTGGAGATTAATTGCAATTAATTGCCTAGTAAAAGATTACAACAGATATATGGGTATATATCCGTCCACAAAGGATTAAATCTAAAGTTTTGTTATAATTTATAACAGTTTTTGGTCTACCTATTTGCATGCCATTTTTACTGATCCAGTTTCCTCAAATCGCTTTATAATTCTTTGTACCGTTGCCTTATGGATAAGAGAATTGCTTGGGAAGGTATCGGTAATCAAATTGGCTACTTCACTATAAGATCTTTTTCTATTGCAATAGCCCCTCTTTCATTAAAACAGTAATTCGCTCTTTCATTAAAAACCATGTTTATTATAGAGCTTTTAAAAACACATAAAACAACTGCCAGCTTTAGTTATTAATACAATTTATTGTACAAATATTACAGCAGTAAGACAGTAGCAACAGAGATGGGATGCCTGCGGAGATGCTGCAGAGTAACAAGAATGGATAGAAGTAATAAAGTAAAGTAAAGTTCGTGTAACCTTCTGGCTAAGGTCTAGTGTTAGGGTGTTCCGGTCGCGCAAGCGCCCCTAACATGACATAACGACTACTTTTGTAGCCAAGACCGACGGTTTTACCGTGTCCTCCGAAGCCCGGTGGCAGCTCAGTTAAATTAGAAATTAAAAATTTTGTCCCGTGCCGGGATTCGAACCCGGGCCCTCCAGCTTGTTAAGCCAGTAACATAGCCACTGAGCTACGGCTGCCATAGGAAAATTAAAGATGAAATAAATCCAAGAACATCAATAGAAACAGACATACTAACATATATAGAACAAAAAAGACTAAAGTGGTATGGACATGTAAGAAGAACTAGCGACAGCAGATGGATCAAGAGAATAACCGAATGAAGCCCTATAGGAAGGAGGAAAAGAGGACGACTCCGAAGATTCTGGAAGAACGAAATAGATGACGCCATGAGTAAGAGAGGCCTAAAGGATGGAGAATGGGACAACAGAGAGAGATGGAAATTGTTGAGCAAGGGAAGGCAGTGAATACTGTGGAATCCCCGTATATATTAGGGCTTTTGTTAGTTTTATGAATTAATGTCAAAATCAAAGCAATCTATATCTACTGAATTACTTCAAAATTATCTGATACTGAAAAGTTTTATTTAAGACCTTCGTGACTACATAAAATAACAAGTGTTTCATATGTTTGAACTCATATTTAAGTGAGGATTCCAATAATAACACAATATACAGAGTGTTATATTTAAAAAACCAAAGTGACTAAGGATATCAGAAAAATGGTAAATCTGGCAACATTACAAGCATTTGAAATTAACATATTGCAAATTAGGGGACCACCCAATTAAGAGGTAATTAGGCGTTTCCAGACTTTTGGTCCATTCTGTATAATAATTGATGTAATACATAGACCGTATATTAAACGAGGATATTTTAAGAGAATATTTTGAAATGCAGGAAGAACGTTTAGCGTAAAAAGCTTATAATTCTTCCAAAGCTTTGAACTCTTGCGCCCAATTTATCTGACATTTCTCTTGCGTAAATTCGTGAATTAATTCGTTCCGCAGTAAATAATCCACAAAAGACAGTTATTCACATTTAATTCCAACCAGAAGACTGTAGAAAAGAATGCAAAGTATAATAATTCGGAAAGTTAGTGAGCCCAAACTAATAAAGTCACCCATAAATACGTTAGGATCGCGGTGTTTCTAATAATTTGAGGTAATTTGCTCGTAAACACTATAAAACAGTTCATCTGGGTAAATTATATGACAGCCTGAGCCCACTGAGACATCTTAAATCCATTCAAAATCCTGCTTAAGACATTTTACACGACTTGGCTTTGAATTGTGGAAAACAAACGTACGTTATTTTTAGACAAATTAGACGCCGGGGATATTTACGGTCGTATCACATCATTGTACTGGAATTATTTATTGGACTTATTGTTACAATTTATCCGAAATTTATATTGATCAAGATTAATGGAGATGATTTTTCTGTAGGTTTGTGCCTAATGTATTATAAAAAAGACATAAATAATATGCGAAATAGAAATAGTTCCTCTAATTTTGCTTTTCTTAAAAAAAAATAAAATACCTAAACTACATTACGCTTCTGAGCTATAAAATCTCCCATTTCATTGTTTTTTCTTGAAGTTGCAAAACCATTTTTATGAATTTTTACTTATTTTCAGAAGTTTCTACTAACGTATGAAATGAACTCACGTTTTTTTGTCTTATTATTGTTAATTTTTTTATTTATTTTGCTTAACCACTTAGGGTTATTAGCATAAGAAAATACAAAAAGTGATAAAGACATACATAGGCATATACAAAATATCAAGTACATAATAAGGTATACAACATATATTTTAATTATTGATGTATTGTGTTAAATTTTTTTAAAAAAGTTTATAGATTTTAAGAATTCTATCAAGTCAGCTACGTATTTAGATTCTCCTAGAAGTTATTTTAATGTTTTTGGAATGTGGTGATAGTCTTTCAACTGAGTATATTGGACAGTCAATCAAAATGTGCTTCACTGTCACTTTACATTCACAAAAAAAACACACTGGTTCCTCTTCTCTCTTCAACAAGTATTCATGTGTTGTCATATTTATGTGTTGTAGAAGTGTGTCCTAATGAGAGACGTGTTATTAGGACTTGATGTTGTCGCTTTGAAGGTCAGAAGTTCCATGGAAGGACGAAAGATTTTATTTCTATCAATTTAGTGGTGCTTCTATTCCATTGATTTTGCCAAACATCGTGCAATTTTGCTTTTAAGTAAGGTTTTAAATCTAAATGCACCGTTAGGTTTTCCACTGATGCGGCTGTTCTGGTTACTGCGGACCTAGCTAGACTATATGTCTTTTCGTTACCATCTATTCCAACGTGTAACGGTACCCAGAGGAACTGTACTGTCAAATTGTTTTAGTATATACGGTATAAAATTAATTTAATCTGCTGTAATGTTGGTGAGAGAAATAAATGTGAGAAATTGATGTCAGACAACTAAGTGAATCAGATATAAAAGATTTGGTAAGTTTTTTTCTAGAATAAAGGTTAGGGCCTTAATTATGGCAAATAGTTCTGCTGTAAAAATATTTGTCTCAGGAGACAATTTATAGATGGAATGTTCATGTGATATCACAAAGCATGCTCCTACTCCATTTATGGTCTTAGATGCGTCCGTGTATATAAGATTGTAATTTTTGTACTGCGGTAGAACATAGAGAAAGTTAGTTTTAAAAAAATTGGGTATCACGTTATTTTTGTTATAAGCTGTAAGTTTAAAGTTACAAAGCGGAGAGGGAACAACCCAAGGAAAACATAAATTTAGTTCACAGGTAGGATACATGGGAGGTAGTTCAATATTAAAATCTAATAAGTATCTATTAGCTCGTTCATAGAAAGGTACAGGACCCCTATTTCTTTTTTGATAGACTTCCTGGAACCTGTTAGCAGGAGCATAATGGGGAGCTGGATTTTTTGAGTTAGATTTTATATTCGAGACATAAGTAGAGTTAAGTATTTTCTTCTTAGGTTTAAGGGTGGATCTCCAGCTTCACAGTGTACAATGTCCACAGGACTGGTGCAATGTGCTCCAAGAGCAAGTCTAACGGCTGAACTCTGAAGAGTATCCAAAGTTTTGAGCAATGCTTGGTTATTGCCAGAGTTATACACAACACATCCGTAGTCCAGTTTTTATCTAATTAGAGCTCTATATAACTATATTAGAGTTGGAAAATCTGGTACACAATTTTTATGTGATACAGATTTCTTAATGTTTAGTCCAGCTTAGCACGATAGTCTTAGATTATTGTTAACGTTTTACACTTTATTTGGTATTGAGAAAGTTATTACCTTCAATTATGCGTGCAATAAGTTTACAAAGACAAAGTATACAAAATAATTTCACATATAATTATTTAATACGAAATAAGTGTGTATTTTTTGTATTGATAAGAGCATCAACCAGTTTGAGTTATTAGCTTTACTATAGTTAATACATAGATACTTAAATCTGAACAGTATTTTTAATTAATTATTAGGTTCACAATTAGGTAAGAATGTCATACTTTACAATTTGTAAATTTATCGATGTGCTCTTACAAAAGCAAAGACTGCTTTTATTATTTTTTACTTTTACTACTTTTGTTAGGAGTGAGTGTTTTCGTCTTTCACTGATATATTTAGGACACTCTACTAAGATATGTGTTACATTAATGTCGCAGTTCCATAAGTCACAATGTCACAACATATTTGTAAATTTACAATGTGCTCTTACAAAAGCAAAGACTGCTTTTATTATTTTTTACTTTTACTACTTTTGTTAGGAGTGAGTGTTTTCGTCTTTCACTGATATATTTAGGACACTCTACTAAGATATGTGTTACATTAATGTCGCAGTTCCATAAGTCACAATGTCACAACATATTTGTAAATTTACAATGTGCTCTTACAAAAGCAAAGACTGCTTTTATTATTTTTTACTTTTACTACTTTTGTTAGGTAGTGAGTGTTTTCATCTTTCACTGATATATTTAGGACACTATTAAGGTAATATTTTTTTTTTTATTATAACTAATAAATTAACAATCAGAATAAAAACAATGTATTCTATAAGTTAATGTGATGAGTTTAGGTCCTGTCGCTTGGTTCTGGCGTGATGTGGTCCCCTCCAGTGAGAGAATCACGGGTCCATGTTACTGGTCTGTTGGCCAACGTCGCTTTAGTCTTCTGATAACTCGATGTTGAGGTATTGCGGAAATTAATGGATTGGAGTGTGTGTTCACTTTTTGAATGTATTGTAATTTCTTTTGCTGGTATACTTCTTTCACTGTTGAGATATTGAGATCCTCATAGATTCTTTGGTTGGTTACGTACCAGGGTGCATCAACAATTGCTCTTAAGATTTTTGATTGGCATCTTTCCATAATAGCAATATTAGATTTACTACTACAGCCCCATAGCTCTATGCCATATGTCCATATTGGTTTGATAACTGTTTTATAAATTAGAATTTTATTATTTATTGACAGCTTGGAGTTTTTTCCAATTAACCAATTGATTTCTTTTTGTCTTAGTTGTATTTGTTTTCTTTTTTTGGTGATGTGTTCTTTCCAACACAGGGTTTGGTCCAGGTGTAGCCCTAGGTATTTGGTTGTTTTAGTCCTGGGTATTTCCTCATTGTTGATATATATTGGTGGTGGTGTTTCTCGTCGTAAAGTAAAAGTTACGTGGGTTGACTTGTTTTCATTTATTTTTATTTTCCATTGTTTTAGCCAGTTTTCAAGCTCATACAAATAGTCTTGGAGTTGTTGTGTAGCTATGTTAATGTGTTTGTGACTTGTAAGTGCTACTGTGTCATCTGCAAATGTACAATGTCAAATGCAAATTAAGGTAATATGTGTTACATTAATGTCGCAGTTCCATAAGTCACAAATAAGGCGATTTCATTTAGAGATTAGGTAGCTGTGAATTAGTTTTCTATGACCTATACGTGTAGAGTTGATTGTGAAAGATTCCATTCCTTTTTCCATTCATTTGTCATTTTTTCTTTAAGAAACGATTTGTAGTCGAAAGCAGACACTAAATTCACTAACACTGAAGAGGCACTGTGTATTGCGTCACTGGCATGAAAATCTGCTTGTTCGTTTCCTTGAAGTACAATGTGTGATGGAACTCATATAAAGCGTACTTGCTGCCTCGCATTGTTTAGCCAATATAATTATTCTTTTATTAAAATACCTGAGCGACAAAAATGGATCGCATCAGAAATGAGGAGATAAAACGAAGAATGGCAGTAGAGTAAGACATTCTTCTTCTTCTGGTTCCTATCCGTTTCGGATGTTGGAAATCATATTGGCAATCATGACCTTGCTCGCTGCGGCTCGAAACAGCTCCGTTGAGGTTTTGCTTGAGAACAAGACATACTCAGCTACATCGAAGAAAAATGTTTAATTTGGTATGGACATGTGAGAAGAAAAGATCATACAAGACCGAAGATCATGGAGGGATGAAGTGGACGAGGCCATGGAAAGACAAGACCTTAGAGATGGAGAATGGCAGAACAGAAAGGACTGGAGACGTTGGCTGAAAGAAGGAAGGCGGCGACAGCTGTAAAAATCCTTATATAGATAGAGATAGATTAAAATACCTATGGGATTAGTTGTATATAACTGTTCTATCGTATGTAATGCACTGAGAGAGTCGGTAATTATGACAGAATTTGGAATTTTTTTGGTACGTATATAAATGAGGGCTTGCAGAATTGAGTATTGTTCTCCAAAGTAAATACTGCAACTGGAAGATAATTTAAACTGTAATACAATGTTCGGAATTATAACTACTGATCTCATACCATCAATAATTTTGAATGAATCTGTATAGATATGACAATGATCTGAGAAGGTAGCAAGTATGTTGTAAAATAATTGAATAATAAAAAAAAAATAGGTTAGTCTTTGTATGTGGGTATATTTTATTTTATAAAAACCCTTAAAAGGGCAACATTAAAAGCACGAACGTTTTCGGAACAACTGTTCCATCATCAGGTTAAAATACAGGTTACCATGCCTGAGCCACCAAAATATTTGGGTAAAAACCCTTTAAAATGTAATGTGTTACCAAAGATTGTACATGATGTTAATAATATTATATGATGTTTAATATTTTAATTAAATTTTACTTCAGGTAACATACACCCATGCTTAAGTGAGTTCCAGTGTCCGGAGAGTAAACCTCTTCAAACGGACTTCAGCTGGTAACTCAGTTACCAGCAGTTACCAGCTGAAGTCCGTTTGAAGAGGTTTACTCTCCGGACACTGGAACTCACTTAAGCATGGGTGTATGTTACCTGAAGTAAAATTTAATTAAAATATTAAACATCATATAATATTATTAACATCATGTACAATCTTTGGTAACACATTACATTTTAAAGGGTTTTTACCCAAATATTTTGGTGGCTCAGGCATGGTAACCTGTATTTTAACCTGATGATGGAACAGTTGTTCCGAAAACGTTCGTGCTTTTAATGTTGCCCTTTTAAGGGTTTTTATAAAATAAAATATACCCACATACAAAGACTAACCTCTTTTTGTTATACGTGGTATACAGCCAGCTGCAGGAATTATTTTTTCCTTGTGGATTTTTTTAATGGAATAATAGTTGCATGAGGGTCTCAAGCTTATTATATTTAGAAAGAGTTAGATCGCATATTGCAGGAGGAAAAGTCCAGGGGGGAGGTGTACCTGCATTTGTCTGATTAAAAAATTTTGGGAATTGAATATTATGGAGAGAGAGATATCTTCTTATTCTCTAATAAAAGGGAGGGTCTATCCTTTTTTTATTTATATAAGTTTCTTTAAAACGGTCAGCGATAGTATGATGGAAAGTGAGATGCTATTTAATCGCACATATGGATGCTGCTTATGTTAATGACAAGTACATTCTTTTAAAATTTAAAAGTGGTTCCTCGGTTAAACATTGTCGGCTTTTAATGTAGCTCTAGTACAAAATGTTTCTGTAGCTATTCTTCTTTGCAGATGAGTATACAACTGATCCCTAATCGAGTTTTGATAGTACTGGTGATTTGTAAATATAAATAAGACTTTTAAAATCTGAGCTCCAATTACGATTGCATAGTGTTGGCATTAAATTGAGACCAGATTGAAAAGCTTGCTTTTCCAAGATTTTTCTTATCAAAGATCATTCCTTTTAAGTGTTTAACATAAGTTAAGTTGTTTCCATATAACTGAAGATCTGAATTTTTAGAGTGCCGTTTTTTTTTAAATAAAATTTGGTTTTGGTTGTAGAAAATTGCAATACCACAGCTTTTGATCAGTTTTCAAGGTGATTTATTGCAAATTATAAGTTTTTCTTTATAGAAAGAATATTTTTTCCTCTTGAATATATAACCAAATCATCAGCTTATAATCTCGCTTTAACAAGTTTTGGAAAGTTTTTTAAGATTTTGTTTATCGCCACTAAGAATAGTGTTGAACTAATAACGGATCCTTGAGGTGTTCCATTTGTTTGGTCCTTAGTGCTGGATATTGTACCATTTATCTTAACTTTAAATTGTCTCTTGTTATAAAACTATGAATAAAATATAGCATGTTACCTTTGACACCCCAAGTACTTACTGTGTTAAGAATGTCGTATCTCCAAGCCTTGTCCAATTGCAAATGATTCATGTATTTCGGACTCCAGGTCTATTAAATTATCTACGGTTAATATGCTCTTGCGAAAGCCGCTTTGTTCATTGATTATTAATTTATTATTTTCCAAAAACCATCTTAGTTTATAGTTCACTATTTTTTATAAGGTTTTGCACAATTATATTGGTAAGAGAAATTGGCCTATATGAATCAGGATCAGTTCGTGATTTATTTGGTTTTAGTAATGGAAATCTTATCGCCTGCGTCCATTTTATGGGAAACTCATTATTTGTCTAAATTCTGTTTTATAGATTAAGAAGATATTTTTTTTCATTATCTGGTAGATTTTATAAGAAACTAACAGGAATATCGTCTGGTCCTGGCGCCGATTTTTGCTGATACTTGAAGAGTGATTAAACTCTTCCATGGTAAATGTTAAATAAAAGGATTATCTTCAATACAATCAACATCTATTAATTGATTTCTTGAAATCATCTTAGTATTGATAAACTGTTTAGAAAAGTTGTTATTGCTGGAGTTCATTTCAAATTGTTTTGCTAGTAGTTCTGCTATGTCGTTATTAGATGTTACTATCTGTTTATTTTTGCATAAGAATGGAATTCTTTAATGTGTATTGCTTCCAGATATTTTTCTAACATTTTCCCATACGGTGCTTATAGGAATATTGGTATTATTAAACGACATAAACTCTTGCCAAGATTGTTTTTTGTTATTTTTTAGTTATATATCTAGTTTGAGCCCGTAATTTCTTTTATTCTATGGTATTTTCAGGAATTCTGTGGCATTTTAATTTGTTAAAGAATTTTTTATTATGTCAGTACACTCTGCGTTCCACCATGGCAATGAATTTCTTTTATGCAGAGTTTGTGTTTTACCTATATGTCTTTCACCAGTAAAATGGATTAATGATATAAACGAATTTAGAAGTTCATCTATGTGATGATTTCCAGTCGCTTCTTATAATAGTGATCATTTCCATATAAAAACGGGATTACATTCCATGAAACCTTTGGTGACAGTACAGGATCACATAATGACAAGTCGATAGCTGATGATGTACCTGTATAAATAATATATCGTATTAAGATTGTCCATCATTCAGAATCATTAGGTTTTTATGGTAATTATGTTTTGTATAATTTTACCTTTGGAATTTATTTCGAGAGATCTCCATATTGGATTGTGACTATTAAAATCACCAACAATTATTCTGGGAGTGGGAATTTGATTTAATACATCTGAAATATCTGATTCTGTGATTGGTATAATCACAGAAGACTGTGTCAGGTATAATATATATCTATCTATCTATACAGCCTATGCTGTCCAATTTTGGACATAGGCCTCCTCTTCCTTCTTCCACGTCTCTCTATTGTAGGCAGTTTGTATCCACTTCGGGCCATAATATATATATATATATATATATATATGTTCGGAAAGATTTAGATTAGTTAGATATAATTTTTATAATAATATTAATCTTAGCTCTAAGTTTAATATATATATATATATATATATATATATATATATATATATATATAAATATATATATATACAATTAGTTTCATATACATATATATACATATACATGTCGCTATTGCGTCCATATCGAAACCATTTTAGTGTTAGTTCTACTAAGACAGGAAAGATTGTTTTCACGTTCTTTGTTTCATTGTTTTCAAGTAAATAAATTAAAGAACAAAATCGCTGTAAATATTTTTTATTTCATTAAATACCAATAGCTCCAAAATATATACATAATGGAATATACTTAAATATTCATGCAAGCATCGTCTTTTTTGCTCTTAGCCTAATACTTATATTGATTTATCACATATGTATACCAGATACAGATTCACCAATTCTGAACATTTTTCAATTAATGATTTGAAACACATTATTCATGTTATTTGAATAATGACATTGTTTGAACACGAAGTCATTTATCATCTTGACACATACCTAAACAATAGAAATAGTAACACACGTTATCTATTTTGGCAAAACCTTCTTTTACCATTCCACTGGCAGTGGCGTCATATTTTCGATGGGGTCACTTTTAATTTTAAAATCAAAGGATAAGGATCTAAGAAGGCATTTTTTTTACAAATGTTCCCTTTCATGAAAAATATAAAACTTTATTTATTTATTAGGACTTTATAATTCAAAGAAATTACTGCCTCTTTTCACTGTCTTCTCTCGTTTAAACTTTTCCTCGGTCGTGCTATTCGTGGTCTTCCATACCACATTTAAATATTCTATGCTTAGTCTACTTTGTTTCTCCTCCAGAATCTTCTTGGTCAGTCTCTTTCCTTCTAGATATCGCATCATATTATCTTTTTAGATGTTCATAATATTTCCCCTTCTGTATATGACAGTAGCGTTCTTGTTACTCAATAGCATCTTCTAAGGTATTCCATCTCCGTTGCAGCTATCTTGCTCGATCAAATATTTACAATAAGACAAATGCTTGAAAAGTATTGGGAATATAATCACGACGTACATCAGATTTTTATAGACTTTAAACAGGCTTATGATTCAATTAATCGTGCAACATTATGGAAGGCAATGATCGAGCTCGGTGTACCCAAGAAACTAGCTGCGGTAACACAAATATGTGTAAGTAATTCTTTTGCACAAGTTAGAATAGAGGGAAAAATATCAAATGCTTTCTGCGTAAATTCTGCACTGAGACAGGGAGATCCGTTGTCCATCCGTTGTTGTTTAATCTGGCCTTAGAATATGTCATGCGAAAAATATATCCAAAAATCAAACCAGACATAACTGCTCGAGGAGCAAAAATCATACTCGCATTTGCCGATGACGTAGACGCAGTAGCACAATCAACATTAGAAATTAAAGATATTTTCTCGAGCTTTGAAGAAGCTGTATTAAACATCGGTCTAAAAATAAATGAAGAAAAAACAAAATACATGGTCGTCTCAAAACAAGAACGACGGCGAATAAGGCAAAACATTACTATAAATGATCACAACTTCGAAGTGGTTAAAGAATTTAATTATCTAGGAGCAACAATCACAAATGACAACAAATTAGAGTGAGAAATTGAAACGAGAATAATGGCAGGAAACAGATCTTTCTTCGCAATGCAACATCTAATGAAGTCAAAATTTCTTTCACGGGATACAAAAACCCGGATATATAAGACCCATAATACGACCAGCAGTCGCGTATGAAAGCGAAACATGGACGCTAACAAAAAGAGAAATAAATAAATTGCTGGTGTGGGAACGTAAAATTCTTCGAATGATATATGGCTCTTGCAGAGACAGCGTGACAAACGAATGGAGGGGCAGATACAATAACGAGCTAGAGTCTCTATTCGGAAAAGAAAATCTAGTCAGATATATAAAGGCCAATAGACTCAGATGGAAAGGGCATGTGATACACAGTAACAACAATCGTCTTATTAACAATGTGTTCTGGGAAAGGTCAGAGGGAAGAAGGTCTGTAGGGCGGCCTAGAAAAAGGTGGAAAGATGCAGTCAAAGAAGATCTAGAGAAAATGGGAATTACTGGCACAGGACCGACAAACATGGAAGGCAATAGTAAACGCGGCAAAGACTCACGAAGAGTTGTAGCGCCATTGATGATGATGATGTTGTTTCTGAAATGACCGATTCAATATTTTTAATACTTCACAATAATTTTTTGTAAAGATATGAAATTTATTTAAAAAAATGCTAGATATGCAAAAAAATGCATTTTGCATATGGTCCGGTCTCTATTGATAAGTTTACTTTATTTTCTTAGGGAATAGACCACAATTATTGTAATTAAAAATATTTTTTATATTCAACGTTTCGACGTCCATTTCGAAAGCTTAAAAAAAAATTAATATAACCTCTTTGAAAACGTTGTTTTTGAACAAAAACAATATTTGACCGGACAAAAATAATATTTTGTAGGTTACCAATTTTTTAAAACAGCATTTTCCGACTGTAAATCCAAATGGCAAAAACAAAAAATGTATAAATAATTTTGACTAAAATCATTATTGAAGTTGGTATAAATTTTTAAATTAATAATGTCCCTTGTTGTAAGTATAATATTCACTAATTCCTTATATAATTCGAGATGACGGAAAAGATATGGAAAAAATCAAGTTAATAGCAGCTTATTTGTTAAACACACTTCAAGATTTTGAGAATTCCCATTCATCTCGAGATACTGTGCAAGCTAGTCCCTGAAAAAAACGCGTTGGTAAACGTGTGTTCGGTATGGCATCATTTGTAAAGGGAGACAGGCAGATTCCAAGATGAATGTGGTTAAATACTTTGCGGCTATTAATCCAGCAGCTTGGCAGCTACCAAAATAAACACGGGAGCGTATACAAATGACAAATCTAACCGATAGTTAGATACGTTTCAAAGGAAACTGAAGGAGGAGTGGCGGGATAAATTGGTGTCATACATCAAAATGTTATTGTAACGGGTAGTTTAAGAAAACAAAATAGGATTTTAAACGAAACTGAGGAACGCACTGAAAATCTATACACATAGATCGATATACATATTATATAAAATACATAGTATACATTAGAGTGACGATTAATACTAATTGCTGTCATTAATATCATTCTAGGGAGCGGTACAGATTATTTATTATTAAAAAATTAGCACAAAGCGTCCTGTACTCTAGATAAGTCTAGATGATCCAAGGAAATAAATGCTATTGTTAGGTTCTACATTTTATATTATTATTATTATATTATTATATATTTATATCATATATTTTTTATCTTTTTGTATCTGGAACTCACTGTAATTTAGAAAAAAAAAATTATTTATGATTAAAAATGCTTCAAAATGCAGGGGTAGAAGTTCTTACTAGATTAATACTCCAGATCAAACTTGGTACTCGTTCTTCGCGACATTTTATACTCTCGGCTGGTGTTCCATTTCCAGCGCGTATCGATAGTAGTGGTCAGTTGTTGGTGAAAGTGCGTGCACACATAAAGGGCTAGCCGTTGACAAGCGATCACGGCGTTATCGTTACAATATAGAAAGAAATAGACTACATCTAAAAAGCAACATAAAGACAAACATGGAGAAACCTATTTTAAAAATGGCAACATGTAATGTAAGATATAAATAAAACTAATAAAAATAGGAGATATGAAAATTGTAGTAGTAGCTATAGCAGAAATAAAACAGAAAAGGAAGAGTAAATACGATATTAGAAACAGGAAACGGGAACTAGTGGAATAGAAAGATTAATCATAAAAAAAACACATAAGAGAAGTCATATCAAAAACGATAAATTAATTATTGATTTCACTATAGGGCAAAAAAGAGAGAGGAGCTGGATACAAGAGGTCAAGGTAAGAAGAAGCTCTGAAATAGGCAGTAACCGCTACCTACTGGAAACAAAATATAACAGCAAAAGGATAGAAATAAAATGCACAGAAGACGATAATAATAAATACAAGGAAATCATTAAAATACATAAACTAAGGATAAAAATACCAAAAATCAGATACAAGGAGGAGCTATAGAAGAAAATGGACAACGAAGAAGAAATGACAGATATACTAGAAGAAGAATAAAATAAATACAGGAAAAGTAGTAGGTGGGGCCACAAGAAATATTATAAAAGAGAAACGGACATCGTAGTGAAATAAGAAGGTAAAAATCAAAAGAAACGAAGAAACTGTGGAAATAATACATACGAGAAAAAACGCAACAAAATATCAAAGATACAAAATAAAAGCGAATAAAGGTTAAAAAAACTATCAAAAATAAGAAAAATGAAAGAAAACAGTAAATGAAATGTAAAATTGTTTTATGGAACAATGAAAAGCTACGAAGCAACAAAGAAATAAGGCTGAAACAAATTTAATAATGACCAAAAACGGAACAATATTTAACGACGACAATGATATAATGGATAGATGGAGGGATCATTTGGAACAACCGTTGAACGGATAATAAAAAAAAAGCAAATAAAATTGAAAACACCGAAATTGACGCATCAGAGGGCAACATTGAGGAAACAGAAGCTCTACAGGAAAAGAAATAGGGGTAGCAATAAAAAAAATAAAGACTAGGAAAGCTCCTGGGAGCGAGGAAATCTAATATGGAAGAAAAAAATATTGCCTAGACAATGGTCAAAAGCAGTAATTGTACCAATGCATAACAAAAGAAATACAAGAGATTGTCAGAACTATAGAGGCATATCCCTATATGTGGAACAGCAAAACTATAAGAAATATTAACAGAAATACAAATCAGAATAGATCGTACAAGACGGATTTGGAAAAACTGTTTCGCTAATGTATATAAACATTGGTAAAATATTAACAGATTTTTTGTTAGTTTTGATTCTCCCCGTATAGTTTGCCAAGATTTCGCGTACAAAAACACATACGCTATCGAACAATAAACAGTTAGTATACAATGTTGCAATTAATTGGGCTATTCATTCACATTCATACATTGTATCTTAACAAAGAGCCATAGAAAAATGACTGACTTTCGTTAAAAGCGCAGATCGCTTGGGTATTTATCGCCCACACGTAGCGTGAACTTGGAAAAAACGATTCATTAAAACCGCCGTTTTTCAACCAGACGAGTTCCATTTGCAAAACAAGACAGCCGTATCTTGGTTAAAGGATAACGACCATTTGCGCTGCCACCGATTCTTTTGTGATTGCTTTGTCAAAGAAGACATCCTTTTCGATAGAGGGTGCTATCATTTCATTGAGGTTGGCTACATATTTGTTGCCAAAATTACTTTGCTGCTGTATCGAATACCGTTTACTGGTATATGCATTTTGTTGAGAATTTATCTTGTATGCTGTTAAGTCCAAAATGTGGGAGTTGGACAACATAGAGACCCATATCAAACCAATAAAATAAATCCAGACGAAGAAAGCACCACATGTAGCTCCGCAGACTCTGAGTAATTTAAATCGTATGCTTTTATGTTTTGAAAAACTTATTATGATGCTACTTTATTTAAAATACTTTAAAGTAGAAAATACTTTGTTATGTATATCTTAGTTAATGAATATTTATTCTTCTTATAACTTCTTATACGAAGAAATTAGTTAGTAGACAGTAAGGAATTCTTACAATCTTAGTTTCAAGAAGTAAATATTTTAAAAAATCATATGATGCACCTCAGTAATACCCTGTTTGGCTTTCACGTGCAATTGTTTACAGTTGGCAATATGTATTATGAATAAACTTTATACAATCTAGGAATACATTTCTTCAACAATAGTGATTGAATGTATGTACGTAACGAAACAGATAGTGGTCGTGGTTCGCAAGGCATTTCAACTTGTTTAGCAAAGCATTTGCAATTCTATGATGTAAATCGGAAACATATAAATTCTTATTCAGATTAATGTACAGATCAGAATCAAAATATAAAGATGAGTTCATTGTTTGTTGAAATTTCGTTGGTGAAACTTTGTTTGTTGAAAAATTATTGCTTCGAAGCTGAAAGCAGATGCCACAGCATAATTTCCCATCCAGAAGAGTGGATTGATAACATTAAAGACTCCAAGAGAAAAGAACTCAGATATGTGATGACTAAAACACAATATGAATAGTTTTTGAGAGTGGTGCAGCTACTAATGGATACAACTTTAGCTGACTTAAAATAAGATGGCGTAGGTTTCAGAGAGATCAACCCATTCAATTTCAATTTAAGAAACTTCTAAATCTCAACAGTAAATTTTATGTTGTAAATGTAACCAAAAAGGAAAATGTTCGTAGGCATAGTAGCAGATTGAACATAATACAAAAACTGCTCTATTCAACAAGAAGGAACAGTTACAGCTGCAAAGAAGAAAGATATGATGGTCTTGCTGCTTGCTGCCCCACGTACCGCCGGTACATGTTCACTTTTATAAAAACTTGCTCACTGTGTTAACAACCAGAGCATCTGGTTAACGCAACCTCGAAGTCAAAGTTTTACAGTGATCTAAGTGCATATTTTTTGTTTACCTTATAGTTCGAAGTTAGTTTTTTTCGTAAAAATTCTGAATTTGTTATAAAACCCACCTATGCTACATTGTATTATTCATAAAGATTTGAGTTCTTTTCAAGCAGGTTACTGAATTTTTTATTCTAATTTTTTACATTATCTCAATTTAAGGAGAGCCCATTATTATTCCATATATCTCATACTTTAAGAGTTATTACACTAGTAGTTATTTTATTCATTATATCACCATATAATATCACGTCTACAGGCAATGTACTTTCCCACCGTTTGAGGCTGCTGCCACCTAGTAGTGATATCAGTAAATCTATAAAAAATTACTTTGAAGCAGAGGTACAGATATTTACATTACCATTCATAGTTTTGTTTGAAAATACGCTGCTTTGACGGTTTTTTTGTTTTGGTTATATTCTATAAATTATAGTTGTGAATAAATAATTGTTTACACGAAAATTAAGGTGAGTGTCAAGGATTTAAATATTATGTTTCTATTCTTTTGACTTTTATACAGAGATTCATATAAAAACAATGATAATAGAACGTATTTGACGCATACTAAATCTATATTTGTAAGTGGGTTATATGCTTCCCACACAGATGGGGAAGCGTTTAAAAAAGTGATCGCTATCCTTCGTTAAAAGACGGCACAATAAGAAGAAGATTTTAGAAATGTGTGATCTAGATAACCCCAGAGATCCCGAGGCTGCATTAGCTTATTTGTATTCTTTACCTGACAATTAGGAACATTCAGAAGCAGATGAAGGTGCTTTCGAAGAAATTGAAAATTTGGAAGACAACTGTTAAGATTCTTCTGGTGTGAATACAGCCTGTTTGGAATCTTCACACGCTTAATATTCAGGTAATTTTTCTCACTACACCTCCCTTACGTTTTCAACCATCTATATCAGAAGATAGTGAAGATGAAGAAAATGATGAGGAATGGGATCAAAACACAGGCTTTTTTTGACAAACTTGCACTTGATTTTTCTAAAGATGCCAATTCTGCATACGATTCTAATATTGAAGACAAAGAAATTGATTATTTTACCAAAACTTTTGATTTAGATATTCTTGATACGTTAGTTTATCAGACTAATCTATATGCAAAGCAGAATTGGCCTAGAAGGGCTAATAAATTAGACTAAGTGTAGGCCTAATTGGAGTAATCATTATAATGGGAATACATACATTTCCTTAGCTTTCCATTTACTGGTTCACTGATCCATATTTAGCCGTATCAGCAGTTTCGCAAGTATTTGGATCTAAGAGATACAAAAAACTAATTGAACATTTACACCTAAACAACAATGAAAATGCAGTGCCGCGAGGAAAACCTGGATATGACAAACTGCATAAGATGAGACCACTTGTGGAAAAACTAAACAGTACAATCCAATATACGTATAACCACTAATCTTACTCAGATGTTGATTAATCGATGATAGCGTTCAAGATCATCACTCAAACAATATATGCCCATGAAGCCTGGCAAACGAGGCTATAAAGTATAGTGTTTGGCACACTCAATTACAGGCTATAGGTGAAAAAGTTGTTATAAACCCTGTAACTGTAAAAATTAAGAGATATTTGAGAGCCTTTGATAATTTCTTCTTATCTTTTCATCTTATGAACAAGTTATTGACTGATGAGATTTATGCTGTTGGTACGGTGAGATCACAGATATGTGATATCTATAAAAGTAAAACGAAGATGTGCCGTGGAGAATTTATGTTTAGTACAAAACAAAAGGTAGCTGCAATAAAGTGGATGGATAATAAACCAGTCAACATCTTGAACAACTGTTTCTCTCCACGAGATACAGATTTTGTCAGTCGTAAAAATAAATGTGTCATGCCCTAAAGCTGTACGCGTTTATAATCAAATAATGGGCGGTGTCGATAAGTTCGACCAATATCACGAAAGATATTTCATTCGACGAAGATCTGCCAAATGGTGGTTCAGAATTTTCTACTAATTGATTTCGGGCTTTACTTCACAGAAATGTAGATATAAATCCGTAATATTTTTAACAAATAAACGTGTTTAGTTCCAAATAAAGTGAGATTAGCAGAAGTTGGTAGACATATGCCAAACAAGGAGAAAAATTACAGGCGATGTAGGATATGCAGTACTAAGCAAAATGAGAAAAGGGCTCGGTATATCTGCACCTACTGCAATCTTCCATTATGCATAACACTCTGCTTTAAGAAATTTCATGATCAATGATATGTATTTACTCGTTTATCTATATATATTATGTATCTTATAAGTTCTAAATAAAGTAAAATTAGTTTGAAATGTTCCTTTTTTTGAATTTACATTTTTCGCATATGGGCACTGGCAAGTATTATTCCCACTCCCCTTATAAAATAGGGGGAGGGGCAAAATTTCTTTTGACACTATGAATCATTAGGAGTAGTTACATGATTGTTAACCAGACAAAGAAAATTGTTTAAAAGTATTTAATTTGCTCACGAAAATGAAAGGGTTAAAAGGGTTAAGGTCTCATTTCACCTATTTTCCGTGCCGTTCACGTCAACTTCCCAATTCTCAACTGTTATTATAGTATTATAGTTATTATAGTTATAGTATTAGAACTGTTTAATAAGATATACGATACTGGTCAAATTCCATCGGACTGGTTGAAATCTACATTTGTGCCCCTTCCCAAGAAATCGAATTCTAAGACGTGTAGTGAATATCGCCTTATAAGTTTAATGAGTCACACCCTTAAAGTATTCTTGCGTATTATCCATTCCAGAATAAGAGCAAAATTAAAACACAGCATAAGTAAAACACAGTTCGGTTTTAGATGCGGTTTTGGAACTCGAGAGCCGCTCTTTGCAATACAAGTCTTGATTCAAAAATGTCTGGATCAACAGAAAGATGTTTTATTGACTATGAGAAAGCATTCGATACTATCAAACATGACAAACCCATAGAACTATTACATCTTACAGACTAAGGACATACAGATTATAAAAAATCTATATTGGAATCAAACAGCCCACATGAAAAATTTACATATGGTGAGTGAAAACGTAACCATTTCGAGAGGGGTTAGACAGGGCTGTATTCTTTCGCCACTGCTTTTCAACCTGTACACGGAACAAATATTTCTAGAGACACTGGAAGAGTACAACGAGGGCATCAAGATTAATGGCGTACCAATAAGTAATTTTGGCCGATAACATCGAAGATTTACAGATGATGCTAAATAGAGTAAATACAACTGGCAACCAATTTGGACTGAAGATCAATAGAAAGAAAACTAAATTTATGGTGATCAGTAAAAAGAACATTCAACATATCGACCTGAATATTGAAGCCGAACGTATTGAAAGAGCGCACCGATTTAAATATTTGGGATATACAGTAAATGATAAGTGGGACCCAGACGTAGAGATTAAGATCCGAATTTAAATAGCAAGATCCAAATTCATCAAAATGAGAAAGCTCTTAAGCAACCGCCATCTAAGCGTTAATCTCAGATGGCGAGCCACGAAATGCTACGTACTCTCTACGCTACTTTACGGAGTTGAAGGGTGGACGTTAACAGCAGCAACTATAAAGAAGTTAGCGGCTCTAGAAATGTGGCTGTATCGACACATACTGAGAATACCTTGGACGCACAGAGTGACCAACACAGAGGTATTAAGACGAATGGGTAAAGAGATGGAATTGTTAACAACTGTTAAAAGGAGGAAAGCGTCATACCTGGGCCATGTGCTCCGTAATGATAAGTACAGTCTGCTATAGCTTATCGTGGAAGGCAAGATTGAAGGTAGAAGAGGTTTGGGCAGAAAGAAGAAATCCTGGCTGAGAAACTTGAGAGAATGGTTTCAAATACCAGAAGCTGCGAACATAATACATGCGGCAAAAAACAGAGAAACCTATCGTTTGATGGTCGCCAACCTTCGGTAGAAGACGGCACATAAAGAAGATTTCACTTGAAATTAATAACTAAAATTTTAATTTTTTTAATTTTGACCTTGAAATATATAAAGACATAATAGCAATTAACAATAAAAAATAATAAATTTTTATTACGTAAATTAAATTAATCAACATCAAATTGGATTCAGTCACCCTGTCTACATTCGGCAAAACAAATCGCTTTCCGATGGTCCAGATAAATCGAAACGGCAAATATTTTGCTAGTAATAAATCTCCGAATTTAAGACACACTTCTCTTCGATTAAGATTATGAAGTATTTATTTTGATTTGGCTCGACTTTTTAATTTTGAAACATTTCTTAAGGCATCGTCCGTTTTATTTTTGGTATTGAACTAATAAACATTTCAGTAGAGCATGATTTTTAAATAAATATATCTACACTGCACAGTTTTTCTTTGACATGTTACTTCCATTTTATATTTATAGCTTTTATATAGAAAAAGGCTCGGAAGAGAAGTGTTTCTTTATTCTGGTTATCGTCGCTTTCTAAAAGCAACAATTTTGACCTCTTCCGTATTTGCTTTACCGGTTGATGGAAAAACGATTGCAGGATGCTGAGACTCTACGGAATACAATTTCACTTTAAAATGAACGCAGATGCAAAAATGCAAATATAAATCTGCAACAAAAAACAAAAATTGTTTCTTAATCATTTTCAGCTGAAGGGATTTTCAAAATTTCTAGTATGTCGACGAAATGAGCAATAAAATCATCGGTTTCGGTTTTAGTAATATTAGGAGCAAGTCATACACAGATTTGTTAATGACGCCCCTCCAAAAGAGTTTTACCCAGTCGTTAGCAAAGTACCACGATTTTAAATTCCAGTACAAAGTTTCCACGCCTTTCCAAATAACTCTTAAGTAAAAAGTTGAACATCCTTTTCCTTCAACGTCAACAATGCAGATTGATACCCGGCTTATTGCCATGCTTCCCGTTGTATCCATTATAGTATAAGGTATTATATGGTATTTTAAATCTTTCTGTCCAACCATTACTCTGAATGAAAATTTTCTTCAAGTAGAAGACCAAATAAAGCTTCTCGGCATTATTTTCGATAAAAAACTTTCCTGGAGATCACACATTCATGAACTTAATGGCAGCTGCCTTCAAAGACAGAATCTCTTTAACTCACTAGCTCAGTATACTTGGGGAGTCCATGAAGAAACACTAATAAAAATATATCGAGCTCTTATCCGCTCCAAACTTGACTATAGTAGTGTTCTCTTATTCTCTACATGTCATCAAGTATATCACTACTACGTTCACTAAATATAGTCCAAAATACTTCTCTTCGACTAGGTCTACGAGTATTCAGATCCAGTACGGTGGAAAGCATTTACGTAGAATGTTTCAAACCTTCTCTTCATCTAAGACGACAACAACTTCTGCTGCTGTTTTTTGCTGGAGTTTCAGCAAATGTCACGAATCCCACAAGAAATCTCATCTATAATAGATAACTACCAGTTACTAATAATTCTAGAATGGTACCGTCTACTATACATTTATTAATTCCCTATTTAGGGAATATCAATATGTTGTCCACCACCCCTTTCAGGATTCCTCAAACTCCTCCATGGATATGCAAACTTGCAAATCTCATTATCGAATTATTCAAATATAATAAGAAAGAAATATTACCTTCCATTATAAAACAAAGAGTCTATGACTACAGCAATGCAACTTCGATAATATCCTTTATTCAGAGGCATTTAAGAGTGAAGAAGGTGTTGGTTGTGCTGTTATAACTACTACAACTACTGTCAACCTATTTCGACTCTCTAGCAGTTGCAGTATCTATACTGCTGAACTAAATGGAATACTATAAGCTGTGAAAACTCCACTAAACGACAATAAAACTATAGCAATCTGTACTATCTTAATCATCCATGCACTCCATAAGATACTTACATCATATCCACCCAATAGTTAAAAAAATCCAGAGTATATTTAATCGTCTTTAAACTAATGAAATTACAGTAACAATATTGTGGGATTACACGTTGGTATTCCAGGTAATGGAAAAGCCGATCTAGCACCAAAAAGCCTGTCCTCTTAACTTAACAACAAAGATTTAAATATCTTCAGATTTAAAATAAGAATCAAACAAAAAATAATGGCCCTTTGAAATGACCATTGGAAACGAAGCAATACCAAGTTAAGCGTTCTCCAACCAAACATTTTCTACCACCAGCTCCCACCAATGAAAAGAAAGAACATATCCATTATTTTAAGAGAAAAATAGGACACACACGCATTACACATGGATACCCAATACCCAATGAATTCCAGCAATCAGATTTGGTGCCAGTACTGCAACACCACGACTTCCGTAAAACACATACTTCTCAACACTATATAACGGCCAAAAGAAAGTAGAATCTTGGTAAAAATCTAAGACATTTTTTGACTTTTGATGACTTTTTAAAAACACAAAGCTATACAATTTAATTGAAAATATATATATTCCAAAAAATGTATTGTAACGAATATTGTCCCAATGTAAAATTATAAAATATGTAAATATAAAAATATAAATCGTACCTGTGTCAATGACCACTAGCAGTCGAGACACATATTTCGAAATAAAAAAATTGCCTTCGACAGAAAAACTTTCATTTAAATTTGCAGCAGAGCTTGTTCAATAGTTTCTTCAGAGGAATTCTTGTAACTTCTTTATTTCACCTTTAGCTTATACACATGTGCCATTTTTGTTTTTCGTGTAGATATTGCATACAGAATTTAAATTAATAATTAATATATGAAGATTCACCAAGAATACTATAAGAAAATAAGGTATCAAAATTGTCCCGAAAAAGAAATCAAAGTGATCTCTGAGAAAAAATCACGTAATTTCATGAGGCAGGTACGGAAGTAACTTAAAATATTTAAGTATTTCAAGTATTTTACTGTAGCGACTATCGACTTATCAGTTTAATGCACACGCTCAAAATTTTTATGAAAATATTGCATTGTCGCATATATAAAATTTGTGAGGGGATAACTGGTGATGAGCAGTTTGGTTTCCGAAACGGTATGGGTACTCGAGAAACTCTTTTTTTCATGCGAATACTTACAAAAGAGCATTGAGTTTAGGAAAAATATTTAAGGATGTTTTATAGATTTGGAAAAAGCCTTTGATAAAATCTTTACTACAATCAGACCGTTTGTGTTAAGGTGGATCAAGAGGTTTCAGCTAAAGTTTCTATTAAGCGTGGTGTCAGACAGGGATGTGTTATGTCACCGATGTTGTTTAATGCCTACACTGAACCAGTTTTTGAAATAGCGTTAAATAATCGCCGCGAAGGTGTTAAGATCGGTGGTGAAATTATTAACATCAGATACGCCGATGAAACCGCAATAATGGCAGAGAGACTAGAAGATCTTCAAACCCTGTTGAATGCTGTGAACAACGAATGCACTGAAAAGGGCTTAACAATCAACCCCAAAAAAAACAAAATGGATGGTGGTCGGAAAAATTAATATCGAAGACTCAGTACTAATATTAGATAACAAAATCCTGGAAAGGGTGGAACACTTTAGATATCTGGGTAGCTGGATTGACTGCAGGGTTGAAAGTGACGAGGAAATTTCGACCAGAATAGAACTCGCACGGAAAAACTTTATTAACTGGCGTTCTGTATTATGCAGTAGAAGTCTGTCGTTGACCACACGTCTAAGAGTATTGAAGTGCTACGTCTGGTCCACTTTGTTCTATGGATGTGAAACCTGGACAACAAAAATAAAAAATCTTAACAAATTAGAAGCGTTTAAGTTATGGTGTTACCGTCGCATGCTCAGAATCCCGTGGACAGCACACATATATAACGAACGCGTGCTAGAGAAGGTGCACTAAGAACGAGAATTGATCAACATCATCAAAATGAGAAAAGTCCAATACTTCGGTCATATAATGAGAGGACCTAAATATCGCTTACTCCGGTTAATCATTCAGGGCAAAATCGAAGGAAAACGTTGGGTCGGAAGAAAACAACTGTCTTGGCTGCGTAACATTAGACAATGGACAGGTCGAACGGTCGAGGAACTGTTTCATCTAGCTGCCGACCGAGAATCATTTCATCAGCTTGTCAATATGACGATAGCCAACGCTTGAATACAAGCACGGCACACAAAGAAGAAGAAGTATTTTAAAATACTGTCAGACTACTTTCGATTCCTATTTGCTAAAGCTGACGATAATGAACCAATAACACCAGAGGTGACGACAAACGAAGAAATAAATATTACTCAGAATTTAGTCGCAGCTACAATAATAACAAATCTGCTCTTTTAGACTTTGTTCAGTTTAAAAAGCATCCATTGTTTGTAATAGAATGTAAAGACGAAGAAACCACAATGAAGTCTTCCACTGCAAAAATAAGATTAGAAATTGAATCATTGAAAGGATTTAATCCTACGACAAAAGTCTCATAATTCATGACTCATTAAATATTCGCCCTTGGCAGAAGTAGTACGAAAATTAATATAAAATGATAGTACAATAGCAGAAAACTTCAGTAAAAAACTAGCAGTCATGGTCTGCACGAACCGTGTGCCAACCGCGCCGTCATGAATAAGCCGACACCAGTATCGCTGATAAGTAAAAAAAACCTTAAACTATTGTAGACTTTTTGCACTACACTTTAATTCCTTAAATTATGCTGTCGAAAAAATGGGACAGGCATTTTTACTGAGGGCATACGATGGGTATTATCCTTCAATAACTATTTAAATTTCAGCATATTTATTTTACTTATGATGAGTAGTTAAGAAATACGTGAAAATTTTTGATTGATTGATAAAATAAAAGAGCCTGCAGCCGCCCGCTTACACACGCCTGCTCAACCTAAGAGGTTTTTTGTGGCTATGGTTCTTCTGATACGAGATTATGTTCTTCTGATGTTGGTTTTCTTTTGACATTGCAGGTAAATGTCCTACTTCCAAAAGTAGTTTAAGGCTTTTCTGAGAAAAAGGCGTGTATTATGCAATAATCACGTCATCCCAGAAGATTGGAAAGTAGGAATCATACTTCCTATGTACAAAGGGAGAAACAAACGACTCTGCAAAAATTATAGGGGCATAACAATTTTAAATGTCGTCTACAAGATATTATCAGGAATTATATACAGCCGCCTGGAATCGTTTTCGGAGATTATTGGTGAATACCAATGTGGCTTTAGACCAAAGAGGTCAACTATAGACCAAATACATATGTTAAGAGGTATACATGAAAAATGTGTTGAATATAACATACCTATTTACAACTTGTATATCGATTTCAAACAGGCGTTTGATGGAGTAGATCGACAAAAGATGTTAAAGCAACTATCTATGTTAGGGATACCCAATAAGTTGGTTAAACTTATACGAATGACTCTGAAGAGTTCCAAAGCTATGGTGAGAATAGATGGAGATATGACGCAGGCCTTTGATATTGAGAATGGAGTTAGACAAGGTGATGCCTTATAAACAACACTTTTTAATCTAACTTTAGAAGCTGTTGTTAGAAAACTGGATATAAACGGCTGTATTAATACAAGATTAATGCAAATATGCGGATGATGTTGCCATAATAAGCCGCAACAAACGGGTATTAAGCGAAAAAGTTATAGAACTGAAACGAGAAGCTGCTACGTTTGATCTATATATAAATGAAAGCAAAACAAAATATATGGAGTGCACAAAATCGACTGAACATGAGAATCAGAAGGTAGACAACCATACCTACAAATATGCCTCCACTTTTCCCTACCTAGGCTCAATAATAAATGACAACAACATCAGTCAAGAAATACAAACACAGATTCTTAGCGGTAATAAGTGCTTTTATGAATACAAAGGCTTAATGAAAAGTAAGTTACTGAATCGTGAGTCTAAGCTGAGAATCTACAAAACAGTAATTAGACCAGTGGTTACATATGGATATGAAACGTGGACGCTCTCAACCACTGATGAAAATCAACTGAGGTTCGTGGTGAATTAAAATGAACCACGAGCTGGATGAACTAATGCAGAACGCAGATATTGTCAGATTTGTAAAGTCACAAAGACTAAACTGGCTTGGTCACCTAGAAAGAATGCCAGATAATTGAGCTGTACAAGTAGTCCAGAGATGGAAGCCCCAAGGAAACAGAACAAGAGGAAGGCCCCGTAAAAGATGGATAGACGACGTAGAGAGGGATCTTAAAACCATAAACATCAGGCAGTGGCGAAGGAAAGTATCCGACAGGGCAGAATGGAAGAACATTGTTAAACAGGCCAAGACTCACAAGGGGTTGTAGCGCCACTAGAAGAAGAAGAAGAAGAAGTACTATGCAATAAGGTTAGGAAACCATAAAAACCGATCGTAATATTCGTACTGATATTAAAGAATTTTTCATAGTCGTACTAATATTAAAGACATTTCCAATCATTTAGTGTTAACAATATTCTTTTATAATTTTTTTATTGAGATCATATTACATATTTTATTTCTATTTACAAACAATTTTGGCTGTATAAAAAATATATATCTTACCTGTCGTCCGGATCACAGTCTCTAAATCCTTTCGCAAAAGGATTACTTGCTATTTTAAGTTGAGTTATCTGAAACAATACAGATCATATGAAATTTAAATTGCCACCATTTGATAGAAATTTTTCTTGGTCCATATATTAAACATTTTGAAGCTATTAAAATAACCAATTATTGAACAGAAGGTTGTTTCCTTGACTGCAACTTTATGAGGAGCAAGAGCTTTATCAAAGCTTTTTATCTTTTATCAAAGCTTATTTCATGTACTATAAAAACACTATTGAGATGTCTATCTACAGCAAGTACACAAACTTGCTGCAAATTGAAGCTAATTTGTTGCTGATATGGTATATTAATACTCTCTATATTATAGAGATGTTAGTAGACAATAGAACATTATGTTCTTAATATTGTTTGTACGATCAAAAAGACGGGGAGATAAATTTTAACTTACCCTATGATTTTGGTACGCTGTAACAGCTGTGAATGATGTTTCAGAAAAAACGAATGTTTTGAAATTTTCATTGCAATTATCTTCTACGGAACTTAAATTTTTTGGAGGTAAGTAAACAATATGGAACCGTGGCTGATATCGATGCATGGAATTCAGTATAATCTGAAATAAAACAAAAACAAATATCATTAAAAAATAATTTAAAAATAGTTGATGAAAACTATAAAGCACACAATAAAATGAATACAATGTCTTACGAATTAAGAAGTGCATAATACAATTAGTTAGAACTATATTATAGAAAAAATCTTACGTGGCCATTGTCATCCAACTGATTATTTGTCAACTTCAGTTTATCGAACGACACAGTTTGTTTCATCCATTGAGCACCAGTAGCAGGACTATCAGGGTGGACGTGTATCCGAGGGGGCGATACAGGATCTGCTTTTCCGGCTATTACCCAACTGGAACTATAACAAAATAAGAATATGTGAATCCAAAAAGAAATTGATAACTTGAAAAAATAAAAAAAATTGGAGCTGGGTGTAGAACTAGCAAGTGATACAAAGGAGAGGATAGCCCAAAGAATAAAGAAGAGAATCCCAGTCGGGGAGTAGTCTTTTTAGAATAGTAAAATTCAAAGCGACCTTCAAGACATCAACTTACGGCCGCGAATTCTGAAATCCGCTTTTTCTGTTTCTTTATTACATCTTTTACGTCTTCTATCGTCTGGTTTAGTATTTTATTTCTTGTACTAGTTCTTGTGTTTTCTTACTATTTATTATATCTATATCCGGGGATGTTAATAGAAATAAAACTTCTTCTCTTCTTCTTGATGTGCCTATCCGTTAAGAATGTTGGCGATCATCATGGCAATCTTTATCTTATCTGCAGCAGCGCGGAAAAGCTGCACAGATGTTGAATTGAACCAGATTCTGAGGTTCTTTAACCAAGATGTTCTTCTTGTTCCTGGACCTCGTTTTACAAATATTTTTTCTTGAAGGATGGCTTAAAAGAGAACATATCTGGATTTGATGGTGGTCAGTACCTCTCGGTTCTTATTCATTCTTCTGAGGACCTCCTCATTTGTGACTCGGTCAGTCCACGAGATCTTAAGCATTCCGATATAGCCATAATTCAAATGCTTCCAGTTTTCTGCACATATCTTCGTTCAAGGTCCACGATTCAACACCATAAAAAAGGACAGAGAAGACGTAGCATCGCAGCATTCTTACTTTTGTATCAAGAGAGAGGTTGTGACTCTTGAGGAAGGCCCCCATCCAATTGAAGCTGGATCTAGCTTTTCCGATACGTGCTCTAATCTCCTGGTTGTTGGTCCATTCTTCATTTATTATGGTGCCGAGGTAGTTGTAGTGCGTCATTTTTTCTACAGGGGTTGGTTGACCTTCTGTTATACTTTTGAAGAACTTGTAGGTCTTCTTAAAATAAAACTTAAGAACACATAAATACATATATTGAAACCAAAAGCGCAATATTGCAATAATTATTACAATTAACATTTATTCAGTTAACTGTACAAATTAATATAATCGACCAACTCTCTATTATTTAATTTATCTTTATATATGTTTCCGCTTCACTCTCAGATTTCACTAGAAATTTCTCATCGCCGCTAGAGCACCGCACCTACAACTCGAATCGTCGAATATATTCTATCAGGGGCGTAGCAAGGCTATCGTAACAATGTAGCATATCAGCAGAAAAATCAGTGTGCAAGTTGATGTAAAATAGAAGAAAAATTAAATGGACATGGACCCTAATATAATTAATTTGTTTAAACACACATATAGCAAAGATATAATAGATTACCAACCTGTGAAAGGCGTATCGGTATCTTTTGTCATCTACTGGTACAAAATCCATCATCAACATGTACTCCGAATGCAAGTCCAGTCCGCAAAGTTTGACTTGAAAGGTTGGAAACATTCTTCTTCCAGCTTTCGTAACGATCATCTCTGTTCCTAAACTGTGGAATTCGTCCCACAGATGTTTCATTTCTAATATTGCACCAGCGTTAGCCAAGGCAGGAGAAGTTGTATTGGAACTGAAACAATAAAAATATATACAGTAAAGTTTCTTTACAAATTTAAGTTTCTTATGATTCCTTAAAAAATACAAGAAAATTACTAATACACTTTTGAGGAAAAGCTTCGCTAATGTTGATCAAAGGAATAATGATGAAATCACCAAGACTCTTACTTATTCTTCCGTTTTTATCAGGTAGCAGTAGTATTATTTATTCTGTCTAACCATTAAGATTATGGTCCACGACCATTTTCGTGACTGGATTAACATCTTAAAGTTTTTTTTTCTCACAGTCTGTCATACTTTATTCAAAAGTAAGATTACTACCGACTAGACAACACCTAATAGAATCTGGCCAAAAGCAACACGTGTATTAAAAAATGATAGAAAAGATCAAAGTGATAAAAAAGATAGAAGATTGATATAAGGTTGAATGCTCGAATAAATGAACTTTGAAAATAAAGGCAAATATCGAGCACAGTTTTATTAATTAAATCTTGCCCAAGTACTTTGGCTCCCTAGAGCATCTTTAGGGGTATTTAATCAATTTTGGGCTATCCAACAATCGCAGAATGTCATAAACATAAAATTACTCATAAAATTGTACATAACACTACACTAAACAAGGACAAACAGTTTAAAATTATTTAAAAACTAGTCTAAGTTTAGATAATTTAATCTAATAATATCAGTTTAAATAACTTTAAACTGTTTGTCTTTGTTTAGTGTAGTGTTATGTTGAATTTTATGTTTATGACATTCTGCGATTGTTGGATAGCCCAAAATTGACGAAATGCCCCTGAAGATGCCCTAGGGAGCGAAAGTACTTGGGCAAGATTTAATTAATAAAACTGTGCTCAATATCTGCCTTTATTTTATCAAAGTTTAAAGATAGAAGAAACCAATAGATAACTGGATTAACTTTCAGAAAAGAAAATGACTGAAGGCTACAAGCATGACACGAAAAAGAAATTTATAAAGCACTGAATATTGAGATCAGACGACTTTGTCAAAAGGTCAAAAACTTTTACCAGAACTAAATATGTAAAGAGAGTAGAAGTAGAAAAACATAGGAACAAAAGTAAGACCACAGATACGCTAAAAAGATCACTCCTTGTCCTCAACTTACAACACTATCAAAGGTAAAAATGAAACTACTTACGCCTTAACAGACGTCCAGATAATATACCCATTGTTACGTTTGGGGCTTTAGATTACATAAAAGTGGATTGGTACACCAAATCTGCCAAAGAGGAAACTAGACATGTAACTGAAGGCCAAAGGATTAAATAAAACTAGTACCAGGGATTCGTGTAGTAGTTATTGCATAATATCACTAATTACACAATAATTACATAATAATCCACAATAAAGCCATTTTACTGCCATAAATTTGAGAACAATCCAGTTTTTTTCCCAGACGGGACACTGTGGAACAAACAACAGACGATATATTGTAGTTATATCCAAAGAATTTAACATAATGACGCATCTTTTCTTTATTGATTATAATAGAAGACTTTGACTTAGTGGACTAGAGGAAGATGTGGCACATTCTATCTAAAATAGGACTGTCGCATTACGTAACAGTACTTATACAAATCTGTACAATAGCAACTATGCCAAAGTTAGAGTAAAAGACCAAAAGAATTGGTAGAGCAGCGCGGAGATGGTGTACTGGACAAATAATGGAGAAAAAAATAAGGACCATGTTAACAAACAGACCTAACTCCAAACAAAGTCATTTATCAGTAATAAACATTACCATTGCCAAAAAATTTTTGTAAAATTAACGGACCACCTTAAATGTACTATAAGTTTGAAGCTATTTTTTTTCTGAACGGATGATTGGATTTTAATGATTTTTTCTCATATTATAGGTCTATTTTAATAAATCACATTATTGTTTATAAATATATATAAATATATAAATATATATGTTAATAAATCGTATTAATGTTGGTGAAAAATATTAACATTTTACCGGTAAAGTGAGTGTAAAAATAAAGTTGTGTTTTTTGCAACACCCTCTGGAATTCATTAGACAGAAACGCTACATCTTATTATTATTTTGAGATAGTTTTATCCTTTCTCAAAATTCTCGTAAAAAAATTGTCTCGATATCTCTCTTATCAAAGATTATACAGAACTTTAAATGTAACAAGTTTTTATTAATATTTAGAGCAAAGAAAACACTACTTACATAAATTTTTTGATATTTAATACGACTAAAGCCTAAGAAAGCATAACCTACATAATCTTTAACAATTCCCTGTCCCAAAAATACTTTAGTATTTGGTCTTGATCAATTGCATCCGGAACTTCTCTCGCCATAACTTCTATGTCGTCAAGGTGGTAGTTGTCGGCTCCTGAGTTGGAGATCAAGAATAACTAATAACCCACAAATTCTCTATGGGATTTAGATCAGGGCTGCAGGGTGGCCATTTCATAGTTTGTATTCCAATCTCATCCAAATAATTACCGACCACAAGTACAACATATGGTCGAGCGTTGTCATGCATTAAAAGAAAATTATTTTCTATGTAAGGAGTAAATGGAACTACATAGTTAGAGAAAATGTCTGTAATATACCTTTCAGTTGTTAAGGAACTTCTTCGTCAAGCAACAAGGTCAGTTTGAGCTGTAAGAGATATTCCTACACAAAACATTACAGATCCTCGATTGAATAAAGTAATAGGTCGTATGTTGCACTGTGTGTAGCGTTTTCTTAGCCGTCAAATAACTCTCACACATCTATCTGAGCTATTATAAGCAATACTTCGATTCGATTTATCAGTGAATAACACGTGCTCCCAGTCATCAACATTCTTGTCAAGGTGCTCTCTGGCAAATTGTAATCTACTTCTACGATGATATAAATATGTTTAAAGCTGGTTCTCTGACTGGTATCCTTACATGCACATCTTGTTCAGCAAGATGCCTTTGTATAGTGTTTTTACTAATTTGAATATTATAAACATCTGCCACTTGTATTTGTAAATATCTCATTGTGACAAAACATTCTCTTATAGCACGAAGCCTGATAAACTGATCTTGACGTGGTGTTGCGAGTCTTTCTCGTCCTTATTATGTTGAAAATATGTGATATGTGAAATATATGAAAATATGTTGAAAAAATGAAGCTACCTCGAAATACTAATAAGATGTAGCGTTTGCTTTTAATAAATTCCACAGGCTGTTGTTGTCAAGATGAAAAATTAACTTTATTTTTACACCCCGTATATAGATAAAACGTTGAAATTTCTCCGAAAACAATAATATGATAATTACTTAGAAATAGATCTGCAATGCGAAAAAGAATCATTGAAATGAAGTTCAAGAAGGATTCAAAAGAAAAATAGATTAAAAATTATGGTATGTTTGAGGAGGTGCGTTAATTTATTAGAGTAGTATATAACAGCACTACATGCCCTAGAGGTCGTTGGCAGATAGTGAGATAAATAACAGATAAATAAGGAAGTAAAAATAAGGAGAATCTTAATTTTAGATAACAGTAGTTAATCTAGAGTGTATAAAGCATTATATAAGAGTAATAACAGATCTTTTAAAACATTCCATCATTATACACTTTATTCCTGAGCTAAAAATAAGCTCCAGCTAAATAAAAAAGATCGTTAGTCTGTCAAAATCTTGGGCAATATTATTCCTCCTTCAGCAAATCCATTCTCGAAATATAAATCGTAGTTTGGTTCATGAAAGAAATATTAAACGATAAAGTAAGTACTTGTAAAACGAGTCAATGTCAAGGTTACTATTACAAATAGTACAACGACACCTTTGTTTTGGTTAACGGTTTCGCTTGTTTGAAACTATACTTACATAAACAGACTGAATGTTTTTAAGTTATTAATAAGTCAATTAATTAATATTTATGAAGAACAAACGTTACTATATAAAGTATATACAAATAATTAAGATTTATGAGTATGGAATCCAGTACATCTCACCCTCTATTTGTAGCATCAAGAAAAGCAACTGAGAACGAAACAAACAAACACGCAAGAAAGGTAAATTAAATTAAAACTGAGGTAGGATCAACCATCAACCAAAGAAAAGCAACAAAACCAGAAATATAACGTACACAAGATAGTAAAAAAACAATAAAAAATCAAATAAGCAAAAAACAATAATAATAAATAAAAAAAAATCATCTAAAGTAAAAGTTTACTGAATTTTTTTTATTACCTACCTTTTTCAAATGTATCTAACGATGAAAGAAATCTACAAAAACTTAAGATTTATTAAGATATACGAAAAGAAAGAGGACGCTGAAAAAGACATGTTCCATGAAGCACTGGTCCGAGAGCACGATAAGTATCCAAAAAATGATGATAAAATATTAGCAGGAGACTTTAAATCCAAAGTCGGAAAAGAGAATATATTTTCTCTCACTATCGGTAAAGAGAGCCTACACGCAGACTAAAATGACAACGAAATGAGACTCATAAACCTTGCTATGACCAAGAACATGGTAGTAGGTGGGACACGATTTCCTTACAAAGACATAGGTACATAAGGGAATTTGGAAATCTCCTGATAATGAAATGATAACCAATTAGATCATATTATAATCGTTGATACAAGACACTGTTCCATCCTATTAGTTGTTGGGTCTTTCAGGAGCAAATAGTATCACTATTTGGTTAAGTCACGATTTAAAGAAAGAATATCCAATAAAAAAAAGATCGGAAAAAGGAAAGAAACAATTAATATTCACAAACTAGAAGATCCAGACATAGCAAATGTATACAGAGAGTAAATGGACGATAAAATAAAGACAAAAAACGTAAAGGAAGAAGAAGATATTAACTAGCTATGGATAAAAATACGAGAGGGTAGAAAAAATTAGTCAATGGTTTGACAATGCAACAAATTGCACGAAGAAAGAATAAGGAAGAGAGTTCGGCCCTGATAGCGATCAAATCTACTACGTTACCAGCTTTCCCGAAATATAGTCATTTTAAATGGTAAAAACAAACCATAATTTAATATTTTATATCTCTACTACACATTTAAGTGGATTAGTTAGTGCTGACAATATTATCTCAAGTGAGTAGTACTTCTTTTCGTATTATTTGTGTAACAACAAGACAATAACTTTTAAATAATACCTACGTAAAGAGATAACAAAAATTCCAGTTGGGTCTTGACCAGTTTTTTGGACCGGTTACAGGATCGGCTCAACTTCCGATCAAGAAAATTAATAAAATGACTTCATACAACAATAATACTACTCACAACTCCACTAAACACAGTACTCAGATGTCGTAAATTATTTTAAACATCCAACAAAACAACAAGCAATAGTCATTTCCAGCATTCAAGATACAACAATCCATGATTACGTCGTAGCTGTTGGATCACTAGTGGGTCCAATTAGTGTACTTTTTGCCTCCAGAATTGCTAACAATAGGATATGCATATACCTCTCTTCAAAAAACACTATTACTGCTCTTTTTCATTCTTATAAATATATCGAAATAAATGGATGTCAAGTCGAAGTAAGAAGATTAATTTCTCCAGCCCAGAGACTTCTAATATGTAATGCATGTCCTACAATCCCTAACGAAATAATTGAACAAGAATTACAAAAACTTGGTATTCACACTGTATCCAAAATGACTTTTCTTCGAGTAGGTATGTCTGAGAGTGAGTACAGTCATGTTCTGAGCATTAGAATTATTAGTTTAATACGATTATATGTTTTTTCTTAATAAAAAAAAAGAATAAGGAAGAGTACGAACAGAAAACGTTAAAAGAAATACCAAGTTTATTTCAAAAAAATGAAATAATAAAATACTGCAAGTCGTTGAATAGTAGCCGTCAAAAATGAAACCAAGCATAAAAAGTTATAGAGATATTAACGGTAAAATTCTACATGACACCAATTCAATTCTTAATAGATGGACACAACGAGTTGGACCATTTGGACTAGGAAAGCGGAACGATCGGGGAGATACATTGGAGATTTTTGCGGAAGCAAATCAATTAGTAATAATAAACACCTGGTTTAAGCTATACCCAAGGAAATTGTACATCTGGAAATCTCCACAGGATTCTGTGAGAAGGATTGTAAGAAATCAGATTGATTACATGTTGGTAAATAAGAGGTATAGGAACAGCTGTACATATGTCAAAACATACTTAGAGAAACTTTTCCACGACCTTAGAACAATACAAGAACCCAACATTGAAGAAAATTCAGGTCCCGACCAAATCCTACCAGAAGAAATAACGGCAGCCGTCAGACAATTGAAGGCTGGAATGGCACCGGGACTTGATGAAATTCCTGCAAAACTGCTGAAGCTATTAGATGCAAAACAAATAAAAATAATAACTGAAATATTTAATTAAATATACAAGGCAAGAAAAATACCAATGGATCATAGTACATAGTAGTAGATAATATAGAAGGATCCTGAAGATACCATGGATTGACAAAGTCACCAATGAAGAAGTACTACGGAGAATGAACACAACCGAGGATTTGGTCAACATCGTGAAGGGCCGTAAGCTGCAGTCTTGGGACATATAATGAGAAATTAAGGCAGATATGAGTTACTCCAATTCATTTTGCAGGGTAAAATTGAAGGAAAAAGGGCCCAAGGACGAAGAAGAATATCCTGGCTTGCTAACCTGAGAGCATGGTATAGAAAGACCTCAACACAGCTATTCCGTATAGCAACCAACAAAGTCATCATAACCAGAATGATCGCCAACGTTCGGAACGGACAGGCACCCTAAGAAAGTTTGGAGCGGACAGGCACCCTAAGAAGCAGATGTGTACTTTGTAAAAATGTTGTTTACAATTTTATGTTATCCAGAGCAGATTGTGCTTCCGTAATTTTGACCACTTCGTGAGAAACATAGATAAGTGGACAAATAACAAAAAGCTAAGTATACTGTAGTCGAAATGCAATTTTTAAACAGAAATTGGAGTTGTATCGCTTCTTTTACATTATTAGATATTTATTGTCACAGAAAAAAAGTTCCATATTCCAAACCCCAAACTTTTATTGCCACTATTTGGTTAAAAGATATGATGGATACATAATTTCAATACTTTAATTCGAATTATCATTTAGTAATATGTGTAGATAATTTTATGAACACTATACAATAACATATTTTATTTAATTCTTACTTGGAGTGGTTCTTATTATGAGCTGTCGTTCTGTTATTATTTTCTGTTCTACTTCCGTCATTTTCATCCAATGATAATGCGTCGGCTTGGTCTAAAGGTGAGTAAGCTTTTCGGTCTTTTCCGGCACTTTGGAGACAAGCTAGAACAAAATAACTGGATTAATAATTTATAGTTTTGACTTAATCAGTTATTGTTAATAGCGATTTATATAAGCCAATATTTATTTCTTATTTAGATTATATAGAAAACGAAAACGATACTGACCTATTAAACCTATATAAATAAGATCATCCTATATCTAACCTTTAAGGTTTACTGTAACTCTGTCTGTGTTGCTATTTGGTGAATCTTAAAAGCAGGACAGTTGCCCTCAAGCCCGTATAAAAAGTGTTTAAAAGGTGACACTGTCACCTTAAGCAGGTTTGGATCTTGGCAAGAATTAACCCATATCTGCTCCCTAGGTACTCTGTAGAGCAGATGCTGCTTCAAGCATCCCAATCGAAGTTTCCTCTGCGTTACTGTTCCAATTTGGTGGGCTAGGTAATATCTTACAATAAAAACACAGTTTGGTAGTAGAAAAGTCCAAACAAAAGAGTTTAAGGACGAGTAGGGAGCATAGCCATCATGAAGGGGAGTTCCAGGGTATAGGAGAATTTTTGAAGGTATACTTCTATACGCGCGCTCCACGTTGGAAATTTGTATGGGAGTGAATCTGTGAAATCATTACATATGTAAGATAATGAGCAAGAAAGAGACAGAAGATATATTTTCTCTCTCTTCCTCTCTCGAATATAAAAATGTTCCTTTTGTATATATATTTAATATTATATATATTATATATATACACATAATATTATATATATAATAAAATACGATCAATTACGATCTTATCCGGGGTTGCGAGATTTCGTAGCATATGCTTTTTTAGAGGAATAGGTTGTTGGCCTCTATCCCAAATAAGCATGCAACTACAAATCCTACGGCCACTTGTTGTAGAAAACGACATCATCGATGCAGTGCACTGAGAACTTAACACTGAAAACAATACTATCGCAGAATTTGCACGGCCAACAGATACGTTTTTGGGCTCAATCTCCTTCTAAATTCTATATTGAGAAATACAAAGGTAAAACTCTACAAAACAATAATACTCCCAGTCCTAACACATGTTTCAGAAACCTGTACTCTAATAACAAAAAGTAATGAACATGTTAGGATGTTTCAAAAGAAAGGTACTATTAAATTTATGGAGCGGTAAATGACAATGGAGTATGGAAAAGACAATACAACTTCGAAGTTTATAGAAATTACCAAGAGCCAGATATTGCACAATTCATAGATAGGACGTCTGAGGTGGATAGCGCATGTAATGCGGATAGAACAAAATGATCCAGCTAGAAAAACGATCCTTGATAGACCCAATGGTCAGAAAAGAAGTGGAAGACAAAGAAAAAGGTTCCTTAACAACATCGATGAAGACATGAGAAATATTGGAAGACTTGCTTGGCAGAGGAAGGCGATGGATAGATAGATAAATAATGGTGATGATGATAATGTTGTAACTAGTTTTGATGCTTTAATTGAAAGAAACAAATTTTTCTAAAGGTTCCTAACAAACGAAAAAGGGTACATCTTATTTTCTAAAAAAACACTCCACAATTTTGACAAGATTACTAGTGTATTTGTCAACAAGATAAAAAAGAAAACATCGATGTCATAGAAACATCGAATTTTTTACAAATGTTGAATAATGGGAAAATATTAAATTAAATAAGTATTATATAAAAGTGTTTTAATATCTGAAAAACATGGTGTAACCGTGTAATATTAACCTAATAATAAACAATTAAAAATGATCTCTTGATAGATATATTAAACACAACCAAATTATTAAAAAAAAAACAAAGAATGCTTATCAATATCTTGAAAAATAACAGTTTTGATAGCAGCTTTCCTTTTATCCTGTTTCATTGCTGGTATTTACCTGGTATCTTTAATAAGCGTGTTATAATATAAATGACCAGCTAGTGAAATCAGTAATCTATACTGAAATGGTGTTAGATGTTTCCATTTAACATCGATTTAAACAATACCTAAATATCGATGGCAAAACATCGACCATTGATGTTTTTCAATCATCAATGAACATCGTGCGTTCCTAACTAGGGATAAGACGATAGAAGAAATCATTTGGTGCAGTCTTGTACCAGAAGACGGTGCTGTGGATTTGGCTGCAAAAAAACTATTCGAATACAATGTGGAAACTGTAACGTCGGGCTATGTATCGATGCTTGTTTCGGAACTTTTCATAAAATGTAATCAAAAATAAATTTTTATTAAAAAGAGTATTTTTGTACCTCATATACTCCTAGTGTGATCATATTAACACGGGGTCCTATAAAGACCCCCTTGCAAAAAAAAAGAAATGTTTACAAAGTTTATATAAATAAACATATAACTTTAACATAAAAGAGATTTTTTCCAAATATTTAACAAAAAAATAATTCAAGCACTAATAAGTTACCAATACGCTAATAACCTAAGGTGGTTGATCAATCAGTATAAAAATTGGAACACAAAAATTTCAACAAAAATTAATAAAAGCGACGACCATATAAGGAAAAATAGGTTTCTAGAAAAATAAATATATGTAAATCAACACTCAATAAATTTGTTTCGAACATACTTTGAAATAAAAGAAGTCAACAATTTATTGATACATTACCAAGTATTATAGACAGATATATTGGCAGCGGTAAATAGGTATGAAAAGATTATAATAATAAAATAATAATTCATTTACACCCAAGTGTTTTGAAGTATTTATTTCTTAATGAAATGCTATTTACAAATTTTTGTTTCTGGCTTATATATTGATACTAACGTAACTGTCACAGGAGGAAGTAACATTTTATTTTGATATACCTACTGATAGGCAGTTTTGACACACATACATGAAAATAAACACAAAACAAACGACAACTGTCCGTTAAATTGAAAACTATGTTTCCAAAACTTGAAAGGACGCAAAATCGTTTATTATTCATGGATTTCCCGGTCTTTATTTCGTTGCCAAGATTGAAGTTTCGCTCTAATCGTTCTTTTTTCACCTAAATTACTATCGGCTTAAAAAAGCATAGCTGCTATTAATCATCTTCTCATATTTCATGGCACATAAATACGGTTTTCGGCCAATATAAATCAAATGACGGGCTTACAAATATGCAATGTGTTTAACTAATGAGACCGTTTGATTTAGAGAAATTCTTTTGCGTCGAGTGCGAGGTAATTAGCCGACTGCTCCGGTATCGCAACGCCTTGAATCGTCTTTTTCCCTCTGGTTGGTAAAACTTTACGTAGTTAAAAGAATGTAAGTATTTTTGGAATATATGTTTAACAATAGACATTAGAAATATGAAAATTTGATACTATCTAACCATAAAATTTAGAATCACTATTGTGGACATTCTATCACTATTCACTATCACTAATCACTATTGTGAAAATCCATCTCAAATAAAATCGGAGAAGATCAGGCAAGGTTCACGGCAGGAAGATCTTGCATAGACCACGTGTATACATTCCAACAATTAATTGAAAAAAAAATGGCAAAAAATAGATCAGTTAAAAAAAGCATATGACACGGTCCCCAGAAAACAACTATGGAATACGATGAAGGAAATCGGAATAACTCAGAGGTTAATAGAAGCCGTAAAAAACCTTTACAACAACAACAAGGTAAGAGTTAAAACCGGCAATAAATACTAAAACGAATTTAAGACCACAAAAGGCTTATTGCTGGAATGCTCTACATCTCCGACACTGTTCAAGATATTCCTCGAACAAATATTAAAACCATGGAAAAGGAAATGTGAAGGGATGGGAATACCAATCCGGGACAACTTCTTGTACACATTAAGCTTTGCAGATGACCAAGTGGTAACGGCTCAAGATGAAGAATATCTGTGGTATATGCTCCGAAAATTAGAAAAGGAATACACAAAAAAATGGACTGGAAATAAATCTAGAAAAGACGGAATATTTAACAACAGAGCAAGAACCAGTGAGAAACTTGGAAATGAACGATAATAGGGAAATTAACGGCACTGACAAATTCAAATATTTAGGATTCATACTCTTAAAAAATGGAACCACAAAGCACGATATAACCAGCAGATTAGCACAGACAAGAACATGTATTAAACAAATGAAAGGGGTACTGTGGGATAGACAGATTACCAGAAATACAAAGATGAGAATTTATAACACCTTGGTACGCAGTATAATGACCTATGGAGCAGAGAATTGGGTAATAAATAAACGAAACAGGTCCAAAATCACAGCAACTGAAATGAAATGTAGTTGATGAGAAGAAGCTGCAGAGTGACAAAAATGGATCGCATCAGAAATGAGGAGATAAAACGCAGAATGGCAGTAGAACAAGACATACTCACCTACATCGAAGAAAAACGTTTAATTTCGTATGGACATGTGAGAAGAACAGATCATACAAGGTGGATAGCAAAGATTTTTGATTGGAGCCCAATAGGAAGGAGGAAAAGAGGTAGACTCCGAAGATCATGGAGGGATGAAGTGGACGAGGCCATGGAAAGACGAGACTCTAGAGATGGAGAATGGCAGAACAGAAAGGACTGGAGACGTTGGCTGAAATAAGGCAGACGGCGATAGCTGTAAAAATCCTTATATAGATAGATAGATTGTGGACATTTATTTTGTTACAGTATTAAATCAAGTCAATAAAAAACAATTGAATTGTACACCACTGACCAATATTGTCAATGAGTCAACTGAATTAAAGTGGTTTTGACTGCTGAAATACAAAACTAAGATTTTTTTATTCTTATAAAATCATAAAAATCATCAAAAATAACAAATAAAAAACACATTCTGCTTCTTTGAGTACCGATCTCACTTTCAGACCATTCTCAGTTCTGTACATTAGGAATGGCATATTATGTAGCATTTCAAGACCTGGATTTTAAGGGTTGAGAGAACTTCATGGCAAAGAAAGTATTTATTAAATTTAATGAAGGCGTTTCTAGCCATTGCTATTCTTATCTTCACTTCCAGGTAATAGACCCACTTGCTGTTTAATGACTGAACTAACAAGAAGAAGAGCTTCCATATGAGGTTGTCTGCTGGTTATCATAAATTTGGTTTTTGCTATTTTAATGTTAATCCCGTACTCCTCTCCCTCTCCATTTATGACATTCACCAAATCTTGCAGCTCCTCTATTATGGCTGTATCGCAATCAACCTCATCGGTTATTAATAGAAAGACCATTAATTTTGATGCCTTTTTGCGTTCTGTTGTGCAAGCTGAAATATATTTTTTACATAAATGTTGAACAGTAGAGTGTTGATGGTATACTCTTCCGAATTAATGGTAGGAGGATGGAAAAATAAAAGAAATGTCTATTATATATCTACTGAATTTAGATTGGGAATAATATCTTCTCAGTATAGAATGCAACAGTTGTATGTGTGGCATCAATCGCTTTGATCGCTTCTATACATGCTATATTATACATGTAGCTGTAAAACCATTAAATGGTACAAAAAAATTGGTATTCATATTTGGTAAATGTTAATGTATAATTCATATTACTTTTGTAATAATAAATGTTCAGGAAAGAATAACTCGAGATTGTATGGTTAACGTTGATTACCGAAAAACCAGTGTTGTGAGTTTGAAAATTTTTTTAAATTAATATAGAACCTGTTAAAAAAACTTAAATTTTGAATCTAGAATCTTTTGGATAACAAAAGTTCTTGCGAGCAATTTTTTTTTGAAAAATAATACATTTCACCCTTTAAAAAAAATTCAAATATGTAAATTGCACCTTTGTCCACCAACCTATTAGGATGTAGGGTACATGAAAACAAGTACATGGTGCTATGTGTAGATCAGAAGACAAGCCAAAGTCACAAATTAGAGCTAATATTTTACTTAAAATAAATCAAAATAACATTCTGTTAGTCAATGCAAAAATGGTATACAAACATGTAGGACGCTACCCTTTTTAATTGCCCTGCAAAATTGCTTCGTAATACCATCTGTGTTCAAGGGGTACATATGGCAATAACTGCTTTATGTCTTCTTTTTGCTCTGCACACAAACTGCCAATCTTCTTGTTTATTCTTGGAACTACAAAGTTTGGGGATATAACACACAGTTTTATTTGTCTTATTGATAGACCTATAACGTCGAATATTCACTTTCTTGAACGGCATATTGGGGTTGTAGCTATATTTAAACAGATAACTACCAAATTCATCTACCCTTATCCATTTGATGCCATCTCTAAATTGAACAGTCTCTCCAAGAAGAATCTTTTTCCGGATTACTAGTTTTAGAGATGTAGCTAATTCCTCAATATTCCTAAAATGGGGTTCCATATTTATAACCTGGTTTCCTTTGGTTGTTTGCAGTATTATCTGTCGATACTCATCTGGTAAGAATAAATTAGGCTGTCAACCGCACTCAACAGTGAACTTGCAACTTCTGTACTGCCACGATTTGCTACATTTTTTTTTTTCAGGTAAAAAATAGGCCCCTGTCTACATTTTTTTAAATTATATGCAGGCCGAGATTGTAAAACCGCATCTGTCTTTTATAAAAAGCTTTTTGATGTGGACAAACGAGGCAATGGCATAGTCTGTTGCAGATCCATAGTGACATATGCAACATCGTTCAACATATTGGCACTTTCCCTGTCAGCTTTTTGAGCCTTAAATACAGCTTTATAAAAATCAATATGTTCTTCTGAACATTGTCCACTATCACATGTACTACATGTATCACTCTTAGGTTGTCCAATGGATAAATTGAACTCATAATCATAAATAAATCTGTACATGGACTCTTTTACTAAGAATTCGTCTGATTCGTCTGAACTTGGTCTAGTCTGCATTGTTCAATGTAAAGTTTGTACATTTTAGGTACGGACAACAACGGTGATAAGTATTTTTTGTTTGGATTGTTGGCTCTAGAATAATAAGACAACTCTCAACATATTTTTTTACATCTGGACCAAGTTTAGTAGGCCTGTTGTTATGCTTGCTCCGTTTGTCTAACTCCGGCGCTGACAAACCTTTTTTTATCTGGTTTTGGATAAGAAATACTTTCTTTCTGCCTATTTGGTACAATGACATTAGTGCTGATTTACAAGTTGGCACATGAGTTCCATTTACTGTAATACTGTACTTAAAAGATGCAGTTTTATGTCTGTTTGCACCCTTATGTTTTCGCTGAGGTTCACTTATGGAAATTGATTTAAAAAGAATTACATTTTTTTCGTTAATATCATGTTTATAGAAGTCATTAAAAATTGATACTCTTCTATCCTGGTTAATCCTAGTTGAACATTTTAATCGACACTTTTCATTACAAATAATATTATCCTCATTAATGTGCTTGGCAGGAATAACTACACCTTTACGAGGTAAGTACCTTTCTCTACATGCTCTTGCTTTAGCAGCCACATTTATTTTCCATTGTTGTTTGGTTTTCTGTCATTTCCTGGACAATTTTTGTTTTTTTACTTGTGGTTCTACATCTAAATGAGCCTGGTCACTATGAATAGGGCTACTCACCACTCTATCCTCAACACACCTGCTGTTTGTAATTGAAATGGGAATTTGTAGGTTTACCACATCACTTTCCACATCAGACTGTGCATGTATTTTTGTTGAAGGGGATTCTATAAAATTAGTTTTATCTCGACAAGAAAGAAACCTTCTAGAAGAGGAAATGCGAGCACATCTTATAATCATCATCACCATTATCCTCACTATCACTAACGATATCTGAGTCCAGTACATATTCATCACTTGATGGATCGTCGAAAATGATGTGAGATGATATTTGATGTGAGAAAAACAATATTTTAATTTATTTGTAATGGTAATTTACTATAGTATATTATTTTAGGTTAGTTATTTCATCAAGCTTACCTTCATAACTTTTTTTTTGCCTGTTTAAGAGCCAATTCTAATATTTGTTTACTTCTTCTCATCTTGCACTTTATTTTACAATGTCAACAAAGCACAGTGACTAAGTGGATGAAGGTGTTATGTGCATGCTGAAGACACATGGCACCTTCTCCCTCCAAACATTCTGCATATTAGTGTATCATAACCCCTTCACCAGCTGAATAAATACTAAGTTATGGCTAGAAGTGAATGGGAGATAGTGCTATGAGAAATAATAACAGATAACGCCTTCATCCATATAGATATCCCAATTTTCAAGCAAATGTAACATAACATCTTCACCTTCCAAGCCCTTCAATTGCTTGTCGTTTTTTTGTGTATAACAAATAATATTAAGAATTTTGATGCACATTTTCGATGGTGGTACCATCGAAATTAGCCCTTATGTTGCCGGTGACGGCATGGCCAACATTGTTCTCAAAGAAATATTGATCGATGACTACGTCATACCAAAATCGACAGCAAACAGTAACTTTTCGAGAAGTCATGAACATTCTTTCTTTGCCTTAATTAATTCATAATTTCTTAAAACAAATAAACCTTTGGGAAATTTTGAAATGGACTAATGTTAAAATAGTAAAATACCAGTTTTTCGAAAATTTCAGAAAAAATTAAATAGTTTGAGAGAAAGTTGTCACTTTAAATGATTTGAAAGTAATTAACTTTTTTGAAACTAGAACTAGAAAAATTTTCAAAATAAAATGAGAGCCTTTTTCGAAATTTTCTTTTAAATTTTAAAGTACTAAATAGATTATACAAACCTTCAATCTGCTTCATCGGTGTAATATTGGAAGCGTAGGACCAACTCATATCGGATGACGTATATCCGAAATGGGATTGGTACGGGAGGGTTGATGAGTCCATATCGTTTATGTTGTAGTGAAATTATTTATTAATTCATAATGAACCCACTTATTGTCTGAAATAAAAAGTTTTGGTAAATGATAATTTCTATAGCTATGATGTATTGAACAATATAAGAAATAAATACTTGATTCGTGGTAAATAATAATGAAGGTAATGAAGGTAAAGACAATGTCGGAGTAACTCAGGGAGCTATGGAGCGATGATGTTGGGGTAAACATTAGGTGATAGACTTCCAAATGTAACTATATGGCTGAGAGAGTCTTATGTTAGGCAGTTTTTTTGGCAGTCAGTATGAATTACTAAAATGTGAAATTGCACTATCAAGAATTGATACAATTATTTTTTGAATTTTTTTTTACTCTAATTGCACAGTTTAAACTATATGTTCTTTAAATCTTTATCTTACAGTTTGGATACAACAACTGAATTATTATGTAATGATAGCGAGCATCATTAACCGTGGTTGTAGGCATTTTAGAAAAAAATAGAACAATGATGCTCACAGCTAAAAATCTGTAACCAACAGTGACAAATTATCAGTGGTACAATTTTGGCACGCTTATAAAAAACAATGCTATAACGTAAAAATCAAATTCGTCGACGAATATGATCCTGCCCGAAAATTTGGCATCCATTTGTGATCGTTCCAAAATTGATTAAATGAACTCTATTTGTTGTTGGTAATTCCATTACGTAAGTTTTTGAGCTTTGGATTGAACATAAACATCAAGATGAGAGTAATGTGTGAGTAAATCCTGTAGGGAAATATTTTTGGAATCAGTAAGACTCCCACTCTTTATTTTTATACCCTAACATCGAATTGTGAAGTCGACCAAATTTAAAAATTTTATAAAGACATACAGAAGGCTCTTAAAAATACGGAAAGAAAAATAATGCGTTTAAATGGTGATCTTAATGCAAAAGTCAGGAACTATTGATGTAATGAGAATTGTAGTTCCCAAATGTAGATACCTAACTTTTAAAAGATGTTTCAGTTAAACCACGTTGTTCTTTCATAGATAAGGAGCTTATACAACAAAGGAATGTTTCCGAAGAGGCAAACCGTCAAAGAGATATTGTTCCGCCAATAAACGAAGTACGGGTATACAAATTTGAATATTTTGAAATTTTAATATTCTTACTAGAGTATTTAGAATATTTATATAGAAAAAACTAAATTTATAGTGATCAGTAAAGAGCCGCGTAGATGCAAACTAAAAATAGACGGCAAAATTGTAGAACAAGTAATGAAATTCAATTACCTAGGAGTAGAGACAGGGATATAAAAACAGAGACCACAAGGCAAGCATCAAAAGCGGCAAGCAAAAAACCATATGGAGAAACAAATATCTGACCACGGAAAGCAAAATGAAAGTATACAAGACAACAGTAAGACCAATCCTAACATATGCAGCGGAGACAAGGACCGATACAAGAAAGACGAAACAACAAACCAACAATATCGAAATGTAAGTACTAAGATCAATAGCGGGAATATCATTAAGAGACAGACAAACCAACAGAAGTATACGCGAACAATACAAAATTCAAAATATTAACAGGTGGATAAAAACAAGAAAAAAAAACTGGAATGAACATGTAAACCGAATGGGACCATAGATTAGTGAACATCTGTAAAAACAACAAGCCGTATAGCAGATGACCCGTAGGAAGGCCGCCAAAAAGATGAAAAGATAAGTACAGCCAACAACAACTGAAACAGAATAAGAGGCAGACAAACAGGAGTAATCCTAGTCGCGCGAAGAAGAAGAAGTAGAAGACTATGTATAGTATTTAATAAAATAGAAAATAAATAAGCCGGCATACAGTGAACGAATTGCTGAAAACGGGAAAAGGTAGAACAATAGTCTAAATGTATTTGGATAGAAATGTGTACTATAAGGTTTTCAACCTTTCTGATTACAAATTTAATGTCAAAATTAAAAAATTTAAAATGGCCGATCCAATATTGCAAATCAAATTTTATATATTTCAGATTATTTTGACATAAATAGGCACTGTCAAGTTTTTGACCTCGTTGATTACGGATTTGATGTCAAAGTTGAAAAATCCAAAATGGCGAATTCAATATGCTGGTCCAAAATTTTAGAAAATTTAAATTAATTGGACATAAATCGGTATTGGAAGGATTTCGACCTCGCTGAATACGAATTATATCAAAATTTGAATAATCAGTGGCAACAGCTACATTATATTTATTACCGAAAAAAACATCTCCATAAAAGTTTCAAGACTGCGGAATTATCAGTTTTTATCAAATTGAGTTTTGGCCTCCTCTAAACTATGTCTCCAACCTTGCTGGTCTCGCGCCGATCTTCTCCAGGTTCTTACGTCTAGCAAATTTTGCGCGTCAGCTGCCACTCTCATCCTCCCACCTTTTTCGTGGCCTTCCTTTTGGCCTTGCATCCTGCATTTTACTATCTAGGGCTTTTTTTGATAATCTTTTGGTCTCCATTCTCACTACATGACTAGCCCATCGAAGTCTCTAAAGTTTAACGAATTCTGAGATCGGTGCCTGTTTGAACAGTTGGTAGAGTTCATGGTTGTACCTGGATCTCCATACTACGTTTTTGTTAATAGGTATAAATATCTTCCTTAGGAGTTTTCTTTCGAAGACTTGCAGCTTTCGTTTTGTGATTTTTGTCATCATCCATGTCTCGCATCCACAACGTACTATTGGTCTGATAATAGTGTTGTAGACCCTGATTTTTGATCTCCAGTGTGTGTTTTGGAGCGGAATATGTGAGCTAGTGAAAAATAAGCTTTGCTGTCCTTCTGGAGGTTCTTCTATCCGTGTTTAATGCAACTCCCAGATATTTGAAACTTTCTACAGTTTTAATATCGTCCTCCATTTCAACTGTGCGTCTGTTTCCCATAGCTCTTGCCTGTGTTAGCTTTTTTGCCTTTTGAATATTTATTTATAATCAGGTCTCTTCTGCCTCTGTTTTTAATTGTAAATATATTTCTGTTCTGAAAGACACAATGCTAATGTCATCGGCATAGGCGGCAATCTGCTGTAGCAGCTATATTCAGCGGTCTTATCACATATTCAAGTGTCCGGTTGAACGGTGTCAGAAGTGTAGCATCGATTTGATATTCCCCAACAATATTTCAGTTAGTTGTGCTCTTATTGCTTGTTTTACCTCTTCCATTGTTAGGGGTTCTATATTTTCAGTATCTCTTCATTTTCTTGCGTCCCTAGGAGAGTTTGGAAATGGGTTTTCCAGACTGATTTTATTTCTTTTGGATCACTGGTCATCTGTGCTTCTTTATTTCTACATAGATTTGTTCAGGGTTTGTATACTTCTCTTAAATTGGGTAGATATTTATATGCTTCTGTTATATAGCTGCTTTGAAAATTTTCTTCCATTTTCTGTTACCATTTTTCGTATTTTCTTTTCTCTGTTCGGCATATTTTATCGGCCCTCCATCTTGCATCTTCGTAGCTGGCTCTGGTTCTTCTTTCCATATATTTCTTGTGTCCTTCATTTCTTTATTTTATATTATTCACAATAGAATAAACTCAATCCTCGAACAACAACTGGATAAATTTCACTTTTGGAACCACCATTCAGTATTCAGCTTTTTAAGTACGCGGTACGCCGTGTATACGCACTTAAAAAGCTATTTGTTTATTGTTTATTTTGTTTATTTATTATTATTGTTTAAAGAAGAGGAAGACCCAGAACAAGGTACCTTGATATCATCAATGAAGACATGAGTAAAATGAGATTACGTGCTTGGCGGAGGAAGGCGGTAGATAAGGACGACTGGAGAGAAATTCTTGAGAAGGCTAGAGTTGCAAAGCTAGAATGATGATGATGATTCTTTGTTCCCCATTTCTTCAGCTTCTTTGCGTTGGATTCATTTCCTCTATCATAACCATATTATCATAAATAAGTTCTTATTCATTGCCAATAGAAGAAATTCATAAAAAAAGATCCTTCTGAGCAGTTATGAATAGTTTTCGATATAATGACATACATACAATTTAACCAAAAAATATTCAAACAAGAACAACCAGATGTTTGCCGAAACATTATTAATGTTTCTGTCGGGGATTCATACAACGAGACTAGGTGGAATTAATTGTACACTTCATAGTTTAATTTTAGATTTTGAGATCAAAAATCCTTTTTATCAGCATAATTATAAAATATATCTAGTTACTGTGGTATGAAAATACGCGAAAACAACATACAAGCAAAGCAACCAGGCAATGAAAGGTTGATTACATTGGCGAGCAGCGTTTCGATAACAGTTGGATTTCAACGCACTTAATTTGTTCTTAACAGATTTTAGAAGATGTTATGCGCTGTATTGAGTATCTAATAGTGAGTGCAGTATTCTGTCATCGCTCGAGTAGGTATTTTTATTTTATCTCTTTTATAAGTTTATGGCAAGGGAGAATATATATTTTATACTCGGAGTCTTCAAATTATTTTATAGCGACTTTTACTACATTAAAATTTACAGCTACATTAGAAATATTCATCTAGTCAACGTACAACAGACACGATATTAATGAAAAATTTAATTTTTTATGAAATTTGCAAATAAAATAAAAAGTGAGATAAAACAACACTAAGAAAAATAACTACTAGAACTAATAGGTTATAAAATAAACATTGATTTAACGTCAGGCAATCAGGTTAACCCTTAAATTATATAGGGATTTTATGAAAGTGTAAAATAAACCTAAAACAAACCTAAAAGTGGTATATGAAATTGTCAACTTTGTGCGATAATACGAAAATATATATCATCTTCATTATTTTCACTGCCTTAAACTTAAAACTCCATTTCTGGATTTGTTGGCTTGTCAAGCATTTAGTTGTAATTGTTTTTTCTCCTCATTCGATGTATTCCGTCAACTTCGGTTATGCCATATCTCCATATTGCTCTTAGTCTTCCTTTTTTGTATTCTGCTTGTTTTCAGTCTCCAGATAGTTACCTCTTTTCTCCTCTCTTCTGATTAAATGTCCTACCCATCTCCATTTTGAGGCAGATAGGCAATTTTCTTCATCGTGGTTTTATAACAGACCTGGATTCGGAATCGGTTGGCTTCTGTAAAATGAGATTTTGATCAGAATAAAGTGACTGTGTGGTTCTCTCTATATTTTCTTTCCAGACTTGAATTTCCATTACATATTCGCCATTTGTCATTTCTTTTGTTTTTAATGTCTATTTTTATTTTGATCTTATTTTCTGCGTCATATTTTCCATTCTATTCGGGTTAACTCCTGGCTCAAGTTTTACTGTTAATGACTACTTACTTGACCACTTGAGTGACACTCAATTCGGATTTCGAAATGGATTGGGAACACGAGAAGCTCTTTTTGCCTTAAATGTACTAACACAACGATGCAGAGACATGGATGTAGATGTATGTATATGCATGTTTTGTTTAATAACGAAAAGCATTTGACCGTGTTAATCATCAAAAGATGATCGAAATTCTGAGAACCACTGGAATTGACGAACAAGACTTGCGAATTATCTCAGAACTATATTGGCACCAAACGGCAACAATTGAAATAGAGCACACAACATCCAAGGATATACGAATCCGATGAGGAGTGCGACAAGGTTGTGTCTTATCACCGCTATTATTTAATCTGTATTCGCTACCTATATTCAGAACAGTATTAGACGAGGTTCAAGGTGGAATCAAGATTAACGTAACCAGCATGGATAACATCAGGTACGCTGATGATACCCTCCTAATAGCAAGCAACGCACAAGAACTACAAAATATAATAAATGCGGTAGTTCGTCATAGCGAAATGTTCGATTTACATCTAAATGTTTCCAAAACTAAAATTCTAGTATTTTCAAAGATACCAACAAACATACATTTGTATGCCAAGAGACAAATAATAGAACAGGTAACTTCCATAAAATATTTGGGAGCAAATATCAATAGCCAGTGTAACCCAAAAAAAGGAATCCTATTACGAATCGAAAAAGCAAGAAAACTGAGAGCAAAACTGAAACAGAAAAAAGAATAGATGCCTTTGAATTGTATATATACAGATGGATGCTGAGAAATCCATGGATATAAAAAGTTACCAATGGTAAAGTACTTCGGCGTATGAGTAAACAAAAAGAATTACTCAGCATTATCAAAGAGAGAGAAATACAATATTTAAGTCATGTGTTAAGAGGTGAAAGATCAGTTGGAAGACGCCAGAACTCGTGGCTGAAAGATCTGTGGAGATGTTCTGACCGCTCATCCACAGAAAACTTTCGTGCAACAGTTTCCAAAGCTATTGCTTTTGGATCGCCAACCTTCGAAAAGGGACGGCGCGATAAGAAGAAAAATACTTACGTAGCGGAGACTGATTGCTTTACGTACTTAGCCACTGAGCTATGACCGCCACACATTTCTAGGTGAGAAAAATCAGGATACATAGCAACAATAATCTGCTCGTTAAATACAACGAAGAGTTTGCCAAGTACAGAGATCTGGAAATACAAATACAAAGAAAGGCTACAATGGAGAATGGAAAAGATCCAGAGATTACCTATTATTATCTGTACTACTGGTGTTATCCAGAAAAACTTCCTAGAAAACAAAACAGCTGGGTCTGAGTGAGCATATGTATAATACTATGCAAAAAGCTGCACTACTCTCAACGTCCAGAGTGGTACAAATTTTTTTTAGAAACACTCCAGCAAATCATGGTAGCTAGGGTTCGATAATACGGAAAGAGTCCCACCAGAGCTCAATGCTTTTGATACCACAGGTATCTCATCTTATCAAACAACATATCAAAGTTAAATTTATTATCAAAATGTCACCTTTTCAAGTCAAAAATATTTTTTTTTGGCAAAAATATTATCAAAAACCGAAGCAAAAACTACTCGAAGAAACGCGATTTTTCTTTTTTTGCATCATAACTTTTTCCATAAAGGTAGGTACAGATATAGACATTTCTTCAAATAAAAACTATCCTTTCTCTTTAAAATGACGTTTGATAAAAGTTTTTAGGATTAATAGTATCGGAGATACGATGAGTTTGTCACCCGCACCATTTTTGGTCCATTTTCCCTATTTTTTTCGCAAACACTGTACTATAACTTTTTTCTACGCAATTTTAGGTATATGTAATGATATATTTAATCCTACGTTTGTCGCGTTGTAAATTTAGGATACTCTGGTAGCGTTGGTCCATGAGACCGGTTTTGCTGGGTAAAAAAATCTGTAATTACTAACTATGTACAGGTTAACTTTTTTAATTTAAAAATTGTGATACTACATACTTTATTCAAGTTTTTATTTAAATTAAAAATATACTCTTACAAAAAAAACAAATAACAAATAAAATGTAAAGAACAGGCAGCTCTAAAAATGAGTAGCAAAAACATGAAAAACCATTGCTTTAGTAAACTGTAGGATAAAATTATTAGATCCTCCGAGATATAGCAAACTGATCTAGAGCATCCTTTGGATAGATAAACTATTTACTGCAGATAGTTAAACTCATCATCACAATTTTGCCCCAAGGCACTCGCTAGTTTCTAATGCGAAAGATTGCCTGTTATCTGTTACACTTCTTGATTGTGTAGTAATCTTCGAGTTGATATATCCTAACCTGGATTTAGAAATAAGACCTATTTCACATCAGCTTGAGCAGATATCCATTCCAATATTTACCAGCCAACATACGTTGGCAGAGGATACCGTCAAAATGTCATCTCACGAACTACGGGCTAATACATTTGAGGGAAGCGGCAGTAATTTTGAAGGAAATTCAACACATAATGAGCGCTTTAATCAGGACGAGCTAAATGATCCTATATATAGAAAAATATCTTTTGCCGTTTTTTCCTCAGCAAGATTAACAATTTTAAAGGACTGTTAGAAAAAATGGGTATATTAGATTACGGGAGTTTATCGACAGTTCCAAAGGAAATTTAAAGTGTGTCCTACTCTACATAATGGCAACAAATTTGGAAGTATATCAATTGGGCATTCTATAAAAATGAAAGAAAAATATAAAACAATATCACTGGTGTTAAAAAACATCCCCTATGATCAACATTAGTAGGTGATCTGTGTTGATTTCAAGATGATGAACTTTCTTCTAGGACAACAAAATATCCTTGTTTCTTATATCTTTGGGATAGCAGAGCTTAGAACCAACACTATAGTATAACAACATGGTCTTCTAGAGACGCTTGTCAAGAAGAAAGTAACTTAATTAACGAAGCATTAGTCGAACGAGAGAAAATAATATTTTCTCTATTCTAGTGTACATTTAACTAATGCTCATAAAACAGCCTTAAACAGCAAATTACCTATACTTAGTACAGATAAATTGAAAGCCGGAATATTTGATGGGTCTCAGATAAGACAACTTGTAAAAGATTTGCATTTTACAGAATCGATGACTGAAATTGAGTATAATGCATGCTCTTTTGTTAAAGTTGTGCAAAGTTTTCTTGGAAATAATAAACCGGAAATTATAGTGGAAGCCATGCTTTAAAATTTTAAGACACAGGTTTGTCATCTTCTTGTAAGCCGTGCTTGTTTTCAAACTATGGCAATCGTCGTATTAATAAGCTGATGAAATGTTTCTCGGTCGGCAGCTAGATGAAACAATTCCTCGACCGTTCGACTTGTCCATTGTCCAATGTTATGCAACCAGGACAGTTGAACAGTTGTTTTCTTCTGACCCAGCGTTTTCCTTTGATTTTGCCCTGAACGATCAACCGGAGTAAGCGATATTTAGATCCTCTCATTATATGGTCCAAGTATTGACCTCTTATTTTGAAGATGTTGATCAATTCTTATATGACGTTTGTCATATGAACATTAAAATGCATTACCTCTACAGTCACTTAGACCGTTTCCCAGAAAATCTTGGTGACCTTAGTGAGGAACAGCGATAACGATATCAAAACGATGGAGCAAAGGTATCAGGGGAGATGGAACACTCACATGATGGCCGATTACTGCTAGAGTCTTCAAAGGGACAGTCCTTTAAATTCTTTTGCAAGAAAATCGTGCATTGTACGTGACGCCAAATAACAACTTTTATGCTGCGGAGCTAGTTGGGTTAGATAAAAAGGTTTTTTAGCGGATATTTTTGATGATTTCTGTAACTATATTATTGTATAATAAATATCTTTCTTTTTGTTAGTGCCTTTTCGTTAATGGGTAGTACCACTGCTCTACATTAACCGATATGTTAAAAATGTGACCCGTTGTCGTATTTTGTGAAAAGGATCCGATGGAGAAATTCTGATTTCTTGGTGATGGCATTTTTGGTTTTAGCAGACTTTAATTACATAGACAGAGTGAAACTATTGCCGGTAGCAGATTGTGTGTTATGTGTAAATATTAGATCGACTTTAAATTTTCTTTCGAAAATTTGATTTGTTTCTGATACTTTTCGGCAAAATAAATATAACAGATATTGATATAAAAGAAACCTTTAGAACAGAAATCAAGGATGGTAAATAAAATATTTAGAATAAACGGGAAAACCAAGAAATCTAAATTAAAAATTGTTGTGTAGAAAATTTTAAATCTTGTCCCATACATAGACATACTGGTTCAGCACCGAGGATCTGATATACTGACGAAACTAACTTTCCAACTTTAGTGGAAACTTCCAACAGGAATTTATACTTCCGTTAACAATATCTTTTCAAGTACTTATAAATAATATTTCTTTTAAGGCTGTACGAAAATTGGTATCTATTTATAGGTACCCAAAATGTTATCGAACTTACCTTTTGTTGAAATTATTTGTTACACAAAAAAAGTCAAAACAAAAACAAATACATCAAACAGTTACTTAGTCCACGCGCACAAATAAATAATAGTTTAATAAATAGTTCCGAAACCAAACTAATATCTTTGTTGACAAGGACCTTTCAGCATCCTATTTCCAAATTTTTATATCATTTAACATACACCGAAAACAAAATCGCACTTTTCACGGCCAACTACACTCTAATGAAGATCGTTGATAGACTGAATCTTTGAATTTTCACACATGTTGTCAACGTAAGCCATGACAATTTTGGAGCTTTTTACTCCCTCCTCCACTGTGTCGCTTGATGTGGCTGAGACACTTTGGGCGGAGCTTAGCGGTTTCAGCGCTCTACGGTACACTCCATGAGATAAATTTTATTTCAGGATACTGTATATACTTATAAACTGAAAACTAAAGCTCCTTTCAGGAAAGCTTCTTTAAAATCCAACTTTTGGTGGTGTATGAACGTGCTATAATTATGTTAAAAATTTTATGTTTTTTGAATTCTTTAAATATTAACCTTTCAGTGCTAACGCGAATTATTTAGACGTTTAAACATAAACGCTAGCGTACGTCTCTGGGACTGTATACCCATATACCTACATGCCCTATTAGTACTATAAATTTTAAAAATTATGTTTACAAAAATAATTCCTTAAAAAACCAGCAACTATTCTAAAAGATAAAAAAACCTAAGATATTACTATAAACAATAAATTGGCTTAATTATTTTTAAACTAAAGATAAATTTACCCACTTATATTAACCACACTTAGACAACACGAGGTAACTTTAAAATTAAAAAGAGTTAATATTTTTCGGGTATTTCACACGATGTGTTATAAGCAGCACATTATTACACATACACGAGTAACAACTGTACTTTGTTTTTCGACTTTTCTGGCTTCCATAGTAAAAACAACGACCATGAGGTTTTCCAATATTTTGCATATTCAACGTAATATCATTTTGTTTCTTTGATCAGTATTTGTTTTTACGATTGGTAGGTTGCTAACAATGCCAATCACCCTCCACATTTTATCCGGGCTTAAGACCGGCTGTGGTAACCGCAGAGCTACTCAATCCATCCCGCAAGGGTGTGTCCATCAAGAAACGAAAGGCACAATTTACAAAACAGTCATCAGACCAATAATGGCATACGCGGCAGAAACAAGACCTGACACAGAGAGGACAAAAAGGATGTTAGAAATAGTAGAGATGAAAACACTTGGCAAAATTGATGGTAAGACACTATGGGACAGAGCTAGAAGTACAGATATGTAGATGCAAGGTGGAGAACATCAAGAACTGCGTAAGAAATAGAAGAGTAGAATGGAACGATCATATAAGCCGAATGACAACAAAGAGAGTAGTAAAGATGGCAATAGAAAGACGATCAGTAGGAAGACCACGAAAACGATGGAACGACAACTTACTGGAGGCACATAAAAAAACATACAGAGTCATGTCTATATAAAAAGAAGAAGAAGAAGAACGTAATATTAAAACATTTCTCTGAGTCGCATACTTATCATCCTTGGTATGTTTGTTGCTATTACTCTACATCTTGCATGGGGTTTAAGCAATTTCAAACCCATTGTCTCTAAAAATGTTCCAAGTGCGGCGTTAGGCCGTCCGAGCAGAATGACACTTGTGTATTGTAACAAACAAAATATAAACAATGTTTGTATTTTGAGAACGATTTCCGAAGTGGAAATTGAAACATCAATAAACGTACTTTAACCTTTAATTGTGGCTTATTCCCATTTAAATAGTAATTACTTTAGCGATATTTAATATTGTATAAAAAAGCACCATGGACCAGCGATTAGTCGATCTCGCACAATTAAAGCTTTCACCCATCTTACCAATACTGTCCACTTCTCCTTTGGTGGTATTGTAATAAATTATTATGTTAGGCTTACCAGTCTGTAGATCTAACATATTATCTTCATAATGCATTGTTGACATAGCAGGAGCATGACTTTTTTCGGTTTTGGAATATACGAAACAATAGTAGGTACATTTGTCTTGAAATGCAAACATACTTGTAGAAGTAGGCCTATTTAAAGGCGCGGTAAACTCCGAAGGCAATTCTGCCTATTTCAAGAGTTCCAAGTAAGCTAATGATTGGCCAATAATGTATCAGCTAGCTGCTTACTGGTAAAAAAATTATTACAAAAAAACATTCATTTCTATAGGTACCCTAGAAATGTGTACATAAACGTATTACTAAATCTCAAGTCTTTGTGGTTTGCTAGTAGGGTTCCTGTGGTTGTTTACTAACATAAGTTTCTAAATTTAAGGTATTAGACTACAAGCTCATGGGACATTTTTAATGGGTCATTGGATCCAGCATGAATCACATTAATCAAACAGCTAAGATTAATACTATTACATTAATTAATATTAAACTCAACAATCTTCCGGGTTGAACCGCGTCGATTCGATGCCTTCTTGAGGGCTTCCGAGATCTCAGTCTCCCGAGCCCCTAGACACTACTACACTGAACACTAATCAATGCATTGCTGGCGCTGAGAATAGGAGACGGGTCATTTATACCGTCCATGGTGACATGGCTTTTGTGGAGGTTGGCGTGGGGGCCAGCGTTGGGATTGGCATGTTGATTGGCGCGGGGGTTGGTCATTTATTTCTGGCAGTAGGATTTTAATTGACTGGTGGAGCAGACGGTGTTTTCTTTATGATATCTGTGGCTTCTCGGATAATTCTTGGTTTATAAAAGCAGATGGAGGCTATGGTTCTGGAGTTTTTAAAATCAATTTTGTGACCTGTATGAAGATGGTGTTGACCTAGAGCTGAAATTGAGTCGGAATTGCGAACAGAAATGGAATGTTCATAAATTCTATTTTGGATTCTACGATTTGTTTGGCCTATATAGGATCGGATGCAGTCTGCATAAGGAATTTCATAAACTCCTTGTTGTTCTTCTTTCTTTTTAATTACTGTTCGGATGTAATAGTGAACATTATTCCATCCCCCCTACTTACTTCCCGTCTTCTTCAAAATTATCTCTCTCACAGTCGCAGGAGTCATACCTATTTCTCTATACACTCTGTTTCTCTCCACTGTACATCTATTACACTCCAGCATTGTATGAGTGACAGTGTCGGAATATTCGCAGTATCTGTATATATGTCTTTCTGAACATAAGAAAATACGCCCTAAAACAGACAATCTACCCAGTTCCTTAGGCTCGGAATCAGCATCTTGGTCCACTGGGTAACATCTTCCGTGTTGATCCACTCTTCTTGTCATCTTTCCATTGATCTTTCCCTTTCTTCTTTTTTATGGCTATTGTCAAATGCTCACTTCTCTCATTGAGATGTCTCCTTTCTACTGATACCACTTGCAGAGGAACACAACCCGTGATAGGTCACAAGGCCGCCGCACATGCAGTCCTATAGGCGCAAGCTACTCGCAATAGACTCGTTTTTCCTGTGACTAATGGATTTTCCTTTTCAACATTTATATTACAACAAAAAAAAATGTCACTCGTTTAGCTAATTCTTTCCAGCACATGTATCACTCTTGAGGGTAACCTTTTTGTTTGGCAATACCAAATAGTAGATAGTAATTGCCAAGTGAGGTTTCGTAGGAATTTAAAATATCTTTAGCTTTATTGTCCTTATTAACTGATATCAATTTAATTTTCCAATCTTCGACACTTAATTCGTCTACGCCAGCAGACTCATCACAAAGTGTTTTGAAATTTATATCTTTGTTTTTGCAGAATCTTTACATTCATCCATTTGAAGAAGAAATTGGAGGGTTAGAGGAGGGCTATTGAAGAGGGAGGACCTAATGTTAGGAGGTTGAAAACGGAGTTTATGTGGCTGGGAGGAAGAGTAATGGTTCACATAACGGAAAATGAGAACACTAGATCGAGAAATAACTCACAGCCCATAGCAGGATACAGGCTTAGTTTTTTTAACTGGAATCTTTAGCCTGCAATCTTTTGACTATCACCTTCTTCTTCTTCTACTTCCTGGAGATCTTTCGATCTGTTTAACACTGAAGCTGCCTCAGGTTAATTTCTTGGGAGGTAGATTGCCAACTACGCCTCCATCTTTTAGGTAGTCTTCCGGGGGGTCTTGAACCGGGCTGGTTGTTTTCTAGGACAATTTTTGGAAGTCTATTCTCATCCATTCGTCTTACATAATTGTACCACATCTTCTTATGCTGCCTTCCCCATCTTACAATATCTTGAATTTTGCACTGCTCTCTGACTGTATTTCTCACCCTGTCTCTTCTTACTTCTTGTTTTGCCCAATATTGTTCTTAGGCAACCCTTCGCATCTGTTTCGCTTTATATCCAATCTTGAATTTACCCATATGTGCATTCAAATTAAAATCACCATCATCATCATTCTGGCTTTACAACCCAGCGTGGCTCATAGCCTCCTCAAGAATTTTTCTCCAGTCGTCCCTATTCATGGCCCCTTTCTTCGCCAAGCACGTATTCCCACGTCTTAATTGATGTTATCAAGAAAACTCGTTCTGGATCTTCCTCTTCTTCTCTGACCAATGGTTTATTAATGAGCGTATTTCTAAGCTGGCGTAATCCGCATTACATGCCCTATCTATCTCAGACGTCCTATCTTAATATGTTTTACGATATCAGGTTCCTGGTATATTCTATAATGTTCGAAGTTGTATGGTCTTCTCCACACTCCACTGTCATTCACTGCTTTATAGATTCGACTTAGTACTTTTCTTTCGAAACATCCTAACATGTTTTCATTATTTTTTGTTAGAGTCCAGGTCTCTGCACTATATGTTAGGACTGGGCGTATTATTGTTTTGTAGAGTTTTATTTTTATATTTCTCAATATAATTGTGATCATTAAAATCACCTCCTATTAGGAATCTCCACTCTGAAAGAATATCACTCAGTTGCATCCTAATTGATCATAGACAGCTTTTCTTTCATTCTCACCCAGAGCAACTTAAGGTGCATACAAACAAACACAACATTCAACACTCTTATCAAATCCAAATCTCGATGATATCACATACCGAAATTATACAAAAAACTGTAGTACGAAAGAACAGAAAACAGAGAAAATGTGAATTGATCCCTGCGCAATTGCGGATATCGGATCAGAAGATTCCATATATTAAATCATAATGTAAGCCCTTTTGTTTTGTTATAATCATACTCTACTTATTGTTCCGCAATATTTGTGAGTGTGCTGCCAAAAAATTCGAACATTCAGAAGTAGGTCAGTAGTAGCATACTTCAAAGTATAATAAATATAATATAATTAGAAATCCGCTTTTCGTTTACGCTGACTCAAAATAAAATAAATCCGTCAACTGGTGAATATTGAAATAATTCAAAATTCCCATGACCATCTGTTCTGACTGGGGCTGTACAGGGCGGAGCGTTCTTTTTAGCACCTCCTCGAAGTATTTTTGTTTGAGGATCAGTTGACTTTGTGCGAGTTTCATAAATCAAAAGTGTATTTATACCTAAATAAAATGTAGTAAATCTAATTCTTCAAAAAACCACTTAACAAAAGACTTTTAGGAGTAATAAAACACAAAATATGATTTAAATGAAAAAAATATTTAAAACACGATTTATTAATTGGGGTAACAGACAAGTTATTATATACATTGTTAAACAAAACATGTTAAACATGTAACATGTTTAACATGTTAAACATGTTAAAAACAAAACGTGGCTTCAAAGTATTTTTTGCTAGTTGCCTTTGAGGAAAAAAATAGACAATAGGAAAATAAAATTACAACACAATTATGAATTACAAAGCAAATGTTATATTAAAAAACAAACCAATCAAATATTAAAAGTAAAAATTTTCAATAAACATAAATATACCATATACAATGATTAGAATAAAAATCTCAAACATCCATCAAATCATAAATCCACAATTATCAATACAAATTAATTAAGCTTATATGCAAATCTAAAATTTCTTAATTTTAGTGACTCCCGATAAATTATCATGTATTATAATTCTTATTAAAACCAACAAAAAAACGAATAACTCTAATTTAAATAGGTGGTCGTGATTGAAAGTCTCTGTTTCTAAAAATGATGAAACTAACCTTTTGTTCCCAAAATTGATAACTTCACCTCTCTCTCCTTTAATTGTACCTTGTCCACCTTGCTCGTACCTTTCAGTTTCTCCAGAATACTCCTGCTACACTCCTCTGCTCCAAATCTTTACTACATCAATAAACTCCTCCTCTCCAGACACAAGGATATCTCAACTAATCGACTTGGTCCAGTATAAAACTATACATCTGTTTATTACTTACAGCATGTCAGTTATTTCTTCTGTCTGCTACCACAGTTGGAACTCTTTCCACCAAACACAAATACAACTTTTCACAATCTAGACTTTTTAAAAAATCCTTCCATCTCCATCCTCTTTTTCCTTGAACCAATCAGAATGTATCTCCATCCAAACAAACTTTACTTTCTTCAAAGAAAAAAAGCTAACTTTCTCCTATCCAATAATCCGTCGGTCATCTAATAAACATTTTCAATTTCTAGAGACAAAAAGGAAAATTACCTCTCACAAACTATTTACAAACCTACCCTATTGTATAATTCTTGGTAATCCATACAATAGAAAGTTTAAGGTAGAACTGTTTACAAAAATGTCTATTTAAAACTAAACCGTTAGAAAAACCAATATATTGTCTTCTTATTTTCTGGGAATGTCTTTGAACGCATAAAATTCACTTTCCGAAAAAAAAACACTTCTCTAAAATACAATAGGTGACATAGAGTTTATAAGAAATACAGATGTTAAAAGTTTATAACTTACAACTCAATATGTAGTATATTATCGATGTTCTTATATAAGAACATCTTATTTATATAACATGTTTATGTGTGTTATTATGTTATGTTATTTATATAACATGTTTATGTGTGTTTTGTTCTTGTCCAATATTTTGCAAATATTGAATTAATTCCGTATCGCTTTTTTGTAATATATTCGTTATATCAATAACAGAATGCACTTCCATTTTTCAGGAATAGAACCAGAACATAAACTAAACTTATTTTAATAATTTATAAATTTCATGAAGACATATTTTTTGATTTCTTTAATTACAATTTGGTATGCTCCCTCTACAGTTCTATTTTTTAAATGGTCAGATTCACTTGTCTTATGAATCTCTTTGTCTAATTCCTCACCATCTAGCACTACTAAAAGAGTAACATCGAGGTCGTCCATGGTCTGAGTTTACACATTTCATTGCCGTAATAAAGAACCCTGATTTTTTCACCTCAATCTGATGTCATTAATCGCATTATTACGGTCGCAATTGCCGGTACCGCTTTCGAGGAAACTGTTTTGTTATAACAATATCGGAGATATTGAGCAAAAATGGTTCTTCTTTAAATTCAAGATGGCGGCTAAAACGACAACGGAATTCAGTCGCCATCTTGAATTTCAGTCGCCATCATTCAATTTTAAATTAATACTACTATTGATCCCCCCTCAAGTAGAATAACAAAATTTGGGGTAGCACGTCAACCAAGGTCAAATGACATACCGACTGGACTAGTATTTTAATTTTAAAAATGTTTTGAGTCAAGCCCTCTCAAGTGTCGAGTGTTTATGCAATGATTAAGCCATGATTTTTATCCCCACAAAAACAGTCTAATATTCAAGTATTTGTAAATCGTTTAGATTTATAAGTTGCATGTAAATATTTTATTTCTTATCAGATTTTAAATAAAATTTTTTTATATATCGTTATAGAAGTGGTGTTTACTTAAAGAGTAAATTTCTTTTAAATCATTTTTCTACAACTTTTATTCTATTTTTAAACTGGTATTGTTTAAAGCATTCAAATGTTAGGTTCTAACAATAGAGTTCTCACGACCTGACTTCATTAAAATCGATTTAACAGATTTCGCATAATAGTTTTGCAATCTAAATTTTTTTTTAATTGAATTTTTTTATAATCTTGCACAACAAAAACTACACAATATAGAAACTTGTCAATTTTTTTAGTTATAAAAACGTACTTAACCTTTCTAACATACTTCATAGAATTGCAATTGGATTTTTTGGTCGGTTTCAGAAATGTTTTAAAATTATAAAAAATTTTTTGGCTTATAAACAAATAGAATATCTCAGTGACTATTCTTCTTCTTCTTCAGCCTTCATTCATCCATTGTTGGACATAGGCCTCCTCCAATTGTTTCCACGCTTCCCTATCTTTTGCAATTCTCATCCATTGCTTTCCAGCTACAGCTGTTATATCGTCTATCCATCTCTTTTTGGGTCTTCCCACGCTTCTTTTTGTTTCTCGAGGTCTCCAGAATGTCACTTTATGAGACCATCTGTTGGTGTCTTGTCTTGCTACATGTGCTACCCATTGCCATCTCAATGTCGCTATTTTTTCCATGATGTCGGTTACTTTAGTTCTTCGACGTATTTCGGTGTTAGGAATTTTGTCTCTGAGGCTTATATTTAACATGGCCCTCTCCATGGCCCGTTGAGTTACTCTTAATTGTTCTGCCATTTTTCTTGTTATTGCCATAGTTTCCAATCCATAAGTTGCAACTGGTAGTATACAAGTGTCATAGGTTTTTCGTTTTAAGTGTATTGGGATTTTTCTGTCTTTTAAAATGAAGCTCAACTTCCCAGTGACTATTAGCTTAAATTAAATTCAGCGTTGGAGAAGACTCGGCAGGACATTTCTTGTAAAAAAAAAGTGAATTAGATACGAGCAGCAGTTCTTGAGATACAATCGGTCAAATTTGACCAGCAATTGCGACGAAGTTACAAACAATGGGATGATAAACCTTAAACTATTACCTTTTTCTTTTGGAGCCCTTTCTCGATAAAAATTGTCATATCTTTAAGATATTTATAACATATATTATTAATAATAAAAACCATCGGTATTACGTGTTAAAATACCAAAAAAATTAGGTTGAAGCAAATTAAAATTCAAATATCAAAATCGGTATACGTAAAAAAATGTATTTTCTTGGCTTACAATGAAGAAATTTTCTTTATTTTCCAGTTCTTAATACGAAGTAACTCGAGTGGAGCCATCTAAAAAAATCATTACCAAACGTCGGAGATGCTTTAATTTATTTATATTCGAGTCGTCAGAGATAAGATAAGCTGCATTGTTCTGAAAATGTTAATTTTGGGACCCCAAAAAAAATGCAAAAAAGTTTACTATTCCTACCTCAGTTTCCTCCAAAAACCACCTACCCTACTACTACTACCGGTTCACAGCGTTCTCCGACGACTTCCGACTCCTAATCGCCATTCTTCTCTATTTAACCATAGGCCTGGAGGGATTTCTCTTTCCTCTAGTTCTTTTTCAATTCCCTCTCTCCAGCTTCTTCTCGGCCTTCCTCTTTTTCTTCTTCCTTGTGGTGTCCACGTCAAAATCTGTTTCGGAATCCTGTCATCTGGCATTCTCTGTACATGGCCGTACTATATTAACTGTTTTGTTTTTATATCATCAACTATTGTATGCTTGACTCCCATAATTTCTCGTATTCTATCATTTGGTATCCGATCTCTTCTTGATTTGCCTGCTGCTCTTCTCCAAAAGTTCATTTCTGTTTGGCCAAACTTCACTGCCATATGTGATTACACTTTTGAGTATGGTGTTGTATATGAGTTGTTTGTTCGCTTTAGATATTGTTTGGTCCCACAGAATGCCGTTCATCATGGATATGGCTTTTCTACCCTGTATGTTTCTGTCTTTTATAGCAGCATCGAGTGTTCCATCTTGAGTTATCTTCATACCCAGGTACTTGTATTCATCACAGTGTCTAATTTCTACCAGATCGTCTAATATAATGGACAGCTTTGTCCCTCCAATACACATGGTTTCAGTTTTCTTAATGTTGACTTCGAGACCCCATTTGTTATACTCTTGTATTTGGTATATATATATATATATATATATATATATATATATATATATATATATATATAGATATATATACTCTGCAATCAGTATTTGATCATCAGCGAAACATAAGGTGTACAGTGTAGTCTCGTCGTTGAGAGGGATTCCCATGCCATTACATTTTCTTTTCCACAGCTTGAGTGCTTGTTCCAGATAAATTTTGAAAAGGGTAGGCGAAATACAGCAACACTGCTTTAGTCCTTTCGTGACCTTAAATCCCTCAGATATCCTTGATCCAGTTTTAATTTTTGCAGTCGTTCCATTATACAGACTTTGGACGGCTTTGATAAGATCATGCTTAATGTTGGTTTGCTGTAGGGTTGACCATAGTTTACTGAGGGGTACACTGTCATATGCTTTTTTAAGTCTATGTACACCCATACATCCTACTTATTGTGCTGTTTACCGCAATTCCTCTATAATTTTCATACTGATCCTTGCTGCCCTTTTTGTGAATAGTTGACATGATAGATAATTTCCATTCTTTTGGTAATTCGGCCCCATTCAAGCAGTCTTGAAACTTAACTGTTCCTGGAGTTTGTCTGTGCCGGCTTTCACTAATTCTGCAGGGATGTCACCAGAACCGGGGGATTTTCCATTTTTCAGGGATTTGGTTATTTCTTCCATCTCTAATTTACTTATTTGTAATGGTGATAAATTTATACGTATACCTATCATGTTGTCTTCCATGTTAGTAAATGCTGGTCTTTGTTCTGTTATTATATCACCTTTGTTAAGGTGATATCTCATTAAACACATGCGAATTTTGAATAAAGTAGAAGATTCTACACCAATTCTGTATTACCAATTCTGTACAACAAGAGTTGTAGAGGAGTCATCAACAAGGCCAGTTCTTTGACTCTTTTAAGACCAACTGAATCTTTTCTATTACACTTATTCTTTATTATTTTCCGTTATTCATTTTTCTATGTCCTTGATTACAACATATCGGATTTATCTTGATGTATTTCTATCTCAATCTTTCTTCGAATGAGTTTCTTCAGTTAATTTTTATTAATTGTATTACTTAAAAAGGATATAATTATTGTTTTTTGTACTGTATCCTAATTTTTATGAATATTACTTCGAGCACCAAGTGAAAGAATGCTATATAATTCCTGGTGTCATCTTCAGTGTCATCTTTTATTCGGTACCCTTAATTCTCACAGTATTTCATACATTTATTTGCTCTATTTTTATATAAACTGCTTATCTGGCAAGTGCTGGGTATATTGAGTAGCCCAGTATTTATCAGTGCCGGTCCTATAAAGAGGGCAGCCAATAAAGGAGGAGGTTTGTGCGACAGGCTAGTAACCTATCCCCGGAAAAAACCATTACTACGAAACTCGCAAACAAGCCTCGAAATGGACGGATATTAAGGCAACGAGATTGGCAACGGAACATGAATTTTTCTTTTGGAAGTTGGAACGTTAGAACTTTGAATAGGCCCAGAGCGGGCCCGAATTGGGCCTCTGCTCAGTAACTCAGAAACAATTGATTTCTGAGTCTTGGCGCACTGATAACTTTTGATCAGCATGAACAAAGCGACCTCTTCAAAGTTTCAGTCAGTTTAACTGAAACCACTTTTATATAAGAAAAGTCCTTTATCCTTAAAGGGGATGTGATCAAAAAAATAACACACTAAAGAAACTAAACAAACTTGGAAAACATATTATTACAATTTATAAATATTTCGTTTTCCGATAGTTCACTATCTTTTCGGCAATAAAGTACCTATTTATGTAGGTTACAAATTAGAGTATCTACATCTAAAACACGTCTTAGCATTTTCAGTAAATGGCACGAAGAAATTTTCCCAAAATAACAATTCGAATTAACAATATAAGGTGTTAACGCCAATTTCCTAGTTATTAAATTGAATTCATATATTCCCTAGGTCGTTTTAGTTGTCAATTGCTGCGTCCCATCTTAACCATCAACCTAAATATTGCTTTTTAGTTGGTCAGTTGAAGCGTTGCTTAGGTACTTAATCCGAAACCCGGTAAGTTCACCGAAAAGACTCTACAGTATAATTTCACTATTTGAGAGAGTGAGTCATCGTTTAAAGACCCAGAAATGCGGAACGCTGTTTGGAAATCCAGTGACGTACACTTACTTTTATTTTAACGTTAATTATATTTTATTTTTCAAATATTAATGTTCGAAATAGGCCACAATATATTTATTTACAAGTTTTTACTGACGTTTCGATCTCTATATCCAAAGACCGCTTTCAAAGATATAAATGATAGTTATATTTATTTTATTTGTTTATTATTATATATTTTTATAATATTATATTATTTATTTTCTTTTTTTTTCTATCTTTAAAAACGCAATAGAGATCGAAACGTCAATGTATTAAACATGTAAATAGATATATTGTGGCTTATGTCCAACCTTCTCCCTAAAAATACAGAATGCCACAAACAAGCAGCTATAGAAAAATAAATATATCTGTCATTTGTATGTTTGAAAACGGTCTCTTTATAGAGATCGAAACGTCCGTAAATTAAACATTTGAATAAATATATTGTGGCTTATTCCCAACATCATTTCTAAAAATACAGAACGACAAGCGAAAAGCCATAGAAAATAAATAGTACTATCATTTGTATAATTGAAAACGGTCTCTGGATATAGAGATCGAAACGTCAATAAATAAACATATGAATAAATATTTTGTGGCTCATTCCCTACATTCCCCTAAAAATACAGAATGCCAGAAACAAAAAGATATAAAAAAGAAGTAATTTTGCAGAAAGTTTACTGATACCAACCGGCTGTCGCGGAAGTTACGCTAAAACGTCTTTTGACGTGACCCGTCCTTAAAGAGTTACACATCATCATCAGTGGTGCTACAGCTCTAGTTGAGCCTTGACCTTCCCCAGTCTATTTCGCCAGTCGTTTCTGTTCATCGCCAACCGTTGCCAATTTGCCGCGCCGATTTTCCTTGCGTCCTCGTCCACACCGTCCCTCCATCTCAGTCGTGGTCTGCCTCTACTCCTATTTCCCACTGGGACCGATAATAGAGTTCGTCTGGGTGGGTAATTTTCATTTGCTCTTGACAATTAAAGAGTTACACAATGAAATTTTTTTAAAACAAATTTTAAGACAGTTTCCACGCCACCCCAGAGGTATGTCTTGTGGCGCGATACTTTTTTTAAATGGGTGTTCGCCAAGAGCCATATTGTCTTATTAAATAAAATGAACAAAACACTTAAACAGTATAAAACAAAACAAACTACTATGTTCTCGTTTTTTTTTTGTTTTTGGTTTTTTATGCTGATGTTCTTATTAAACTATTAGAAAATATTATTCGCTGTCGAAACCTGAAGATGCAGTGCTGCTATCGCTGTCATTATCTTCACCACCTGGTGTAATTATAATTGGCTCTAGTAAAACTTTTATATAAGTGTCAAGTTCCCACATACGATGTTTTTCTTTAATTATGTGGCCTATACATTTAGCCCATTTCTCTGGAGTTACATGGAGGATTGCTTGAATCAAAAGTTTCTTAATTTCGTTTAATTTGAACGTTTTGTTATTGCGTGCTACTTCTCCTTTCACTTGCTCCCAGATAAGTTCAATGGGATTAAGTTCGCAATGATAAGGTGGTAGACGCAGAACTTTGACACCATAATCTTTTGCAGTTTCATCTACAGCATATTTAAGATATTCAATTTTCCTTAACCGTGCAATGTCAAGGAGCTAAATTTTGAGCATTGATTCTTCGTATGCAATCTTCTTTTCTGTAAGCCATTGTTGAATCCTCCCTTTCAATTTCTTTAATAATCACCTGTTTTTTTCGACTCAAATTGAAGAAAACCATCATCAAGAAACCCTGTATCACTTCCTATATGGGTGACGATTAAACGCCGTCCCTTTCCTGATGGAGCTTTCAATCCTGTATATCATCCTTCTATAAATTCTTCGCGTTTACTTTTGATATTTAAATCTTGCCAAACTTTTCCAACTGTATGACCTTTTCCAACCTTGGTTAATCCAGGTTTCATCCAAATAATATATTTTGCATCTAGTGCTGCGAATTTTTCGTATTTCTTCTAAATATTTTCTTCTCCACAGAATAATTTCATTTTTTTCTAATAGCATACTTTTTCTGTTGCGTTTTACGTATCGAAAGTTCATTTCGTGCATGGTCCTGATTAAGACCCTACGAGATATCTTGGGTAAAGAGTCATCATTTTCGAGCTCTTGAGAAATTTTTTTCAGTGTTGGAATTTCACTCCGAAAATAAAATGAATGAATTTTTCGACGTATAATATTCCTTGTCTCGTCATCCAAAACAATGCTTTTCCTACCTCTAGTTTTACCTTTTTCTTGCTTTTTATTTTCCGATGTATTTTTAAGTACACGATAAATACAGCTAACGGATACTTTTGTTAAACTGCTACAAATGTCGACCGCTTGGCTAACGTTTAATGCCATTTTTCTGCCGACAATTCCTTCATAAACGTTTCGTATCATTACCTTCTCTTCGGACGTTAACATTTTCCGTCTCTTTTGCGGCTTTTCATTCTTGGAATCAACATCAGAATTTTGCTGTCTTCTCTTGGAACAACTCGGTTTTTCGTCCATTGTATTTCAATAATCTGGATATATACTATATATACAATAATTTCAAAGAATATAACTAAATATTTACTATAAAACGACAAGCTATAACACACTCTTATTATCCATAACACGTTTTATCAATACTACAATACAGTATTGATAAAACAGTATTGACAACAATAAGTTTACAAACTTATCACATAAAATATACTCACAAAAACACATGCACTATTTACCCATAGAAACACCAATGTTTTCTTCGTTCATTTATTCGGCAAAAAATAATAAAAACTAGTTTTACTGCATGTCTGGATCCGCATTGTAAAACCGAGTTCCCTCGCTAATTCCAACATTGCCAAACGATTGAAAAATAATGTTTTAAAATATCGATTTTTATTTTATAAATTTAAATACGTAACGAAACGGAACATATAAATAAAATTTATTTTATTACAATTTTGTGGTTAATTTTTACTATTGAAAAAATCATGTTTTTTGGTATTTTTATGACGGTAATAATCGCTGCGTGGAAGAATACAGGTTTTGTATGACCATAATTACTACTTGTGAACAAAATTTGGCTACACTGTACGACAACTCCTGGTCAGTTTTTCTATAGAGAAGCACAAATAAATATACTACTTTATATATTCTGTAATTTCTTATGAGGAAACGCAAATTGCAATCGAGAAAACAGGCAGTTTTCGAGGGCCGCTGTGTACATTTAAATTTGAGGATATTCCGCGTTTAAACTATGATATCACTCTTCTGAATTGAGGGTTTCTACTATAGTTATATATTATGATAAATTTTTCATTTCTATATACATTTTCGATAACATATTAATCTTTACAGATCTGTACAATATAATAATGAAATAACACCCATTAACAATTAAAAGATACGACTTATCAATTCGAATAATTTTTTTTATTTGCTGATTCAATACTCAATTGCCTTCACTTATCGAAATGTTACACTTTACACTTTCGATAATACGCCTGTATCCAAGATAATTTTATATTTATATCGAGCATTTGCCAATTAAAATGTCAGTTAATTCTTGAATTTGTAAAATCAATACTCATCCGAATTAGCACACATTCAAAATGGTTGTCCCTGGAAAATATAGTGTAATTGGGGAAGAAAATTTAATTCAATATCTTAAAGAAGCTGGTAAGTATATTTGTTGTTATTTTTAATAATAAACTGTATTATTTCTCAATATTCAATTTATTTAAACGATTTAGTTAACTCTAAAATTTCGTTCGTTATGAGATCGATTATGGATGCCATGCTTACTCGTCTGCTTTAACAACAATTCTAAAATTTTTAGATACTATTCAAAATAACGCTCTTAGAATAATATGCGGTGCAACTCCTATCACAAGTCTTCAGGCCGAACTCTAAGAAGCCAGGAATTAATACTCTCTTGTGCAACGCAACGAAGCGGTACTCTTAACATAACAATGTTACCAAACCATTAGCTTCTCGAATATTCAGCACGCAAAAATCCACATTCCCTCATCATAAATGAATTAAACCTTGAAGTCCTCGAAATCTATCCTAGCACGATGTCAACTCCCCCTCCTTAACTAATATCTTCTCCTCACATAAATTTGGAACTGTTATCAGAAAATAAGAAAAGATCCAATTGTCATATCACCTAATTAATTCTAAATATCAAACCTTAATTTCTCAATTTTTCACCTTTAAACAGTTATTCACTGATGGATCTAAGACGGAACATTGTGCAGCATCCAACTTTATAACAAAGGATGAAATAAATAATATAAACTAGCAGATAGGTCTTAACAGGAGAGCTCTTTGAAATGTACAGAGTGTCCAGAAACTCTCCTGACAATATATTGCTTAATATTTCGTCTAAATATAACAACTGTACTAATTCTCAAGTATCAATTTTCAAGTTTTAAACTGATTGATTTACGATGAGTAGTAATTCGGTTGTAAAAATACCGGCATGTGCCTTATCTAAAGGACTGGACTTTTTTGATACAAATAAACTAAATTTTTAGTTTATTTGTATCTTTGCAACTAGCTTCTTTATAGATAGATGTGCATTGTGCATTGCTTTAATTTTGAGTTGTGTTTGTGAAATTTTGTTGTGAGTAGTTATAATTATTGTAGTATTTTTTTGTTGTATCAAAAACACTTAGTATTTAATACTTGTATCAAAAAATTTTTGTCGGTGAAACAACCAATATCGCGATACGTCCCTGGATATCGGTTACTCGAATTTCATAAAGGTCGGTACAGATATACGAGCCAAACGGTATGCATACGGTATGCGAACGCTATATTCGGTAATGTGTACGGCAGAAAAAACCGCTTGCGTACTGTTTCATCGTGACTCGTCGCGAACCAAATTGTTGCGGTTTATTTCACAACTTCAAAGGAAGCTCGTCTTTCAGTTTGGACGGCGCTTAAGGTGGGTACACATATGCGAGTGTAACCAACAACGAACACACATGTGCGAAATGATTCATTTTATTTATAATCTGGGTACTGATTTATGTTCCTGTTTTTGCTTGTTTAACAAAAATAAAATTATGTACAGTAATCATCGACGTATAAATAAAGATTTTATCTTTATTTATACGTCCATGACAATAATCAGTTTACTGTTTTCTCACGTCTCTCTAGGAAGGAACACGTCATTCACACAATGTCGATTTGATGACACAATAAAAATGTTCGCTGCGTCTAGTAAGCGCCGTCCAAACTGAAAGCCGAGCTTCCTTTGAAGTCGTGAAATAAACCGCAACAATTTGGTTCGCGACGAGTCACGATGAAACAGTACGCAAGCGGTTTTTTCTGCCGTACACATTAACGAATATAGCGTTCACAAACGGTTCGCGAACAGTTCTGCTCGCAAATGTGTACCCGCCTTAACATACAAATATTATCTGTTTGACTTTGCCGACGGACGAAATATCGTTGGACTCAACTATATTATCAAGAAAGTCTCGTACATTCCGGCTAAAATGGGCCGGACAGCCGACATGTGGAAACCATAAGTTTTGCCGAATATTTAAAGGCACATCATCTAACGAATCAGGTAAAACATTTTGCAGGATATGTAAGTAATCAGTATCATCATCAACGAAAGATTTTGAAATTATGGAATACATGGCTGATAGTCTTCGAACGCTAATTTCTAAATTGTTTTAACTTACATTAAAATAACATCTTCATATGCTGCTATTACATCATCATGTCGCGCCCATTATTTTTTGGGATCACTGCACCTGTTTCTCTTAGTTGTTGATGAAAAACTGTAAATGTTGAGTGAGTGGAATGAGAATTGGGAAATTTTTCAAAGTATTTACGTTGTGCTGCTCGAGCGTTACACCTCATTTCGCTATAAAGTAAAGTGTATAAAGAAATACGTATCGACGTATTCCTTATTAGTAAAAACCATTGTTGTTGAATTAAAATTGTTATATTTGAATGCCACAAAGTAAAAAAATAAAAGATAAACTTCGCGACCTGATTTTAACAATGAAAAACGTAGGTTATACTTCTGTTGTTAGGTCCACGACTAACTAGTGCAAAAATATTAATTTAACTCTCATCGCAAAACACGACACATTTTCAAATCGATTTTTTAGAAAACGGTGTATCCTATCGACTTATAGTAAGAGTACCTTTTAGTACTAGAATACCTGAAAATATAATATTCTAGTATTACGAATGCCTAAAACAGTTATGCGTTAAAATAACCGTTGACCTACCCAAAACGAACTCCTGTGATTGGTACTAGAAATTCGCAATTAATGAAATGGATCCAACTCAAAGAGGATAAAGAATCGCACCAGTTTTCGTTTTTCTAAATAGAAGCTTTCTGGAGGTATTAAAAAAACTAATTACAAGGTGCCATCTTTAAAGAGCTCTAGCTCCCTTAGGAAGCATTTTCGAACTACGTGAGTTGGGTTAAATTCTCTTAAAATTATCTTAGGAATCTCTGGTCTTCGTTTGTCAGTAGAGTTTGTGGACACCCATAAAGCCATATGTCACGATACAAAAAATCCTAAAATTAACTTCCCAATAATTATAGACTCACTAAACTCTGTAGAAATCATCTCTAAAATCTATTTTTTCCAGCCTGTGGTCAACCTCATTAGATAAGTATTGCACAATCTAAATCACAGAAACATTACTTTCCTGTGAGTGTCATCTCATATTGGAATCACGAGAAACGATTTGACAGATTGTAACGATACTTATCTGGATGGGAATTGGGAGATTAAAAGAGAAATAGGTGCAAGTATCGTTACCTTGCAAACCGGCGCTTAGGTGTTTTGAGGGGCACAACGGTGAGCTTTGTGACGTGGGTCTATAGATCTGTGATGGGGTATATTTAGAGACAGAATTGGGAATTAAAATGTACCAATAAAAATGACAGAATTTGGTACTAAAAGAAAGGGAGAAAATAAAGAGCGCCACCTAGTCCTTTGTCGAGAAACGAGGAAAACTTGACACTTGACCTATGAGAAGATTGGATTATGAAAGATTCCAAAAAAAAATGACAGATAAGCTAAACCTCTCTAAGAAACCAAAATGTATACTTGGTTAAAAAGAAAGAGAAACAAACACACTTACCTTATATTGTCGCTCTATATTCTTGGTATATTTAACTTTTTATCAGTTATCAGAAGAAAGGAAGATTATGAGAGAGAGAGTATTAGACAAATAATTGCTACAAATAAACACTTTTTATTTCTTAAAAGTTCAGCCAAATAAAAATATTATGGAAAGACAACACACTAGCAAAGTAAACATAAACCAAACAAGGCAAATAGCAAAAAAAAACAAAAATATTATAACAAATATTTCTAAAATAAGATGGAATACCTTTATAACTGGGTAAAGCTGAAAGCTGAATTTATAGCAAAATTTAGCAAAAATACTTTGACATTAGCTTAGTTACAGCATAATAATCATAATACAGTATAGCCCAAAATAAACAGTACTAAACTTGTAAACATGTTTTAAATGAGCTCCTTCTCTCTCAAGACAGATTTCATACCGATGTTCCAGATTTCTCGTAATGTTATGGAATAAAGGTTGTCTCAAGTCCGCGAAGAGGGCTCTAACGGCATTCTTTAGCTCATTGAAGGCTTGAAATTGACGAACTGCGACAGCACTATGGACCCATCCTGTTGAAAAAATTGGACTCGAAATGCCAAATTACGTGCACGGCGAAATTGACGTACATCAAGAATAAAGCGTGTTAAAATTTGTATGTACCTCTGTTTCAATGTTTCTGTCAATGATTCCGTGTTCCGAACTGCACACCAGACACTCACTTTTGCCCTATGTAAAGGAACTTCCTGAATTTCATCTGGTCTGACAAAGCCCAGAAATCGATTTGTGCGACGATTTACATGGCCTGAGAAATGAAAATGCGCTCAGTCTGAAAACCATACATTTTTTAAAAATTCAGGATTTTCATACTGTAATGCAAGAATTCTGGCACAATATTCCACTCTACTGTGATAATCCCTGGGATGTAATTGTTGATGTACCTGAATCACATACAAAAAGCACCCAGCTCCTTCAGGATTCTTTGCAAGGAAGTTCGTTTTAAGCCAAGATGGAACGCTGTTCTTGTCTGGCTGGCTTTCGGATTTTCGAAGATTCGCTCAAAAACACGTTCATGGTTATCATTGTTGTTAACTGTCCTGGGACGCCCTGAGTTTCTTTTTCGTTGGCACAATACATTACCCATATTTCTAAACTTTTCAACAACCTTCAAAATTACAGCATTACTTTGAGAACTTTTAAAACCGTTGTGTGAATTGATCACATACGTATTGCAGACTTGCATTATTACGTCGGCTGATTCCGTATGAGCGAAAATATTTCTCCACAAGAAACACTTTCTCCTCTGTACTTAGCACGATTTTTAACAATTAGGCCTTATTAATTAATTGTTTAAGGATGACTTGACAGGCCTATACTAGTTAATTTGAATATGACAGCGCGCACAAAGAGACATCTATGTTTCCGTTTCAGTACTGTTTATTTTGGGCTATACTGTATTATCGGTATTATAACTTAACGTACAAGTATTACTAATTTTATAAACGTTTAGGTTATACACAAAAAAAAACAAAGATTATTACGGAATACAAAAAAATTGATGGGCTGGGCATGCCTTGTACAGAAAAACGTGGCACTAAATACGTAGGTAACAATAGTTACAAATCAAATCAGGTATATCGGTTTAATTCACCAGATAGAAAACATTCTGCGATCGTATTTTCAAACATTCGGACAAGTTTTAAATTAAATTAAACTTGCATAGGGCTTGGCTTACTTTTCTCCTGCCAGCAGTGACTCTAAATTTTTAAATTAATTAAAATTTATCACTTTAATTCATCTTTGTGTAGCAGTTTATTATCACTAAAAATGAGACATATTATTATATATTATATTTTAGTAGTACTGCACTGTAATATGAATTTTCCCATTTTTATTACGTGCCACGTACTCAACTGCGGCAAAAAGCAAAGTACCTCTTCAGGGTGGGACTCCCACACCTCGTACCTCCACGATTGTCAACATGGATGTGAAATCATGATCATGACAAAAATCATTCTTCCCTCACTAGCACGGGACATTTTTGAAGAGGACGTTTATTTATCTCATGCGCATTTAGACTACGTGACAATACAGCGAATTCTTTCTAAAATTTCTATAGGCGAAACTGATATCAAACGAAAGAGCAATTTGCTTATTATAAACAGAGTCCAAAATAAAAGTTCTTATTCGGTTAAGGTAATTATTACCTTTTATTCATGCAATTATTACTATTCAAGCACTTTATTGGATTTTGTCGAAAATATTTTTTCTTAAATATAGTCGCGCCTTTAGCTTGATTTTATAGTAATTTAATAATTTTTAATCTATTCTCATATTTTTAGGAATACCAGAAGATCAAGTTAAAGGCGGCGGTCAGTTCTCTATTGAGATCAAACAAGACGGTAATAAATTTACAATTACTAAAACTGTTAAAAACAAATCTACAGATATCTCATTTAATATTGGAGAGGAATTTGAAGAAGAATTTTTTGGCCGCAAAATTAAGGTAATAAGAGTATTATTTATGAATACAATACTTTTTCGAGTAGAGTTAAGTACATAATTTAGTAAACTTCAAGCATATTACATTAGACATTGAATTTCTTATATTATATATTATAACAAATTTCTTCTTTTGCTTATCCTCTTATGAAAAAAATCTAAAATACACAGTCTTTCTATTTTTTGCCATATATGTAATGATAGTTTGATCCAAATAAAGAAGAAAATGAATGATACACTGAACGGCAAAAAAAGTCAACATATAAATTTCCAAAATTAAAAATTCATTGGAAGTTTCATGCACTGCTTTATATTGCGTCTCAATTTAAATATGTATTGTGATTAATCCAGTTACTGAGGCTTAAAATATGGTAATACCTCCGAATTCTTTTTAACTACATCGATTTCTTTGAAAATTTCAAGTTAAGCTTATCTTACCCTCCACTTCAAAAGTTATATACGCTCTAGGTCCGCTTTTTGTTTTTAAGGGGTGAAAGCTACCCCTTATTGAAGAAACTGGGAAAAACACGGATTTAATTATTTTATGCACTTAAATCTTGTTTATTCGCATAAGGTAAATATTGTTATGTGTTTTCTAATACGAAAATTAATTATTCACAATTTTGAACCCTTAAATCCCTTTAAAAACACTTAAAAACTAATACTTTTTATAAAAATATTATGAAACAAAAACGTCGTAGCAGCTTGAGACATTTCAATTATGTATTTAAATACAAATAAAAATTAGTACCCTAGCTATACAATAATATTTTATTTATTTTTAATCCTTACAACCACCCTTATAACAAAAATGAATTAAAAAATATTTTTAACGATTTGAAACATTTTTAGAGTGCATTGTTTGTAGACAAAAATTAATTTTTTACTTATAAAATGAGCCTTCTTTTTTCAACCCTTATAAGCACCCCTTTTGATGAAAATAAAATCCTTAAATCCTTAACTTAGACATGGACATAAATAGAAAAAATTTAGTTTATAATAATATATTACAATTTTTTTATTTTCCAAAAAACTAAAAATAAATAATATTTATATAAAACGAGGTATAAAATAAATGAATATCTATTCATCATCGGAATCATAATTTTCACCGTCCAATTGGTCTTCGTTTACTGGAGGACAATTTTGGCAATTGTCCCCACAGCATGTTCCGCATGTTGCATTGCAAAATAGTAACAGCCTCCGACAGCCACACGCTGATCCGCAACCTTTTTTTACAATAACTCAGTTAATTTTGATGCTACAACATGCATAAAAAAACGATTTTACAGGTAATTTAACGGGATATAAGTATAGGAATGTTAAAACATTCTAAATTCCTTCATGTTTAAAGGGTGAAGGGTCAAAGGGTCGGAGACCAGTGGTTCATGCGCTATAAAGCAAACTTCAACCAACAATATCTCTGTATTTTAAGCTACAAAAAAAATTAAAAAACGAAAATTTTTGTTGAAAAAAACCTATTTTTTTGTATTGTGTCATCTTTTACGTATCTTTTATAGATTTGAAATTATTATAAAAAAAAAGATTTTTTTTTAATATTTACAAAAAAAAATGTATCATACTTTTTTCAAAAACTGGGTATTCTAAAGTGGCTAAACTTTGGATCATACAAAAACCACTAAAATAAAGTGAATTCTATAAGGAAAACAATTTATTTCAATCCTAGTGCACATGACGTTAGTTTTATTGCGTTCTTTTTACAAAAATTTAAGAAACCCATCGTTTTTGTGATCGTATCTCACGTACAGTTGGTGCAAAGGACTTTTACCATCACTCATTTTAAAGGTCTTTTTAAGCTCTTTTAAAAATATTATATGAGTTTTTGTCGAAAAATGTACCAGTTTTCCGTTATTTAACGTTAAATACTCGTATTGAAAGACAAAAACAAAAACAAACCTTCTTTGAACAGCATTAATTCAGTTAATATTGAACTGAAAATATTCATTAAAAAGCCAATCTTTTTGTTTTTTTATGAGTTTTAATTTTAGTTCCTACACTTATTTTGATAAAACTGTTAGTTTCAGAGCTATTCTTAAAAAACCTTTGAAAAACATGCTTTTTTAACGAAAACTGACACTTTTCAACAGCAAATAACTCAAAAATATTGATTAAGCGAAAAAAATGTTTACTACATTTTTTGTTTGAAACTCGTGCTTCTATCGAATAGCGTGATTATTTTGAGTGAAAAAATTCCCACCCTAGAAAAGTGGTGGCAAACACCCCCAGGGTGGAAGCGCACATCGGCACTATATAACTTTTGTTCCTTGAGTAATTATTTACCAACACACAAAATTTCAAATGAATCGATTCAGTTATAAAGAATTCGGAGGTAAAAACCCTCAGTAACTGATCCAGATCTTGAATGCTTATTTTTGGCAGTTTTGACGTTTATGTTGTTGTTTTCTGTAGTCGCTGTTTATCTGCAGCTGAAAACATTTAATTAAACGGTAATTTAGCTTTTCAAATGTAGATTTCGACCAAGTGAATAATTAAGATATGCTGTTATCTACAATAGATGTTGCTCAAATTATTGCATTGTTACAAGATGGAAGAAGTCAAGTTTATTTATCATATTTATGTATCATTCATATATATAAAACTTTAGGTATTCTAGGAACTGCAGTACGGATAGCTTTTCATCGCTTTATAGAGACTGGTACATACTCACGTCGACGTGGTCTTCTAATTAAACTATGCTAAGGAATCAAGCACTAATGGCCATTTTTTGTTTAAAAATGAAAGGTGTTGAGTATACAGTATGAAACAGTACATAAAACATCCATTGAATTTTTATTTTCGGAAATTTTTTTGGCGGTCAGTATAGATAATTATTATTTTCATTTTACGTGAAAGCCTCAACTGTTTTAACGCCTGCAAACTTTTAGTACATTTGGTGTCATTTAAATTTATTCCGTAGTCTATCATAACTTTTTTCAACGCCAATTCTGAACCTGCAACGATTTGCACTAAAATTTGCAATAAAAGTTCTATTAACACTATAATTCAAAGATGACTCTTTGTGGTAGGGTGCTTTTACCCTGGAGGAATGCCACCTCTTCTCGGAGCTAAATGTTTTTCTCAAAAATAACATCGGGAATGAATATATTAACCAATTTTAAACAACTTTTGTCTTACATGTTTTTCGTTGAAAGTCAATACTTTTTGACTTATTCGCAATTGAAAACGTTAATTAAAAAAAACTTTTTCAAACTGTCTTTTGCGAATTACTATAAAGATAAGTATTTTATCAAAAAAATCATTCCTATGTAAATCATCTTCACTTTGAGAGAGTAGTATTGCGGCGTCTGCATAGCAGATTATTTGTTTTTCTCCCATTTGGTATCCTTTTTTAATTCTTATCTTTTTTATAATTTCATCCATAATCAGGTTGAACAATAGAGGGCTCAATGAATCTCACTGTCTTACCCCATTGCCAGCTTCAATAGGGTCAGTTAGTTCTTCTTCTACTTTTACTTTTATTGTGTTGTTTTGGTAGATATTTTTGATCGATTTGATTATTCCTAGAGGTATCTCTCTTGCGTACAGTAAGTGGATAACGTCTTTTAATTTGACCCGGTCAAATGCTTTTGTAAGGTCCACGAAACATAGATATGCCGGTTTATTGTATTCTAATGACTTCTTTTGCACTTGACTCATTATAAATAGTCTTTTGTAAGCTACATTTTTAATGGCAATGATTTTTTTGATAAATATATACTTTTTGAGTAATTCGTAAAAAACCATTCGAAAAAGTGTTTTTTCTTAAAAAAATAACATTTTCACTTACAAATAAGTCGAAAAGTATTGACTTGAAAAAGGACAAAAGTTGCCTAAAATTGATTAATTTATTCCTGGTAATATTTTTAATAAAAAAAATTTCACCTTTTGTGTGGTGGCACCTCTCTCCAGGGTGTAACGACCCTACGGCACAGAGTTAACTTTGAAGTTGAGGGTAAGTAGAACGTATGGAAGTGTACGAACTTATCACTTTATAGCCCCCCATAAAATTATTAGACCCTCCGAGATAGAGTAAACTGATCACCGGCATCCTTTGCAGATAGGTAAACTCATCACCAGCATTTTTGCCCCAATGCACTGATTTGTAATGAGGAAGTTGGCAGTTACCTGTTACACTTCTCGTTTATGTGGTAATTTATTAAATTCAGAAATTATTATAGGCAAATTGCTTTAAAACTATCAGTATCGGATTTCTTACAGTGTGACCGATTAGACGTATCTGCCAATCTAAATGGTTTTGAGATTTGAAAATTCAGTTGCATAGGTTTTCGATAGTAAACTTTATAATAAAAATATTTATGAGCATGTGCTGTTTCCGATTATATCAGAAACAGTCCCCAGCTTATTAACTAATTAGAAATCTATTTATTATGACAGAACGAATCAAAATTCTTAACTGCAGTTTCCTGGCTTTTATAAACGGTCAAAGCCTACATGATGAAACATTATCCTGTGAAAACAGCAAAAAAATTAAAATCTCTTAAAAACGTGAAACATGGAACTGAATTTAAAATTCTTTGTCAATATGAAAATGAACAAAACTATGAAAATTTGAAAAATCAGGAAATCTATGTGGATAGGCAAAAAAATATAATAAAGTAACATACATATTTTATATACTTACTTTGGTTTATGTCTAATAGTTTTGTAAATAATAATTTGCTTATTCTTATTGGAATTAAAATCCAGAAAATTTTACCAACAATCAAACTTAATTAATTAAATGCTATCTGATATAAAACTGTCATAATAAAAAAAAGTATTTTGCGTCACATCCATAGGTGAAAAGTCAACGTAATATCTGGCATACTTTTTGAGATATTTAATGTTTTGGAATGATCTACCTAAAATCTAAAACTGTGACAATGTGACTTTAACAATTTAATCAGAAATCTAAGAATATACTATCAAAAAGGGTAATCTACTTAAAGCAACAAACTACTATTATGCTTTGTCTACAACAAACATCTTGTACAGTTGACTTAAAGAACTTAATTGATTTTTTTCTGTTTGATCTGAATGATCTACCACCAGTGCGAAACAACTAAAAAAAAACGGTATAAAAAATACTCACCAGTTATATGACATTTAGCCAATTCGATTCTAGAGTCTTAAACAATTGAAATTTGAAATTATTAATAACTATTATTTTTTGTCCGCGTTGGCTCAAAACGTAATCAATGAGCAGTTCACTATCCACGTTAAAGGAACAAGAGCAAATGAAAAGAAATTTTATTTTTCATATAGTTTTAGGTATAAGTTTTAGCTATCAATAGAATTTTGTGGAATTCCCAAATAAAAACCAATGAATTGCATTTGCATTAAATACATCTATTTTAGATTAATTCTGTCAAATTTATGGTCTATACCTGCTACGGTTTGCAGGTAGGCCACTGATGAGTTTACCAATCTCTAGGGGTCTATTTTAAAATCCCTAGTTTTATGGCAGTGATGAGTTTATACTATGTACGACGGCATTTCTGCTAATTGGTGATGAGTTTACGTGTACCCGAACGTATAGCCAAATTTTGGTGCAAACCGGTGCAGGTTAGAAAACTATGCGGGAAAATGGTCATTGACTGGACTCTCGTCGAACAGCACAATCTTCTATTGGTTTTAAATGGTTATACTATATTATTTTAGTTTTACATAGCTCGAAATTGTGCTAGGTATTATTTTTAGTTCATTATCTGCTATTTGATATTCCATTTTCATTCTCACTTGTTTTATCGCCTTATCCACTATGAGGTTTAATATATTATTATCGATTATTGAATTGTGTTCAATTTATCTAACAAGCAACAGTCTAGAAAATACATACAACAAAACTAATTGCAGTTTAAAATAAACAAATATTATAAATATAATAAAAATAGTACTAAACAACTTTTATTGTAGTTTAACGCAAAACTTGATGGAGATGTCCTTGTAGTATTCAGTGGAGACCATTCTAGGACTTTCAACTTCACCAGCAATGGTTTGGAAATTGTAAGTAAAAATGTAGTTTGCAGTTAGCAAAGTTATGGTAATGGTAGGTCAGGACAGGGCCCATTTGTGAGCCCTACAGTCACTTAGGCCTCCTAAGAGTTAGGACAGTAAGTCCAGTCGGCAGAGATCTGCTTTCTAAAACGAGATGAACAATAGATGTCAATTTTCCCAAAAAAGATAAACCCTGGATTTTTCCCTAAAATCCCCCTTGCAGGAAAGATTGATTTTCCAAGAATCTGTACGCCAGTAGAAACAAATGTTTTGATCAAGAAATGTAACTGAGATAACCTGGAACAAAAACGTCTGTCACCATTTTTTATGTAGAATCAACCGTTCTCTTAGAAACAATGCTGGAAGCCACCGGCGATTTTAAATGTCGGTTAAGTACGCGAAATCAATTTTTAAAATAAAATTTGTATCAGCTCAAAGGTAAAAATTCGATATCTTTTGATTGGAGTGTCCTAGCGACAAAAAACAAAATGTGTCTTAAAGGTAAAGAGAGCAAATTTCGTATACAATTATCCGGTATATGCTCTGCTTCTGCTATATATTCAGGGAATTTAAACCAATCACACAAACAATAATCGATTAAAACCAACATATTATAAATGACGAGAAAGGGATTACGGAGGTATGGAGAAAATATTGTCAAAGTCTATGTGCAGATGATCCCAAGAATGCCAATCACGACGAGTTCACTGCAGAGGAAGAACCAAACATTCTAAAGTTAGAGGTAGAAAAGCAATCAAAAAGTTAAAAAATTAAAAATCTCCGCTAGATTGCAGCAACTACAGAACGGTAACCCTAATATCCCATGCAAGCAAGATTCTACTTCATGTAATACATAAAAGAATAAAAGCTTTTCTATTATCCCAGATATCACATGAACAAGCGGGATTTGTCCCAGGAAAAGGCACAAGAGAACACATCCTTAATGTCAGACAACTAATCGAAAAAAACTCGTGGATTCAATACTCCTATACTTATGTGCTTTTTAGATTACACAAAGGTCTTCGATAAAGTCAAATGACAGCAGCTATGGTTCATACTAGCGAAAATGGGAACCTCCACCACTTAATTCAACTAATTAGAAGTCTATATGAAAATAATAGTGTACAGTAAAAATAAACGACACCCATTCCGATCATTTCAAAACAGAGGCAGGTGCCAGGTAGGGATGCATAATCTCGCCAACTCTGTTTATTATCTACAGCGAACACATTATGCGAAAGGTACTAGACGGATGGAAGGGTGGAATAATAGTAGGAGGTCAAAAAATCAGTAACTTGAGATATGCTGATGACACTTTAACAATCGCGACAAATCAAAAAGAAATGGAAGACATAATGAGATGTCTGAAGAAGAAATGCAAAACATATGGACTAAAGTTAAATATCAGCAAGACAAAGATCATGATGGTAGACAGAGCTCGGAATAATCTTCAACACATTAAAGAAATTGGGGGCTTTGAAGTAGTAACTATTTTCATATACCTGGGGTCCCTAATAACAAATGACGGAGGGTGTGACAGAGAGATGCGTAGAAGGTTGACTATTGCTAGAATAGCTATGATGAAACTGGTAACAATTCGGAAAAATTCTAGCATAATAATACACACAAAACTATGGCTGGTAAGGGCACTCATTTTTCCCATAGCCACATATGCATCCGAAACGTGGACCTTAAAGAAAGCGGATAAAAATAAACTAGACACTTTTGAAATGTGGGGATACCGCCGCATGTTAAGAATATCCTGGATTGATAATCACACTAACGTATCGATATTAGAACAACTTAAAGTAAAGGATAAATTGCCTAAACAAATACAACAGAGATATTTGCAGTATTTTGGACACATTGCTAGAAGAACAGGTACGATATAAAAACTGATAGTCGAGAGTAGAGTTGAAGGAAAGAGACATAGGGAAAGATTTCCAAGCCGTTGGATAAATCAAACAAAAAAATTGATTAACCAAGGGTTACATGAAGCCGAACAACTAGCCCAGGACAGGGAAGGATAGAGGGAAATTGTAAAAAAACTGTAAAGGCCTGATGGTGTCACCACATCCCAAAAAGGATTAGGACTGAGGGGGAGGAGAATGCTTCTGCTACTCATATACTGAAAAAAATATACTCCGACGCGACGGTTGTTGGTAGTACCTACGTGCTTCGAACATGGTGCGAACATCATGTTATGTGGGTATACCTATTATATTTTATTAAAAATGATTTAATTATGTAACCGAAGTTAATAGTAAATAGGGGTGTAAATATTTCTGCTAGAATACATTTAGTATAGTGATAAATATATTTTTTTTATTTCTAGGTCTATAAATCATCTAAAAGCACAGCAAAACTCATTTTCAAGAAAGACTAGACGACCAGATTATCTTAAAGGAGTACGTATACTCGGTTCGATGATCGCAGTCCCAACTGTTTAGTAAATTTAGATTTAATTTTTTGCTACATTGATTTAATTTTGACCAACTATCAGTGGCTGGAAATTACTATACGACCAGACATATGTGCTCATAGCCAATATCTAAACAAAAAATATTCACATGCCGTTTATTAACACAATAAAACTACATTAATTATTACAAAAGTTTATTTTTGAAATTTTATAGTCGCTTATAGATTAGTATTTACAAATGGAAAGTTTTTAATGAAAATTAATTAATATACTCTCCCATTATTCATGATTCTGCTTCTTTTTTTCAATGAAAGAAGTCTACAACAGCAAGTTTATTAGAGCTAATATTACTAGGAGGTAGGAATTTTTATGTTGCATATTTTCAACAATAAATCTGTCAAAATATTCCTGAGCTGAGTGAATGAACAACTTTAATTTACGTAATATAGTTTTATTATTATATTTTAGTTTACTTTAACCCTTAACTTGGCAAAACAAGAATACGCACAATAAAAATTATTTCAGGAAAGACAGTTAAGATTTGATTTCACGTATAGTGCGTCTGTGTATCCGCCTGTACGTATTTCACCCTAAAAGGGATCTTCGGAGCGGCTATTCACAAACGTTCTGAACGTGAAAACAATCTTTCCTGTCATAGTAGAAGCAACACTAAAATGGCTTAGAGAGTCTTCTTCTTCTTTAAGTTCTATCTTCTATCGAAGGTTGGAAATCATCATGGCTATGCGGACTCTGTTGACTGCCGCTCTAAAAAGTTCTGCACTACTGCATTCAAACCATTCCCTTAAGTTCTTAAGCCAGGATATTCTTCGTCTTTCCACATTTCGCTTTCCTCGGATTTTGCCTTGCATAATAAGTTGTAATAATGAGTATTTTTCCTCTCATCACATGTCCTAAGTACTCAAGTTTTCGTCTTTTGATAGTTAATACTATTTCCGCCTCATTTCCTATCCTTCTAGTTACTTCCACGTTTGACATTCTTTGAATCCATGATATTCGTAGGATTCTTCTGTAACACCAAAATTCAAAGGCGGCCAACTTATTCAGATGGACTTGTTTTAGTGTCCACGCTTCCAAGCCATAAAGAAGAGTAGAGAGCATGTAACATCAAAGCATTCTCAGGCGTAGTTCTATCCCGACAACAAAGAAGCTTAGAGAGTACGAGAAACCAATTCACTAAGGATTTTTGCTTAGTTGAGGAGATATGTTGTGGAATGCAATTTTAGATTCCCCATGTCTCTAATTACACCTTTATCAACATCTGTTTTGCCTTGCAATTCTTAGAAGGCACAGATTAAAGCAGAAATCTAAATTTGGTGTCTAAAATTAGTTTACGGATTAAAAATTATTTCATTTTTTGAAGTGGGTTTCAATTATTACATTTTTACCAATAAACTTTTTATGAACAAATTTTGACTTTGATTTGTACGTGAGTACCTGAATGTATAGTTTGTATAGTAAGTAGTAGTATAACTCCTTTGGAGTCGCTTGGATTCTATTGGATAGTACTATCAAGAAAAGTGAATCAATCCCTGACCTTCGCAGATTCCAGGATCTCCTTGATCCGCTACGGCCATGTCCAGTGTCACGGATGAAGTCCAGAATGGCATCCAAGGCGACGAAGAAATACTTTCGATACGGCGAAGATGACGGAGTTGGCAACCCTTAATTTTCGGGATAGTTTAAGATCACAACCCGCAGCGTCTGACCCGAGTGGGCGGTCGCAAACAGCATCGGATCCAGAATGGGCGGCTGAAACAAACACTCACCAACATGTCTAGCCAGTGTGGTTTTTAAAGGCAAAATATCCGTCACAAAAATGTCAGTTGAAAACACGCAAATACCCCAGGCAAGTAGAAAATTAATTCCAGAATCCACAAGGAATCTACGTTCCTGTATTTGGCTGTATACCATATATTAAAAAATTTATTAAAATCCTTTGTAAAAGGTATATAATTAAAAACCCAAACGGGCTGTGTTAGACAGAACGTTTTTGGAATACATCATTCCATCATCGGTGTCCTAGAAAATATGTAAGCACTTAATTAAAAAGAACATGAAGTTAAAATTTTGACCAAGGTTAAAGAAAAGTGTGGTTAATACTTACTAGGAGTACATGAATGTAGCCACTAAATGTATGGGTAAAAACCCGTTAACAAATAATTAGTTACATTTGTTCGACATTATATCTTATAAATACTTATGATGTTAAAGTTACCGTTGGATTAGGTAACATGGCGACATATGACTCCACGTTGAAGTTGCAAGTCCTGAGACGGTGTGTCTACGAGGACTTTATGGAAGCAACTGATTGAAATGACAATGTTGACAAGTTAGGACGGAAGTCATAACAGAGTTGTCAATATAACTGTATGTGTCTACTTAAGACAAAAGCCAACGTTAATTAAAATTGTTAGAGTAAAAGAATTTTTAAATTAATATAACAGTATCAACCATCAATGTTGTTATTTTTAAATTATGTATATGAGATAAAATGTGGAGAAATGATTGCGATGTTATAGTTAGGCAACCAACTATACATGTGTGTTGTAGTGTAGTGAAATAGAGATTTTAATATTAGGCCCTTTATGTTTCTTCAACATTTGGTACCTGGAAAATAGAAACTAGACACATGTAGAAGGTTGAGTTATTGATATTTTGTTGATATTGGTGGAATAAGAATGAATGTATTTAAGATATGAAAGTGTACTTGTGTGAATGGAATAAAACTTTTGTAGTGTAATGGTCATGTGAAATTTATCTTATAACTCGATTATAGAAGGCCCTGTATGTCAAAAAACAACATTTGGTACCTGGTAAATGTAAAACTTATTAAGTTATAAGTACATGAAAATTAAATATTTGATAGGGTGTTAACAGACTAAGTGGTGTGGAAGTTTTATTTTATTAACTATTATGTGAAATGAATAAAATTTGATGGTCCGGACATGTTTTTGTAATATTTTAGTAGAAAGGTACTCAACTTATAACTTAAGAAAGGCCCTATCTGTCATAAGCAACACTAGGTACATGGGAAATATAAAAGGATAAGTTATAAGTTGAATGAGTTGCAGGTGTATAATTATCTGAAATGTGAAAATGGAATGGTTGTGGGTTAGCTCTGTTAAAATTATGTAAAACAAAAATTATGGTGTCAGCTTTACTGGTAATTAAGTTATGGGATTTGTTTTTAATTCTTAATGGATATGAAGGTCTTAAGGTGTTCGTTAAGCTATTATATAAAATAAACAGAATTTGATGGTTGGATCATGGTTTTGTAGTATGTTGTATGTATAGTACTCAACTTATAACTTGAGAAATGACCTATCTGTCATAAAGCAACACTAGGTACATGAGAAATGTAAAGAGATAAGTTATAAGCTGGATGATTTGCAGGTGTATATAAACCTTAATTATGAAAATGAAATGGTTTTTAGGTGGCTCTGTTGAAATAAAGTGAAGAAAGAAGAAAATTATATTATTTTTGAAAAAAGTGAGATACGGAAAGAATGCAGAAGGCTGAGATCATGGTTTTGTAGTATGTTGTATGTATAGTACTCAACTTATAACTTGAGGAAGGACCTATCTGTCATAAAGCAACACTAGGTACATGAGAAATGTAAAGAGATAAGTTATAAGTTGGATGATTTGCAGGTGTATATAAACCTTAATACACAAACGTTTTTAATTATATACCTTTTACAAAGGATTTTAATAAATTTTTTAATTCCAGAATGTTGCACTAATAAATTATCAGTGTGTCCCATGGATTCTGGAGGAGGGGGACAAAAAATTGGCAAAGTTATGAAAATGTTAACCGAATAAGACGACACTTTATGTACGAACATATAATGCACGTTCCCTACTACCCTATAAAAGACTTACTAAACTTTAGTGCGAAATAGAAAATATAAAGTGGGACATAGTCGGTCTCAGCGAAGTCAGAAGACGTGGCGAACACTTAATTAACTAAAATTAGAACATAGTTTTTACCATGTAGATGACGACAATAATTCCTTGGAAGGAACCGGCTTCATTATACACAAGTGTCTCCAAACAAGTAAAGTATTACTAAAGAATGATTTGAAGAAAAAGTGGATCTATTCTATGATGATATCGAAGCTGCTCTTCGAGGAAAGACTCGAAGAAGAAGAAGAAGTAATAACTCGTGACACGCACTGTTTTCTTCCTTATTTGAAATGTCCAAACAAGATAACAAAACTTACTAAATGGCGTACTTAACCCTTAAGTACCATGGGGGGTCAAAATTGAACCCCCGCGTTTTTAATGCCAAGTTTCGCTACCGAAACATAGATTGAGCATTGCGCGCTTTCTGCTAATCTTCGACCGGTAGTTTATCTATTACTACTGCAGAGTTAGGCACGCATAGGGTCAATTTTGACCCGCTTATGGTATAAGTGTTTCTAGTACAATTAACGAGTAATTTGAAATGGCGGGGTGTAGTCGCAATAAACGTCATCTGACACAGAAAGAACTTGAAGAGGAGGGACAAAAAATTATGGACAATGGACTGGATAGTGACAGTGAGTTTTTAGACCAGGCTAGTGAACACAGTGATCACGAAACAGACAGTGAAGAGGAATGGGACGATGATGATGAAAAAAATTGGCAAATTAATAATTCCGAAACTGGTAGTGAATATTCGGGTGAAGAAAGTGATATAGCTGACTCAAGGGATGTGTTTTATGGCAAAAATAGGTACAAGTGGTCTAAAACTTCTCCCACCTTTTCTCGTACACGTAAGCATAATTTAATTAGTCATTTACCTGGTGTTATTGGAAAAGCTCGAGCTAGTATGCCAGAGAAACCAGTTGATGCTTGGGAATGTATTATTAGCCACGATATATTGCAAGAAATTCTTGAGAAAACCAATGAACGAATAACTAATATGGCTTCTAAATATAATTTACACAATTTATCGTGTCAATATACCAATCATCTTGACATAATTGAATTAAAGGCCTTCTTAGGCTTATTATATTTAGCTGGGGTATTTAAATCCAATAATGAAGATTTAAGGTCTTTATTTGCTACGAATGGTACTGGCCGTGATATATTTCGAGCAACCATGTCACTAAATCGATTTTATTTTTTGCTTGGAAGCCTTTGTTTTAACGATCCAGCTACTAGACAAGAACGTATTGCGCACGGAGATAAACTGGCAGCTATATCCAATATTTATAATATTTTTCTGCTGCTAGAGGTTCCTGCTGAATTTCAACTCCAAAAAAACAGGCCACCTAATTCTGCCTTATTTGGTTTTACAGAAAGCGAGAGCCTTGTATCTTTTGTTCCTAAGAAAAATAGTGCAGTGTTGTTAGTGTCAACTATGCATCATTCCAATACAATGGTTAATGGAAAGCCAGAGATTATAAATTTTTACAACGAGACAAAAGGTGGGGTGGATTCATTGGATAAGAAATGTGCATGCTATAAAACTGGCAGAAGAACTCGTAGATGGCCTCAAGTAATATGGTTTCGCATTTTGGACATTGCAGGATTAAATGCTAACGTAATTTTTAATGGAGTTCAGCAAAATCAAATAATGGAAAGAAAATTGTTTCTAACCACTTTAGGTCAAGAACTTAAGGCCCATTTAACTCGTAGAGCTTAGCAAACTTGTTTACCGAGAGAAATTCGTAGTACCATTTTTAAAGTTTGCGGACTTCAGGAACCAATGCCTGCCGCAAATCCAGAGCCACAACGACAAAAAAAGAGGGTAAGGTGTAAAATATGTCCATATTCCAAAAACCAAACGAAAGAAAGCTCATCGTGCGATAAATGTCGAGATTTTATTTGCAAAAATCATTCCCGCATACAGACGTTATGCATAAGCTGTGTTGAAAATTAAGGTAAAATCATGCTTGTCATTTTTGAGATACGAAATCTAAATAGATTTTTTTTATTTTAGGTAGGAGCTATGATACCTATATTTCACCATTGGATATAAAAAAACTGCAAATTGTTATTATTTTTCTTATAATTCGAGAAAGTGGATAGCTATGTTAATTTGACTGAATACAAACTTTTTTTTTAAATAAAGTTATATCTAATTAACCAAATTCGTTTATTTTTATATAAATGTAAAAGTAGCTGTAAACAAAATAATTTAAAATAAAACAAGTTAAAAAAGAATATTCTTTGATACAAAAAACAATGGGGGGTCAAATTTGACCCTGCCATGGTACAAATGTTACTATTTTTGGCCATGGTAGTTAAGGGTTAACTCAATTTTAGTTAATTTGTGACATTCATGGTTGTCTCGCGAGATCCTTCAAAATTATAATCATTATTTCTCTTGTAAAGATAAAACCTGTATAGGAAATTTTATTAAAATAACATAATTTACAATAGGTAACTTATCATTTCTAACTCGTATTTTGCTGTAAATAAACATTTCTATTTTAATGATTCGAAAACAAACATATTTACTATTCTGAGTAAATTGTCACAATACGAACTCATTCGTTACATATTAATTAATTTTACTAAGAGCTATATAAATTTGTATAACGAGAAGTGGTGGATATAGTAGGTTCACATGCATTAAGAGATCACGAGATCATTCTATTCAAGATGTTTCAAGACGTCAAAAATTCAATTTCTTCCCATAATGGCTTATTACCGCAGCTTTATGTTTATGCCGCCCATTTGTTTGGATTCGTTCCTACAAAACATCGAAAGACCTACTTCGTGTTTTTATTAGTAACTTATAATTGGTTATTTGCTTTCGCGTGTGCATATACCATAAAGATGGAAGGTCATCCTCATCAGAAATATTCTGCATTATCTTGCATTAGTAACGTTGTATATTCATTGAATAATTGGGTAATCCTGTATCAATCTGCAAATGATGGAGAGAAATTTAATGCCTTTTTTGGGCTTCTAAAGAAAATATCAAACAATGAAACTAATAGAAGATTTATGATAACTTCTACTAAAATAACATTATTTGTAATGTTTTTGCTTATGTCTACGGCTGTGGTCATTAACATATGTAAATGCTGCTTCGTTGACATTATGTTTAGCTTACAACGTATCTACACTGTGAATCAAATCATCTTCACAGCAGTATATTTATCGGAGCTATTAATAATTTTAATTGCCAAAATTAAATTTTTAAATATTGAATTAAGGGATTATTTCGTTCAACATCAGTTAATCAGAGAGGAACATATAAAACGAATTCAAAATATTTATTTAATTTACACAGATATCAACGAAGCATGTATACTATTTAATAATATTATCGGACCAACTATTTTAACTTCTTTCTGTGTTACTTTTTTCAATTTATTAATTCTGTGTAATTGGATAACAGAATATCTGTTCGATATGTCTAATACAAGTCCACTATATCTCGTAGCATATATAGGACCATTATTCATTATTTTGACGGTAAGATTAAACAATGAATACAAGTTCTATTTGTTTACAGGAAAATACTTGTGTTCTTGCATGTCATTATGGAAATACCTTTAGTTAATAGTTTCTGCGAAGTTTGATCGTTGTTGCTTCTTCTTCTTAAGGTGCCTTCTCCATTACTGAAGGTTGGCTATAACTACAGCAAATTGCTCTCTATCTTGAGCTGTTCTTAGTATCGAATGTGTGTCCATGCCTGTCCAGTCTCTTACATTTTTCAACCAGGAGCATTTTATTCCTCCTGGACCTCTTCTTCCTTCCACTTTCCCTTCCATTATAAGTCGTAGGAAGTTGTATTTTTCTCCTCTGTAAATATGTCCTAGATAACTCGTTGTTTTCTGTTTTTTACAATATTTAAGAGTTCTCTCTCAGTACCCATTCTTCTTAGCACCTCGTTGTTGGTCACATGCTCCGTCCAAGAGATCTTCAGCATCCTTCGAAAAACCCACATCTCAAAGGCATACGGCTCATACTTGTAATTCCGAGAGTCCATGTTTCCACTCCGTATAGCAATATGGAATAAATAAATGTTTTTACAAATTGGTATCGGATATCCAACGATAACGTAGAGTTTATTAGGAATTTTTTCATTCGTTGAAATGCAGACCTAGCATATTCTACACGAGCACGTATTTCGACCTCGTGGTCAGGATCGTTTGTTATCCAGCAACCAAGATACTGGAATCTTTGTACTGGTTCTATATGTTTATTATAGATACAAATATTAATGTCGACATTTGGTGCACGTGTAACAGCCATTACTTTTGTTTTATTTGTGTTTATATTTAGTCCCAAGCTATCTCCCTCTCTGGTTATGACATTCAAAAGTCGTTGTAAACCCTAAGCACTGTCCGCAATAATGACGGTGTCTTCTGCATATCGTAAGTTGTTTACGTATTCTCCGTTGATTTTTATTCCTTCGTTAATATTTTCGAGGGCATTTTGAAAGATCTTTTCTGCATAACAGTGGAGAAAGTACACAGCCCTGACGAACTTCTCTTTTTATTGGCAATTCTGCTGTCAGACGATTGTCTATTTTGATCGACGCCATTTGATCCCAATATAGTTTTTTAAGAAGTGCTACAGTGTTATGGTCTATACCATGTTGTGTTAGGATTTCTATGAGTTCTGTGTGTTTTACTCGATCAAACGCTTTTTCGTTTAGTCGTGTTTAGTAGATAAAACAGAGAAACACGTCTTTTCTCTGATCTCGGCATTTTTGCAGTAATATATCTCTCATTAGATGCTATGTATTTTCTACGTTATTATACGGAGTAGAGGCCTGAACACTTTCCGAAGCTTCTTTAAGAAAACTCGAGGCATTCGAGATGTGGTGTTACAGACGTATTTTAAGAATTTCATGGGTGGATCGTGTGACTAATGTTGAGGTCCTACGTAGAATAGGCAAGGAATGCGAGCTTATTAACACCATCAAAGAGCGCAAACTAGAATATCTTGGCCATGTAATGAGGAATGAACAGAGATACGGCTTGTTGCAACTCATTCTTCAGGGCAAGGTATTTGGAAAGAGAGGACCAGGGAGAAGAAGAATATCTTGGCTTTAAAACCTGAGAAAGTGGTTTAATACATCGACAACCGGACTATTCAGAATAACAGCAAGCAAAGTTAGGATAGCCATGTTGATCGCCAACATCCGGAACGGATAGGCATCGTAAGAAGAAGAAGAATTTAGTGAATAACTGTCCTTATTTGGAACATGTACATGAGTTGATGCAGATAACATATCAATATTATCAAGGTTGATTCCCAGTCTGTCTTTGTTTGCAAATACAATCTCAGCTGGAGCACTTAGTTGTCCTGTCGACAAATTGTCTGCTAAACCACTCTCATCTTCATCTACAGAGTTTTCATCAGTTAAGATATATATATCTACGGCATTTCCTTCATCATAAGCTGTATCTAGAGCTTCTTGAAGCGTAATTCCCCTAAAATAAAGCACATTATACTTAAATGGCATTAACGCCTAACGAGCCCATATGGGCACACCTATCTTTAGAGGAAAAATTTATAGCCATAATAATGTAGACAAAAACAGTTTTTACATAATAACATGTTATTGATAATCACATGTTATTGATAATATACGTATAAATGCAATTAGCTCGATAATATTTTCAGAGGTAAATAATACTTACACAAATTTGATGTCCATATTTTTCACGAATATTACTATCCCATATATTTAAATATCCAAAACAAACGAAAACTTTTACCATTAGTTCGCACAAACTCTCCTAGGCATTGTATCGACATGTACTAAACTTGTCTGACCACTCAAACCGCTTCGGACTCCCCACTACAAAAAATTCTTCACGTTTTTAAAATCTCCTTCTAACGAGCCCATGTGGTACCATTAGGCGCTAATGGTTTAATGTTATTTTTACGATATCTGTGACTACAGCTAGTGCTGAACGATCATTTTTGATACTAAAATTAATAAAAACCTAATATATCGAAATACGTATAAGCGGCTGTCGCTGCCCTGTATCAAAACAAAAATCTAATACAGTCATTATGTTTTATTACTTACTACCAGAAACTGAATTCACTACGAATTTTGACCAGGATGAACGGCATGTGGAATGCAATTTTAGATTGCCTTGCCAAGTAATTTATCCAGCTGTTTGTTTTGCAAGTTTTAGGAAACACAGTGGTAAAAATTTGAATTCGGTTTCGCTAGGTAGAAATCGTTTCATTTCTCTTTTTGTTAATAAAAACCTATTTAAGAAACTCTGTGAGACAAAATAGACTACATAGCTTGGCTTTTTCGTCTATTGAAAATTCTACTTAATTATACATTATTATGTATCTTAAAATTTTGATGATGATATTGATACCTTTGCGGAACAGAAATCTTGGAGAAAAGAATTTTACTAATAAATATCTTTGTTAACAATAAATAAACTATTATTTTATTATAAATATGTAATATCTATGCTTTTGAAAGTTAGACATTTCACTAAAATGAACACAATACTGATCAAATGAATTTGTCACGAGCCTCAAATGGTATGGTTACTCCACTGCCTGTATAAAAAATTTTATTAAAATAAAATAATCTATAATAGACAACTTATAATTTCTGACTTGTATTTTCTCTAAATTATCACAAAGTTTCTACTATAATGATACGAAAACAAACATAATTATTATTCTGAGTAATTCATCACAATGCGAACTCATTATTTACATATTAACTAATTTTACTAAGAGCTTTATAAATTTGTATAATGAGAAATGGTGCTTTTAGTAGGTGCACATGCATTAATTGATCAAGTTATATTCTTCTCAAGATGTTTCAAATTCAAACAATTCGTCCCATAATGACTTATTACCGCAGCTTTTTGTACCTACATGTTGCTCATCTGTTGGGATTCATTCCTACAAAACATCGAAAGACCTACTTGGTGTTTTTGTTACTAACTTATAATTTGTTATTTCTTGTAACATGTAAATTTATAATAAGTGGTCATCATTATCAGACCAATTCCATATTAGCTTGGATTACTAACATTGTATATTCACTGAATAATTTGGTAATCCTGTATCAATCTGCAAAGGATAGAGAGAAATGGAATGCATTATTTGAACTTTTAAAAAAAATATCAAACAATGAAACTGATGGAAGAATTATAATATCTTTTACGAAAATAACAATGTTTGTACTGTTTATGTGTGTGTCTGCAGTAGCGGTCATTATCTTAGGTAAAAGCTGCTTCCTTGACATTTTGTTTGGCTTTCAACGTATCTACACTGTGAATCAAATCATCTTCACAGCAGTATATTTATCGGAGCTATTAATAACTTTAGATGCAAAAATTAAATTTTTAAATAGTGAATTAAAAGATAATTTCTTTAGACCTCATATAATCTATGAAGAAAATATAAAAAGAATAAAAAATATTTATTTAGTTTACACTGATATTAAAGAAGCGTGTATACTATTTAATAATATAATGGGACCAATTATTTTGATATCTTTCTGTGTTACTTTTATAGCCTTATTAATTATGTGTAATTGGATAACAATATATATGTTAGATATAACTAATACAATACCAGTAGAACTCTTTACATATGTAGGACCATTATTCGTAATTTTGATGGTAAGATTAAAAAATTATTAGAAATTATCTTTGTTAACAGGAACATATTTTTTATTTTCTTACATGTCATTGTGTAAATACCTCTTGTCAATTGTCTCTGTAGTGTTTGATCATTGTTGCGAGTTATATCTAAATGGTTTCAATCCAAAACGAAAATATTTAATTTAGTTGCTATATTTAACTAAATCATTTATATAATCATTTAACTATCATCAGAATCAAGAGGAATACAAGGAAATCCAACGTACGATAAGGGCAATAATTAAAAACGCAAAGGAAAGCTTTATGAAATAACGTTGTGAAGAATTGGAATCACTACAAGAAAAGGGAGACAGCTTTGGACTATAAAAAAGTCAAAGAAACACCATGAGACTCACCTGAAGAATGATCAAGGAAACTACGTTCATACCCAGGAAGAACTAGCTAAAATCTGGGCAAACTATGCTTTGTCCCTCTTTGCGGATAATAGACCGAATCTGCCAACTACTAACTTACCCACGGAAAATTTATCCGGCCCTCCCATTATTCGCGCCTAGGTGGAGTACGCTATAAAAGTAAAAAACTAGGCAAGGCCCCTGGACAGTATGGAATTACTACAGAAGTCATAAAACTGTTAGAAGATGATAACATCGACATGCTGGTAACAATTTTCAATGCCATATATAACACCGGCCACATTCCAAGGGATTGGCTTTATTCAACCTTTATAATGATCCCTAAATCACAAAGAGCGACAAAATGCAAAGACCACAGACTGATAAGTTTAATGAGCCATTTGCTTAAGGTGTTTCTTCGCATCCTTCACACAAGAATGTTCAGAAAGCTGAAAGATCTAAGCGGTGAGACACAATTTGGTTTCAAGAGCGGAGTGGGTACACGTGAAGCAGCTTTCTGCTTAAATACGCTTGTACAAAACTGCATGGATCAACGAAAGGATATAGTCATAACATTTCTCGATTATGAAAAAGCGTTTGACACCGTAAAACATAACGCAATGATAAAAATGCTACACAACGCTAACATTGACGAGAAAGATGTAAGAGTTATCCAAAATTTCTATTGGAATCAAAAAACACGAGTGAGACTGAACAAATCAACCAACACAGAAGAATTTGAAATTTTAAGAGGTGTGCGACAGGGGTGTATTTTGTCTCCTATGCTCTTGAATCTCTATGTGGAGAACATTTTTGCAGAGGCACTGGAAGGCTCTGAGTGTGGAATAAAGGTAAACGGGTTCCCAATAAATAACATTCGTTACGCCGACGACACCGCCATAATAACAGACAACAAACACGATATGCAGCTGATGTTAAATAAAATAAACAAATGAATAAAAATACAAAAATACAAATAAATAAAATAAAATATGGCTTGAAGATAAATGCTGGAAAAACTAAATGCATGGCAATAAGAAAAAACGCACTTTTAAGAATACAACAATTTTAAATACTTGGGAATAATGATGAATGTCCAATGGGATCCTCGACAAGAAATAAAATGCCGTACCAAACAAGCAAGACAAACTTTTATCAAATTTAAACCGCTACTATGTAACCGCAATCTGTCCTTCAATCTCCGCTACAGGATGATTAAATACTATGTATGGTCCATATTGTTATACGACATGGAAACATGGACGTTAAGAGCACCTTCCATTAATAAGTTGGAGGCCTTCGAAACGTGGACGTTGCGAAGAATGTTCCGCATACCATGGACAGATAGGGTGAGAAACGAGGAAGTCTTAAGAAAGGCAAATACTGGGAGAGAACTACTCAATTTGATGAATGTATGAAAAATTGGATACCTCGGCCATATTCTGAAAGAAAAAAAATATGCAATCACTCAACTAATCATCCAAGGAAAGATTGAAGGCAAGGGAGGAGTAGGTCGCAAACAAATGTCGTGGCTACGGAATATAAAGAACAGGACAGGCACAAATAACACTGGCGATCTTTTGCATGCAGCAAAAGACAGACGTCTGGCCTTAAGATAATTCATCAACAGACTATGTATACCACCTAACTAAATACCAAACAAAGTAGGCTCTGTACAAATGAAATCTGCTATATATTTGACAACAGTCTAATCAGAGTAGTGTGATATTTGTTGAATGGGTTCATTATTATCACGATTAACATCTACCGACCTCTTGCATCTACTGTTGGACATAGGTCTCGTCCATCGACTTCCACTGTTTTCTATCTTGTGTGTTCTGCATCCAATTTCCTGGTGTGTGTTTCCTTTTACAATTTTTTTGTATGTTATTATAAAAATATCTTTGATCAAAAGTCTCTGCCATGCTGGAGATCGTTGCTGCTAATTATATCTAAATGGTTTCAATGCAAAACAGAAATATTTCTATATTTAACCAAATATTAAATAGAACCGACCCTGTGCCTGTGAAATCTACTTGACCCAGAAACTATCCACCGTGTGGGTTATATACAGAGTTGCGATAAAGTATGTACCAACAAAGAATCTTTGAATAAAAAAACACGGTGTGCATGAAACTTTGCATACAAGTACAATGACACAAACACATTTGGCGCCATATTTTTTTTAATATCCTACTGCTGATTTCACTGGAAGTACCCTCAAATTATTTAAATTAAATGGATAAAAAATTAACTCACCTGATTAAAATGCCCACCGTTCACCTTCTGACAATATGCAAGCCTATTATTAAATTCATTTTTTCCAAGACTTCTTCACTCGTTAGTTCACATTCATAAATAATTATTTGTATCAAACCCTGCAAACATGTTGATCGCCTAATGTACACACGTGATTTTAAATAACCACAAAGAAAAATCCAACGGATTAAGGTTCGGAGAACGAACAGGCCACTCTATGAATCCTCTACGTCCATCATCATCCAGCCTCAAGAGTCCACTGCTGAACATAGGCCTCTTTCTCATGTTTCCAACCCCGTCTATCTTGCGCCGCTCTTATCCAGTTTTTATTGAGTCTTCTTAAATCGTCAGTCCATCTTGTAGGTGGTCGACCGACGCTTCTCTTGTCTTCCCTTGGCCTCCATTCCAATAACCTCTTTGTCCATCGCCCATCTGTCATTCTGGCTATGTGTCCTGCCCATCTCCATTTTAGTCTGGCTATCTTCTCGATGATGTCAGTCACTCCGGTTCTTCTCCTGATGTCTTCGTTGGTTATTCTGTCTCGTAGAGTTATTCCTAACATGGACCGCTCCATTCTTCTCTGCGTGACTCTCAGTTTGGTAGCTGCTGCTTTTGTTAAGGTAAGTGTTTCTGCTCCGTACGTCAAGACTGGGAGGACGCACTGATCAAATACCTTTCTCTTTAGGCATGTGGGCAGCTCACTTTTAAAAGTTTCTCTCCGTTTTCCAAATGCTGCCCACCCAAGGCCGATTCTTCTCTTCAGTTCATGAGTCTGGTTATCAGTGCCAATCATAATTTCATGTCCCAGGTATTTATATCTATCTAATATTATATATATTATATATATATATATATATATATATATATATATATATATATATATATTATATATATTATATCTATATACTATTATAGTTCTATTTCTTTACCACCAATACTGATGTTCTGGTTGGGTACCAAATTGGTCATGATTTTTGTTTTCGAGATATTTATATTTAAACCTACACTTTCTGTAGCCACAACGAGTTCCTGTACCATCTCTCTTGCCATACCTAGATCTTCAGCTATTATAAGTATATCATCGGCGAAACGTAAGTTGTTTAGATATTCTCCATCTATTTTTATTCCCTTTGTCATCCAATCCAAATTCTTAAAAGCATGTTCTAGCACCGTATTAAAAAGTTTAGGTGACATTGGGTCTCCTTGTCTAACCCCCCGTTCTATTTTTATGCGATTACTGTTAGTATGTAATCTGACAGTGGTTGTTGACTGCAGGTATATTTTGTATAATAATTTAGTATATCTTTAATCTAGCCTGCATTCTTTAAGCGCCTGTAATATTTTGCTTAGCTCAACTGTGTCAAAGGCTTTGTGAAAATCGATAAATATTATTATTACGTCCCTCTACGTCCAATATATCGATTTGGAAAATTGTTACATCTCAAAACGATTAGTGTCTTGGATATGTTGGAGGTCTCTATATCCATGGTTAAATGGTTGCATAGCAGTTAGGCTCATGTTTGGTTCGGTGTATTGACGGTTCTTAGTTCACAGAGAGGTCATTGTTACGGGAAGTCCATTTTTTGGGCTGGTCTGACCACACTTCGGTCAATCAGCCGGATAGATTTGAGAATTATATTTCTGATAAATCATCAGGTTTCTGATAAAGTTAAATCATTTAAATATAGAAATGAATCTCGACGAAAGTTTAAAGTTAAAGCCATAATTTGGACATATATTTCCACTTTGATATTTCTCGAAATGGGAAATGGTCATTAAATTTATCCATATTTGTAAGCAAGGAATATTGCAGTAGACGTGGTAAGGCTCTTTAAGCTACAGGTATTTCTTTTATTTGTAAGAATTTAGATGTATATGGAGATGGTCAAATTTGGAACTACAGATTAGTGAAATTGTTATTGAGTTTCACGTGAAATGGACTCAGGTTATGTTGTCTTTTTTATCTTTTTAGAGACACTTTAATGTCTTACCTGCTTCCGTTCTTATTAAAATAAAATGATTTATATTGGGTTTCATAATTTCTAAGTCGTGTTTTCTCTAAATTATCTATAACGGTTATATTTTAATAATACGAAAACAAACATATGTAATATTACGAGTAATTCATTACAATAAGAACTCATTCGTTACATAAGAATTAATTTTACTAAGAGCTATATAAATTTGTATAATGAGGAGTGGTAGATGTAGTAGGTTCACATGAATTAATTGATCACGTTATATTCTATTCAATATGTTTCAAGACGTCAAAAATTCAAACAATTCTTCTCATAATGACTTATTACCGCAGCTTTATGTACATATTGCTCATCTGTTAGGATTCATTCCTACAAAACATCGAAAGACCTACTTGATGTTTTTATTACTAACTTATAATTTGTTATTATTTGTAACGTGTGAATTTACAATAAGGTTGGACGGTCATCAGACATATTCCATATTAGCTTGGATTACTAACATTGCATATTCACTGAATAATTTGGTAATCCTGTATCAATCTGCAAAGGATAGGGAGAAATGTAATGCATTATTTGAACTTTTAAAGAAAATATCAAACAATGAAACTGATGGAAGAATTATGATATCTTTTACGAAAATAACAATGTTTGTACTGTTCATGCCTGTGTCTACAGTAGCGGTCATTGTCTTAAGTAAAAACTGCTTCCTTGACATTTTGTTTGGCTTTCAACGTATCTACACTGTGCATCAAATCATCTTCACAGCAGTATATTTATCGGAGCTATTAATAATTTTAGTTGCCAAAATTAAATTTTTAAATAGTGAATTAAAAGATAATTTCTTTAGACCTCATATAATCTATGAAGAAAATATAAAAAGAATAAAAAATATTTATTTAGTTTACACTGATATTAAAGAAGCGTGTATACTATTTAATAGTATAATGGGACCAATTATTTTGATATCTTTCTGTGTTACGTTTGTAGCTTTATTAATTATGTGTAATTGGATAACAATATATATGTTAGATATAACTAATACAATACCAGTAGAACTCTTTACATATGTAGGACCATTATTCGTAATTTTGATGGTAAGATTAAAAAATTATTAGAAATTATCTTTGTTAACAGGAACATATTTTTTATTTTCTTACATGTCATTGTGGAAATACCTCTTGTCAATTGTCTCTGTAGGGCAATAATTAAAAACGCAAAGGAAAGCTGGATGAAAGAACGTTGTGAAGAATTGGAATCACTACAAGAAAAGGGAGACAGCTTTGGACTATAAAAAAGTCAAAGAAACACCATGAGACTCACCTGAAGAATGATCAAGGAAACTACGTTCATACCCAGGAGGAACTAGCTAAAATCTGGGCAAACTATGCTTCGTCCCTCTTTACGGATAATAGACCGAATCTGCCAACTACTAACTTACCCACGGAAAATTTATCCGGCCCTCCCATTATTCGCGCCTAGGTGGAGTACGCTATAAAAGTAAAAAACTAGGCAAAGCCCCTGGACTGTATGGAATTACTACAAAAGCCATAAAATTGTTGGAAGATGATAACATCGACATACTGATAACAATTTTCAATGCCATATATAACACCGGCCACATTCCAATGGATTGTGGCCAGTTTACAACCTTTATAATGATCCCTAAATCACAAAGAGCGACAAAATGCAAAGACCACAGACTGATAAGTTTAATGAGCCATTTGCTTAAGGTGTTTCTTCGCATCCTTCACACAAGAATGTTCAGAAAGCTGGAAGATCTAAGCGGTTAGACACAATTTGGTTTCAAGAGCGGACTGGGTACACGTGAAGCGGCTTTCTGCTTGAATACGCTTGTACAAACGCGGATAATTTGTTGAATGGGTTCATTATTATCACGATTAACATCTACCGACCTCTTGCATCTACTGTTGGACATAGGTCTCGTCCATCGGCTTCCACTGTTTTCTATCTTGTGCGTTCTGCATCCAATTTCCTGGTGTTTGTTTCCTTTTACAATTTTTTTGTATGTTATTATAAAAATATCTTTGATCAATAGTCTCTGCCATGTTGGAGATCGTTGCTGCTAATTATATCTAAATGGTTTCAATGCAAAACAGAAATATTTCTATATTTAACCAAATATTAAATAGAACCGACCCTGTGCCTGTGAAATCTACTTGACCCAGAAACTATCCACCTTGTGGGTTATATACAGGGTTGCGATAAAGTATGTACCAACAAAGAATCTTTGAATAAAAAAACACGGTGTGCATGAAACTTTGCATACAAGTACAATGACACAAACACATTTGGCGCCATATTTTTTTTTAATACCCTACTTCCGATTTCACTGGAAATACCCTCAAATTATTTAAATTAAATGGATAAAAAATTAACTCACCTGATTAAAATGCCCACCGTTCACCTTCTGACAATATGCAAGCCTATTATTGAATTCATTTTTTCCAAGACTTCTCCACTCGTTAGTTCACATTCATAAATAATTATTTGTATCAAATCCTGCAAACATGTTGATCGCCTAATGTACACACGTGATTTTAAATAACCACAAAGAAAAAATCCAATGGATTAAAGACTCTATGAATCCTCTACGTCCAATCTATCGATTTGGAAAATTGTTACATCTCAAAACGATTAGTGTCTTGGATATGTTGAAGGTCTATATATCCATGGTTAAATGGTTGCATAGCAGTTAGGCTCATGTTTGGTTCGGTGTATTGACGGTTTTTAGTTCACAGAGAGGTCTGACCACACTTCGGTCAATCAGCCGGATAGATTTGAGAATTATATTTCTGATAAATCATTAGGTTTCTGATAAAGTTAAATCATTTAAATATAGAAATGAATATCGACGAAAGTTTAAAGTTAAAGCTATCTTAATTTGGACATATATTTCCACTTTGATATTTCTCGAAATGGGAAATGGTCATTAAATTTATCCATATTTGTAAACAAGGAATATTGCAGTACACGTGGTAAGGCTCTTTAAGCTACAGGTATTTCTTTTATTTGTAAGAATTTAGATTTATATGGAGATGGTCAATTTTGGAACTACAGATTAGTGAAATTGTTATTGAGTTTCACGTGAAATGGTTATGTTGTCTTTTTTATCTTTTTAGAGACATTTTAATGTCTTACCTGCTTCCGTTCTTATTAAAATAAAAAGATTTATATTGGGTTTCATAATTTCTAAGTCGTGTTTTCTCTAAATTATCTATAACGTTTATATTTTAATAATACGAAAACAAACATATGTAATATTACGAGTAATTCATTACAATAAGAACTCATTCGTTACATAAGAATTAATTTTACTAAGAGCTATATAAATTTGTATAATGAGGAGTGGTAGATGTAGTAGGTTCACATGCATTAATTGATCACGTTATATTCTATTCAATATGTTTCAAGACGTCAAAAATTCAAACAATTCTTCTCATAATGACTTATTACCGCAGCTTTATGTACATATTGCTCATCTGTTAGGATTCATTCCTACAAAACATCGAAAGACCTACTTGGTGTTTTTATTACTAACTTATAATTTATTATTATTTGTAACGTGTGAATTTACAATAAGGTTGGACGGTCATCAGACATATTCCATATTAGCTTGGATTACTAACATTGCATATTCACTGAATAATTTGGTAATCCTGTATCAATCTGCAAAGGATAGAGAGAAATGTAATGTATTATTTGAACTTTTAAAGAAAATATCAAACAATGAAACTGATGGAAGAATTATAATATCTTTTACGAAAATAACAATGTTTGTACTGTTCATGCCTGTATCTACAGTAGCGGTCATTGTCTTAAGTAAAAACTGCTTCCTTGACATTTTGTTTGGCTTTCAACGTATCTACACTGTGAATCAAATCATCTTCACAGCAGTATATTTATCAGAGCTATTAATAATTTTAGTTGCCAAAATTAAATTTTTAAATAGTGAATTAAAAGATAATTTCTTTAGACCTCATATAATCTATGAAGAAAATATAAAAAGAATAAAAAATATTTATTTAGTTTACACTGACATTAAAGAAGCGTGTATACTATTTAATAATATAATGGGACCAATTATTTTGATATCTTTCTGTGTTACTTTTGTAAACTTATTAATTCTGTGTAATTGGATAACACTATATATGTTAGATATAACTAATATAATACCCGTAGAGCTCTTAACATGTGTGGGACCATTATTCATAATTTTGATGGTAAGATTAAAAAGTTATTACAATTTCTCTTTGTTTACAGGAACATATTTGTTTTCTTGTTTGGAAATACCTCTAGTCAATTGTCTTGTGGTGTTCGATAGTTGTTGCGAGTTATATCTAAATGGTTTCAATTCAAAATGAAAATATTTAATTTTATAGCTAGAGCTAACTCAATTCGAACTATAATAGGCCCTGTACAAATGAAATCTGCTATATATCTGACAACAGACTAATCATCTTGTAATGCAATTTTGGGCAACGTTGTTTAATGTGTTCATCGCCATCATCATGATCATCATCATCATTTGCCAACATCTTGCATTTACTGTTGGACATAGGTCTCCTTCATCCTCTTCCACTGTTCTCTATACTGTGCTTCCTGCATTCATTTTCCTGGTATTTTTGGTAAGTCGTAAATCCTTCTTGTTGTTGGTTTACCTCGGTGTCTCTTGTATTCTCTAAGTCTCGATTTCATGAGTCTTTTGGTTCACCTATTATCAGTTAAACGTACAAGATGATTAGTAGATTTGCACAAGCCAAATTGAGATGGCTATCTTCTGGACGATCAAATTTAAAATAATCTTTTCTGGTAACCCTATTGCCAAAAAAGTACATTTCTGTAATCATTGCATTAAACATGTAACATAAGCTAAATTTACCTACAATATACTTGTAAAAATACCGTTTGAAAGAATAAAAGTAAAAAGTTATATAAAAAGTCGCGCGTATATACCACATACGATAGAGGTTATAACTACTTGAATACAATGACCTCAAGCGACACAATTTGACAACAGATTAGTATTACCAAAATAGTCATGATGTAGTGATGACTACATCATACATACTAAAGGCAAGGGTGGATCTGTAGAGTTTATTTGTATAACAAATACAAATACTGTTTGTACCAAGTCAAAAAAAACGGGTGTGGCAGTCCAGTGGGGCTGCCGGTATAAGTTATACTTCTATACACACGTTCGCCGTTACAAATTTATATGGGAGTCAATCTGCACAATCATTACATATGTAATTTTGCATTTAACTCCTTTTATACATATATGGAAAATATATATATATATATATATATATATATATATATATATATATATTTTCATTAAAATATTGATACAATCCTTCATTTACTATACTCCTATTACAGGTCAAATGTTTATATACAGCAAACGATGCACCATATACCTATATACCTAATTCTCTTTCTCTTTCTGCTCTCTCTTACCTATAGCATTAAATATGTAATGATTGTGCAGATTGACTCCCATATAAATTTGTAACGGCGAACGCATGTATAGAAGTATACCTTCTACCGGCAGTCCCACCGGACTGCCACACCCGTTTTTATTTTGTTATTAATGTAAAAATACAATACAGTACACTGCAACATAATTCAATATAATAATACAATAAAAATTACAATGCAACATTCATAAGTATTTAAAAATGACAATATACTGTTATGTTTCTTCTTTCCCAACCAAAGAAAAATAAATAAAAAAATCCATCGAAATAAAATTTTAAGATATCAATATAAACAAATTGTATATAGTAATTTAAGATAAGATTTAGTGTAGATAAGAATAGAAATTTGTTTGGCAAACGACCTTTTTCCGTTTCAAACAAAATTATCAAAAAACCTTTGTTTAAAATTAGAAGACATTTTACCTGTAAGTTAATCTTTTCATTGTTTGTATAGTCGAGTATTAAATGACCATATTCTAATCTTTTGAAATATGTATAAATGATGTATTGAAAAAACCAATTTTAAAGTAAGCTATTTAGTTTTCTCTGAAACCGAAATTAGGCTTTTCCAAAATCATGGTAAACACAATTTGAGCTTTTTGATTGGACGGTCGTTTTTAAATGGGAATTTGGGAGTCGATCATGAGACAGGAGAAGTTAGTCATATTTTGGCAATCGAAAGGAAACAGTCGTTTTGTCTCAAGATAGGGTGTGGTTCGTGAGTTTGGATACCGGCGTAACGAAAAGAAGTGAATAGTTTGAAGAAGGAGATAACAAGTAGATTAAAAGAGGTCCTTGTATCTACCGTGGGCATTTTATGAAGTATATATGAAAGTATTCTTACGGCATCAAGTTGACAAAAGGAGGTCCTGGTGTCATAAATACGTAGCTGAGTTTGGAGAAGTGAATCGGGTGTTTTTTGTGTAGTCTGCAGGAGGTTTGCAGAGACGTAAAGAAAGAGCCGAGGTGCCAAAAAGGAGAGATCACATCGTTGAGGAGACTGGACTTTTCTTGGTATTTTCCAACATACAACTCAAGAAGAAAATAAGCTGTAAGTGTTTGTACAATTGAATTTTATATCTGTGAAGGATCGTTTCGACATCATGGTCATTAGCATTCAAATTTAAGAACTGAGGTTTTGTTAGGCTAATCAAAAGTTTAAAGTTTTGTTGTTTCTGGTTTCAAGTAAAGAAAATTTTAAGTAAAATTGGTTTTTCACGCAATATAAATGTATGTAGCTTTATAATCTTATTATTATAAAAATTTGATTTATTTTCTTGTATGTTGATTGATAAGAGAACGACAGAATTTAATAATTGTTTTATTCGTTCATATAAAATAAAGAAACGTAAATCTTTGTAATATAATATATTTGTATTCTTATCCTTTCTTCTCTATCCCGATAAAAGACAACTAGAAAATCTTTTGAATCCATCGAACACAGGTAATATAAGGATTATTTTACTTTTGATAACAAATAAATTATATTTCTTTTTTATTGGCTCAATAAACTAAGATTTAAGTCAAAATAAACAATCATAACAATACATAACTTACTTACGCACATGTTTAATTTACCATGAGAATAATATTAATTAAATAAAAATATTGTTTCGTGATACAACTGTAAATTTGTCTGACATTGACAGATACAAAATTTAATTGTTGTTTGTTGTATATATAAGTACACAGTTGAACTTTCTTGAGATATTTACAAATTTTAATTTATAATTTAACATGCCTAACAAGGCTCAAGACAAATCTCAATAGAACTGAAAAATACTAATAATATTAATAAATATTAAATATATTTATAAAAGGAACATTTTTATTCTCGAGAGAGAAAATATATCTTTTGTCTCTCTCTTACCTATATCTTACATATGTAACGATTTGCCGATTCACTCCCGTACAAATTTCCAACGTCGAACGCGCGTATAGAAGTATAACTTTAAAAAACATAGACTATCAAAAAGGAATATACGAGTAAAACGTAACTTAAATATATCACAAACAAGAACACCATATTAAACAGAAAAAGATTTATGGCAAAGTCACGGTAAGCAGTTCAGTGGATGTTCTGCAATGAGTCATATATTCTTCCAAACAGTAGAAACAATGTTTCAGAAGATATTTTTTTATAACTTTTTCGAAACAATTACAGCTTAGCTGTTTAATGCTTTTTGGTAAAATACTTCTTATGGTGCCTATCCGTTACGGATGTTGGACAATAACATGGCTATTCCGACTTTGTTGACTGCTGCTATGAAAAGTCTGGTAGTGGTTAAGTTAAACCATTTTCGCAGGTTATGCAGCCAGGATATTCTTCTTCGTCCTGGACCTCTTTTGCCATGCACTTTACCTTGAAGTATGGTCCGAAGTAGGTTGTATCGTTGTTCATTGCTCATTATATGGCCCAGGTAAAATACTGCAATAGTTATAATTAAGGCAATTTTTATCCGAAAGGCGTAATCTACAGCGATTTGTTTGTTCGTAGATAGTGACAGTTTCGCGTGTTGGGAACGTTGACATCAGACTGCTTTATTAAATAAGCCCGTTTTCTTTGAATTTCAGTTAGAATTTGATATATCAACAGAGTAGGTAGCGGCATCATTTTGAATTTAATTAAGAAAGGTCGGCAGTATTCTAGATATCTAACCCCTGCTAAAATCCTGATAGCTTTCTTTTGCATTCTAAAGATTTGAAGTGCATTTGTTGAATTGCCCCATATCATTAAACCATAGTTTAGGTGAAAGTGAAATAAAGAAAAATATGTCATTCTTAATGTTTCAAACTTGACAACCCCTACTAGTTGACGAATAACAAATAATAAACTTGATAGCTTTTTCTTTAGTTGTGAGATATGAGCCGACCAGTTCAGTCGATTGTATATGGTTATTTCCAATAGTTTATTAGTCTCTTTGTTATCTGGTTCATTGTGTAAATTACTGCAGATATAACCAAATTTTGCATTTTATCAGAGTTAAGTTTTAGTTTGTTTGCAGCAAACCATGTGCTAGTTTTAGTAGAAACTTCCCAATGAAACATTTTTATATCATCATTATTTTTTCCTGATATAACGTATGCCGTATCATCTGCGAATTGTATGTATTTGTACGGCGATATGAATTTAGAGTGGCAGTGAATATAATTAAGATAGCTATGATGGTACCCAACGTTCTGAAAGGACATGGTATATGATGAAGGAGATATGAATTTAGGCAAATCGTTAGCATAAATAATAAGCAATAGAACCCCTGGGACCCAACCTTGTGGGACTTCATGTTTTACGGATAGAAAATCGGAGAGATGACCTTTAGGCACTACCGCCTGGTGCTACATAGATAAGAAGTTATAAGCTTAAGAGGGATACCTCTGATTCTATAGTGATTTAACAAATTTAGTCCCACTGTACTCGTCTAAGTACAGCAGCAAAAATGGCCTAGTAGTGACACATCTGGTAAAAAAGTGGTACTCCACGTGTATGTCCGATTCTATTAGGAAGTGTTCTACTAGATTTGCACAAATTATACCCTAGGTGGCGCTATTCTTCCTAATTTTTGCCGCAGTAATTATAGGTTAACCTGCATATTTTTGTTGGATCATTGAAGTGTTTGTTATTTTGTGATTTTGATACTATTGATCATTTTTTTAACTTTTATTGTTGTAAGGGTAAGTACTAGTAATATTTATTTATTCAGTATAAGATTTTTTTTAATATTATTATTTTTATGTTATAAAATGTACCTGTACTCATCTGAGTACATAGCTGTGCTTTGTGCCTTCCAAATAAATTGGCAGGACCCTGGTCTACCTGGCCTTTCGGCATACGACCGTTAGCTCCTCCACTGCCCCTACGAGTCCGACACCAAAATGAAGGGGCGCATTGCATATGCATCGCGGGGCTCCACCTCCATCGTAGTACCTGTGTTGCGATTACCGTACCCATCCGTTATCCCCTCCCACGGGCGGACAGGTGACGCAGGCAGAGACATTTTCACGTAGACAGGTCGCCGCCGTCTCTCCTCTACCTCTCTTAAATCTCCAGGTGAGTACGTGCCGAGACACCGACACCAAGGTCACTTTCTTTATCAGCAAATGGTTTAGGACCTAGTGCTCTATTCCTTTAAATAAAGTTATAAAAGATGATTATTAGTCTGTAAAATTGTCAAAATTGAAAAAATGGACATAGTGCTGTAGAGTATCCCTCCGAGGTACAGATATAAAAACCTGTGGTTTGACAATTTTATGTGAATATGGTGTTAAATTGTTTGGAACTGTAATAAAAATCTTCTCAGAATTTTTTTTAGATGTATTTAGACACCCAGGCACAAAACACCACTTAATTGGCTTCATGATCAGTGATTAAATATTTAAAGAACTTTATTAAAATCCTTTGTAAAAGGTATATATTTTTAAAAACCCAAACGGATTTTACAAAGGATTTTAATAAATTTTTTTATATATACCTTTTACAAAAAAAAAAAAAAAAAAAATATATACCTTTTACAAAGGATTTTAATAAATTTTTTTAATATATGGTATACAGCCAAATACAGGAACGTAGATTCCTTGTGGAATTTAAAGAACTGGTCACACTTCGTAAATACGTATACAAAACAAGTTGTCGATACGACTGCTGACGTCATACACCGTAGCCTCGCTGCGAGGAGCCGTTTTTCTAGCCTCCATCAGAATTGAAATTAAGAATTGATTTATCTTAAGAAATATATATTTTTAAACAATTTTATGTTTGCTATGTTTTTATATATGTTATAACCTATTGAATTTAACAATATTTAAAAATTAGTTAACATCCCTATTGAATGGGTTCTTGATTGGTAGAACCTGAGTTGCTCGGGCCTGCTTTATTTACAGCTTTTTCGTTAGATGACGTTAGTATGGGTATGGCTGAATTTTCATTATATTTATTTTTTAATAAAGAAATTAAATCTTGTTGCTGCTCCGTATATTTTTATAAATGAAACGATAGTTTACTTACTGCTGCAAGTTCACTTTTCATTTTACTTAGTTCCTTGTTTGCCTCTATACACTAATCACATACAATAACGTCTAGGTTATGTTTGATCTTTTTGCACTGTTTGTGTTTACTATTATGTCAAGTAGTTTCTGCATTTCTAGCTTATTTAGTTCCGTCGTTAAAACTGCGACTTGACTATCGGACGCCATCTTGAATACTCCACAAACCTGTAGGTTCCTTTCGCCTATCGGAAGGTTAACTGTAACGCACTACTGTTATATAAGTACTGTCCTTTGTTGTGAGAAAGTTGTGTAAGAAAGATTTGTTAAAAAACTGTAGTAATGACTTATCTCTTTCATTGGTGTTTGTGATCACTTCTTTTTGCACTGTTTGTGTTTACTATTATGTCAAGTAGTTTCTGCATTTCTAGCTTATTTAGTTCCGTCGTTAAAACTGCGACTTGACTATCGGACCCCATCTTGAATACTCCATAAACCTGTAGGTTCCTTTCGCCTATCGGAAGGTTAACTGTAACGCACTACTGTTATATAAGTACTGTCCTTTGTTGTGAGAAAGTTGTGTAAGAAAGATTTGTTAAAAAACTGTAGTAATGACTTATCTCTTTCATTGGTGTTTGTGATCACTTTGACTCCAATTTTTCCTACATTTTCTCCCTTATATTTCCACCTAATCTAAATTATAGTTTCTTAGTAATGTGCTACACATTTGTATTATGCATGACATTAAAGTAAAACGAAAATTTTCTTGAAAAATTAATGACTTTTACCAACTCATTCATGACCAATCATTTTAACTAAAAGCTTTATAAATAGTTATAATAAGGAGGAGTACGTACATTTTCTATTTAAAATGTTTGAGGACGTCAAACATTCAAGAAATTCCTCGAATTATGAAATATTACCGCCACTGTATTTTCATGTTGGTTGTTTATTCGGATTTATTCCTACAAAACGATGGAACATCTCCTTGATTTTGATACTTTTACTCACGTATACTTTGTTGTTTTTTTTCTCTTGTGAATTTATGATAAACACAAAACGTGATTTTCAAGTAAATTCTATATTATTTTGGATTACTAGCATTGTGTATCCAGCGAATAATTTTTTAGTCTTATATCAGTCTACAAAAAATAGGAAAAAACTAAATGATTTGTTTGAGCTTTTAAAAAACATGATAAACAATAAAAGTGACGGAAAGATAATAACTTTTACAAAAATAATAGTGTTTGTAATTGTCACGCTTATATCTCTTATTCTTACTCTTTTGTTTTATAGTAAACACGATTTTGTGTACATTATGTCGCTTATTCAACGTATCTACACTTTCTATCAAGTGGTATTCACAGCAATATATCTATCAGAGTTATTAACACTCTTAACTACAACAATAAAATTTTTGAATATTGAATTGCGATATACTTTCGTTCAATTTCGTTTAAGGCGTGAAGAAACTTTAAAAACAATTAAAAATATGTATTTAATTTACTCAGCTATAAATGATGCTTGTATAATATTGAGCAGTATATTCGGACCGATTATTTTTAACTCTTTGTGTCTGGTTTTCTTAGATTTATTAATTCTGTGCAGCTGGACAACGATATATATGTTGGATATATCTAATAAAATTCCGGAAAAAAATATAGCGACTTTGGGACCCTTAATAATAGTTTTATTGGTAAGATTTAAAATTATTACTATAATTTCTGTTTCTAGACGAGCTGTTTACCCCCATAAGCTGAGCATACGCCCACTAAATTTGTTTGCATTTCTAATGCACCAAACCTTTTTTATTCAACAATCACACTGAAAACTTTGTTTTCAAAAACTTCCACAAAATTTATTATAATGGACAATCCTCTAAGCCTATTACTATCAGATATTTTTATGGATTATCTAGAGACAAAGATTTCAAAACATCCCATTTTCAAACAGTTTTTACATTGGTGGAGATACATAGACAACGTACTGGTATATTTCATAGGAACTAACAGGCAACTCGACCAATTTTTATCGTATATTAATTCACTCCATAGTCATATTGAATTTACAATAGAAACAGAACGAAATCAATCCGAAGGCTTACTCGTGGACATATCGAATAAATACTTTTAAAATTTTAAAGAAACAATGCGCGATGACAAAATGTGCACATACAACGGGGCAGTTTAAAATAAACTAAGCAAGGGTAAAGGGTAACGCAGAGGAGCGGCTAAATGTAGCATGCGAATCCAACGTTGCCAAGTTGGCTAGAAAAAGAATAGCGGGAATTTTAAAATTTAGGATTGAAGTTTCTGATATCAGTGTCTACCATCAGTATCTACCAATAAACTTACTCGCATATTTAGCGAATAAGTTGCTTATAATTAAGATATTTTTAATCGTCTGATGCTAATTATTTGTTAATATAGGAGACAACATTCACACAGTAAGTATTTTTTTAAGAAATAAATGATAAGTTAAAACTGATTATTTTAATTAAATGTTGAAATTTTGAATGTTGTTTGTAAAGATAAAATATAATAAGGAACAATTTGTGTTTCGCGTTCTAAATATGACAAAAACAAGTGAATTATTTTAGTAAGTTATCAATCACTCTGTATTAGGAATTAAAAGAAAACAATGGTAAAAAATAAGTTTATTTATATCTACATACAGTATACCACAAAATATATCGATCGTGAAATTGCAAAAGTTCGTGTTAATTTAATATATTGCAAAAAAAAAGAAAGATTTGTATTTCACTATTTTTAAAATATTCGACCTAAAGTAGGTATAACGTCGATGTAAACTTAAAAATAATTATGATCATTTTCAGTACTTCTTGAAATAAATTGAGATTGTCCAAGTATACATTCTTTTATATTTACAATTTCTTTTACAGTGGGTTTGCTTATATGTTTAGAATTCATAACTTGTTTCTTTTTTTTCGTGGAATAAAATGTTAGCTGCTTTTTAATTTTTTTATTATGAGGCTCTACATTAATTGTTGTAGGTGAAAACTTTTTGATTGTATTTAGGTTACATTCAACCATAGTATTTTCATTTTTTAATGTTTTTACAACATGTTTTAAATTGTCTGCATTTTCAATTAATTCTATATTATGTTGTAGTTTAGAAACTTCTATTGTAGCATGTTTTCTCAACTGTTGAATATTGTCAGTAATATTATCATTATTTTGTGACAGCGTTTTTAAATGGTCTACAATTTCTACACTATCATCATTGTCAATAATACCTAAATTTATATTTCGTTCAAGCGACTTCTGTCTTAAAGTTGAAGCAACACTATGTATGTGTTTACATATTGTATGTTTTATAGAAAAATCTATACAATTACAACTAAACGAATGAATACATACATGACATTCAGAGCATGTTAGGTGACAGCATGGTTCTCCATTTTTTGCCACTTCATAACTTTTTATACTGGAAGTAGTACTGCCTAATTCTGATACATACCACATATTACTACTATTTATATTTTCAATTATTTTAATTTGATTAATTTCTTTTATTGCAGTTCTATGTCTTTTGTTTATAAGCTGTATATGTGATGAATTTTTTCCTTTTACCTTTTTTAAGATTCGCTCAACAACTTTATCTCTAATGAATTTATTAAGTGCATCAAGTCCTTTGTCTAACCTTTTTACCTTTTTACCATCTAAATACACATATTTTATAATTTTATGCATGCTCTCTAATCTCATGTTTGTATTAATTCCTGCATTTTGACGGTATGAATAAGCCCATAGTTGAAAATTTCTAGCATAAGTATTCAAGAAATATTCACCAAAATTTATTGTTTCTCCATCTTCAAATGTTTGCTCGATAAAATTTGATAACAGTTTCTGAAATTCTTCTTTATCTGTTACAGTATGTAAAATTTTTAAAGACTGGTATACTATTTTTCTTTTTTCTAAATTACTAATTTTGGACATATTCAATTGCCAAGCTCTGTCTACGTGCCATGCACAATACAATTGCATATTAACTTCACCCATAATTGACCTCCAAGCATTATAGAAAACATGCGTTATATCTGTCATAAATACATTTGGTGTTAAGACCCCTATTTTATTTTTAATTGTCTGAAAAAATAATTCAAATATAAGAGTGTCTTTTCTATTTGTTAATAAACATGCACCAGGAAACCCTTCACCCCACTCATCGACAACTACAAGAGTTGTTAATTCGAAATCGTAAGCATTTAAACCGTGTGTACTATCAATAGCCACTATATTATTGCTGAACTGCAATAACATTTTTTGTTGTGATACATTCATAAGTATAATGCAGAAATCATCTTTTTTTAAGCAAGAGTTTTCATCCACTTCACCTTGTGCTTTATATAATAGAACAGGATTATCCTCTAAATTCATGCATTCTTGTACATACATATCAACACTAACCGCATCTGTAACAAACGAATATATTTTTAGTTGATGTCAGCAGATTAATTAAATTTCATAAAAACTTCTAAATATAAAGTACCTTGAACATGTCTAACTCCATCCTGAATTTGTATATTAAATGCGTTTTTAATATTGTGTATATCTTTTTTGGTAAGCAAATCAATACGCTTTAGTTTTTCATCATTAAAATTGTTTCTGTTATTGTCAAGAATTCTAAAAAATAATAAGTGTATGCAATTAACTTCATATACATAATAATTTAATAAAATAGTTTACCTTGTTACACTTACACCACTATTTAACTTTTGTGCGATGTTGGCTCTTTCTACCTTTGGTATTGACAAATGTTGAATATCAACGCTATGACCATAATGTGTCTTATCAAAGATTGCCTTTACTCTAGAATTAGTTTCATTCTTTATAAGTTTGATCTGACTAGTACAAGCAACATTAATTTTCTTAGATCCTTGACACTTCTTCGTTCTTTTCCGAATATGGGAAACTTCACGACTTTTTCCTGCAAAATTAAAAATAAACAAACAAAAAATATTATTTTGTTTACAAGAGTACCTGATCTACTACAATCATAATATACATCTTTAACGGAAACTGAAGAAACTAAACCACGAGGACAAATGTATTCTGCGTTGGAAACACTTTGAAAGTTTTTTAGCCAAATCTGAAAGTCTAGAAAAAAATAATGTAAGTACCTAATGATATTTAGAAAGTAAATGGATTTATACTGACCTTCAATTGTAGAGAATTCGTACATCTCTCGTTCCATTTTAAAATTATGACAATCCTCTAGGTGCCCTACTAATTCTAGTCGTAGCCTAAAAGAAATATTGCATCCCTCTAAACACTTAAACGATGTCATATTTTTATCATAAGATATTATTTGTGCATTTAAGCCATGAATTTCCTTTAAATGTCTATTCAGATTACTCTGGCTTGAATAAACTTTTGAACATTCTTTGCACATTACAACCATAATTATCTTCAACCGAAAAAAAAAACCAAAAAAATAAAGAATTGATATACTTCGTAATCGAAAATCGAAAGCGCGGTAAGATCTTTTCTATACTATATCTATGGTTATGGTTATGCTATTCTCTGTGACTAGCCAACTTGGCAACGTTGGATTCGTCTGCTACATTTAGCCGCTCCTGTAACGCAGTCCTATTGCACATTACGACAGCTAGGATCACGTGCACCAATCGCAGCAATATCGCTCGCCAGAGGATGCAATGATGCCGCATCTATCGTAACTTCCGTAAACCTACCAAGTTTCTTCTTATTATTTTTTGTTTTTCAAGTTTTAATTTTTTTGAAAGTGTTTTAATCCAAAACGCTAAGCGTGCCACTGATAGGACTCAATCGTGCCACAGAGTGGCACGCGTGCCGCGGGTTGGCCATCCCTGATTTAGAACGAAAAATAATTTTATCCAGCTAAATAGTCGAAACACCCTTTGATGCAAGTGTTATTGTATCGAATACTTGTTTGAAATTTATAGAAACAAAAAGAAGAACAATTTTGATTTTATTTTCGTCATTTTGTGCAAATAAACATATAAAATTATTTTATATAGGAAATAAACGATTACTTTAAACTTATTTTCTAAATTGCATGTTTCCATTATGTAAATATTACGAAAATAAAAATAATTAATATATCTATCAGTAAACAATTACTTTACTGACTCATTCGCGGCTAATAATATAAAAGCAGTTTTAAATATTTATAGCAATTGCATGTACACAACTAGTAATTGAACATTTTGTATGCATTATGTTTCAAAACGAGAAAAATTCAAGAAATTTCACCCAACGGGTACTGTTCCCACAAATTTATGTGCTTATTGGTCGCTTTTTGGGATTAAACGCTAAAAAATTAAAGACTGGCTTAATTTACTCACCATTTTATATTTTGTTATTTTTTACGTCATGCAAGTTTGCAGGCAGATCAGTAAAACATCCTTATAATATTTATTCAATATTAGTTTGGTTTTCGGTCATTACCTATTCAGCATATAATTTTGTAGTCTTATATCAATCCACAAAGTATCGAAACAAATGGAATGAATTAGTTGAAATATTAAAGGAAATTAGAGATAACGAAACCGAGAGAAGAATAACACTACATATAAAAGCAATATTTTTTATAATTTTCATGGTTCTGTTTGCAGTGGCTTTTGCCGCTTTAATTAGAAATGACTTTCTTGAGATTATCTGTAGTATTCAACGCCTACATACCTTTTATCAAAACATTTTTACAGCTGTATATATATCGGAATTATTAACGATTGTAATTGCAAGAATTAAGTTTTTAGAAAAGGAACTAAGGTATAGAATCGTTCAACTACAGTTTACACGGGTAAATAATGTAAAAACATTAAAGGATATTTATCTAATTTCCGCAAATATAGAAGTTGCCTGTATACTGTTTAATACCATATTCGGACCAATTATTTTTGCATCTCTCTTAAGCGTTTTTTCAGATTTACTGATAGTATGTCATTGGATAACAATATTTATGTTAGATACAACTAATATCAAAGAACTAGAGCATAACATATTTATCGTAGTACCTCTAGTCATATTCTCATTGGTAAGAATAATTATTTAGTTCATATAATTCGCATACACACACACACACATATATATATATATATATATATATATATATATATATATATATATATATATATATATATATATATATTGTTATGATTGTTTATTTTGACTTTAATCTTAGTTTATTGAGCCAATAAAAAAATATAACTTATTTGTTATCAAAAGTAAAATAAACTCCTTATATTACCTGTGTTCGATGGATTCAAAGATTTTCTAGTTGTCTTTTATCGGGATAGAGAAGAAGGATAAGAATAAAAATATATTATATTACAAAAATTTACGTTTGTTTATTTTATATGAACGAATAAAACAATTATCAAATTCTGTCGTTAACTTATCGATCAGCATACAAGAAAATAAATCAAATTTTTATAATAATAATATTTTAAATCTACATACATTTATATTACATGAAAACCAATTTTACTTAAACTTTTCTTTACTTGAAAACAAGAAACAACAAAACTTTAAACTTTTGATTAGCCTACCAAAACCTTAGTTCTTAAATTTGAATGCTAATGACCATAATGTCAAACCGATCCTTCACAGATATAAAATTTAATTGTACAAACACTTACAGCTTATTTTCTTGTTAAGTTGTATGTTGGAACATACCCAGAAAAGTCCAGTCTCCTCAACGATGTGATCTCTCCTCTTTGGCACCTCGGCTCCTTCCTAACGTCTCTGCAAACCTCCTGCAGACTACACAAAAACACCTGATTCACTTCTCCAAACTCAGCTACTTATTTATGACACAAGGACCTCCTTTTGTCAACTTGATGCCGTAAGAATACTTTCACATATACTTTACAAAATGCCCACGGTAGATACAAGGACCTCTTTTAGGTCCTTGTAAGGTAAACAATAGCGCAAAGTGTAAAGTGAAAAGTGACTAAGTGAAATAGAAAGAACATTACTTAATATTTAGGGAGTTAGTAATTATTGTAAACGATTTTTTTTATTTATAAGAGAAACAGACTAGATATACGTTAACACCAATCAGACGGACGAAAAAATGAAGCGCAACGATTTTCCATTGCTTTCATTTTTTCCCAGATGGGAGGTGTACAGTAAGGGTATAAATCCTTACATTGTTATACAGAATATACATATACAATGTTATATAGAATATCTTCAATCATATATGTTGTCAAAAGTGGGTCATGACACGAGTAGTTATGTTTGGACTACAAACACTTATTTTTAATACACACGTGTTTTATACAAACCATAATACTAACGAAATCTTGATAGTAGAGGGCCAGCAGATCGAAAGAGTAAAAAAAGTACACTCATCTAGGAACACCTATAACAAAAAATAATGACTACACTGCAGAAATCAAATTCAGCATCGAAAAAGCACGTTCTAATTTTATGAAAATGAAAAAGGTCCTATGTGGCAAAGATCTAACATTAGCTCTTAAAGTACGCCAAGTACGTAACAAAATGTTACGTATACAGTGTACTATACTATGAAGTGGAATCTTGGACGTTAAATCTAGACACAATCAGACGACTTAACGCCTTTGAAATGTGGACCTATAGAAGAATTATGAGGGTTTCCTGGGTAGATAGAGTTACGAACAATGAAGTACTGAGAAGAATAGGTAAAGTGAAGGAAGTTGAACTTACAATTAAAGAAAGAAAGCTACAGTATATCGGACATGTGATGCGGGGCGAGAAGTATAGCATCCTGCGACTCATAATGCAAGGAAAGATAGATGGCAGAAGAAGCATCCGAAAAAGACGAATTTCATGACTTAAGAACCTGAGAGAATGGTTTGGATGCAGCTCAAAACAACTATTTAGAGCTACTGCCTCAAAAATTAAAGTAGCTATGATGATTGCCAACCTCCGTAGCGGAGATGGCACCTGAAGAAGAAGAAGAAGAAAGGTGTACATAACGTAACAAACTTCTCGTAGATCTGTAACAATGTACGTGTATAAATCTAAATAAAAGATAGTGGAAAGTTAGTGATTTCCTTGAGTTCGAGAGTTGACCTATTTTAGCCCTTAAGGACCAACATGACAAGAGGTTAGCGTGAAAAAATAAATATTATAATATACGCAATTAAACATAATCCACCAAAAAATTTCGATTTTTAAGTTTATATATAAAATTAGTTATTGCCAACTTTTATATGAAAAGTTTGATTTTTACTCCAAGTAATTATATTAATCTAAATTATACCTAATAATTAACATTCAATTAAGCGCTAATTGGTGCACAATATTTTTCATTAATTTGTTTTGTGCTTATACAGGGTGGTCCTTAAGTAATTGTACAAACAGAAACCGTAGATTCTGCACTTTAAAATATTACGATTTAAGCCAACTTGCTTTAATAAAATGTTGATTTTTATTTTATTTTTCGCTATAACTTTTACGTTTGTAAATATTTTTGGACAAAAATTAAATATTTTTGGACAAAAATTTACGGTTGGATGCTTTTGAGTAGGTTAAATTATAATTTTATACTTACTTTCTAATAGAGGGCGTCACATATGGCACATATGTGGCATAAATTTGCTTTTAACTTTTTTGCTCTGTAAGTTAGCTCTATTTGTGTTAAAAAATATTAAAGATACATTATTTTTATAAAGAAAAGGTATAGTTGTTAGTAACCTGAAAATTCAATTGTTTTTGAGATAAATACATTTTATAAGTCAGCTGCACAATAATTCTTAGTTTATTCTTATTAAAACAACTCAAAGATGATAATGTAACATCACAAAATGCTTTGTTATATGTGCTAAATGTCTTATCGGAGAAAAGATATTTCATCTTTTTCTTTAGGTGCCGTGTCCGTATTTAGACGTTGGCCGTCATCATGTTTACAATTTTCCTTTGCTATCGCTTCTTAAGTTTTTATAATGGCGTTGTAATATTTTTTCTCTATTGTAAAATAATAAAAACCTTAAATATGTGATTTATGCACGATGGTACACAACCACATTCTAGAGAGAAGGCAGTTAGAACATACTTAAATACAACTTTTCTGAACGTTGAATTGGTCGTGGTAGTCATATTTCTTGTCAACGTGGTGAGATATTGATATAATTATTTAATTCATAAAAAATCCGAAAATAATACTTATTGTTCATTACGTAAATTGTTTACCCGTTATTATTAGGACAAATAGAAACTAGAGCACAGGTATTGAATAACACATATGTGTCCTGTTTCATAATACTTTTGCTACAAATCTAACCTGAAAGGTATCATCGTTGTCCTAATAACCGATATTGTTATAAATATAGTAAACACACAGGCAATTTAGTTCAGCATAATATTAGTTCGTTAGTAAAACATAATAGTCCATTTCTTCGAGATGTAATTATAGTTACTCGTAAGCTGTAACGTAATCATATAAATAAGTAATGTCATCGATATATTCATCCATTATACATTATAGCCACCATTTAATCCGCTTGGTTTTGGTGTATGGGGCGCAATAAAACAACGTGTATCATAAACATTCGCAACCAACTATGGGAAGAAATAAATACTGCAGCAGTATCTTTAGAACCAATGACGCTATTTAATATGAGACGATCTTTTATGGAATATATTGACAAATGAATTAAAGAAAATGGTGGATATATCGAACACTTACTTTGAAAAAAAGTTATGTTATTTAGTTTAACTATTTCTTAGTTTGGTTTGTAAACAAAATGTTTTGATTATGTCTTTAATTTAACATAAAACGTAAAATGTTTGATGTAAAATCCTATTATTCTGTTATTTTGTCAAATCCTATTATTAATTATCCTGCTGATATATTTATTTTATTTAATATTTCGTTAACTATTAACTTTAGTTAAAGTTATTTTATACCAAAATTTAGAAGTATTTTGTATAATGTATATATAATGTTTTTGTCTATTTTTTCTTCGTTGCCTTGAGTAATTGCCTTAGATCAGAATTATGCAGCTGATTTTTAAAATGCGATCATCTCGAAAACTGTTGAGTTTTGAAGTTATTAATAAGTATACCTTTTTTTTGTTAAAATAATGTGTCTTTAATATTTTTTACCCCAAATACAGGTAACTTGAAGAGCAAAAAAGTTAAGTGCAAACACATATGTGGCATAAGTGGCGCCCTCTATCAGTTACATCAAATTATAATTTCTCATATTTCTAAGTATCCAGTTGTAAATTTTTATACATAAATGTTTACAAACATGAAAGTTATAGCGAAAAATAAAATTTTAATTTTGCACTTTAACACCCTGTATCTTTCTTAATATCAACATTTTATTAAAGCAATTTGGCTTAAATCGTAATATTTTAAAGTGTAGAATCTACTGGTTCTTGTTGTACAATTACTTAAGGACCACCCTGTATAAATAAATTTGGTAGTTTACCAATAGGTGAGCATGCAACATATAATTAACCATGTGAGACACATGGATTTTCTAAATCCAAGTCGCAAACGGACATTGTCTGGCCTTGAGGTTTATTATTGGTCATCGCGAATGCTAATCGAACAGCGAATTGAGCCTTTTGAATGATATTCTGGTATATGAGGGTCTACCTGGCAAAAGGACGATTTCTCCTTTAAATCGTCCAGTCAAAATGATTGCTTCAATAATATTTTTGAAAATATTTTTAACTTTTTAACTGAAGATTGTGGCATCCCTGGTATATCCAGAGAATTTAAAAATTCTGTTAGATAATTTATGGCTTATCCGATCAGGATTTAAAAGATCTCAGATCACCTGGTAACAACTGTTGAATCTGCAAGTTAATTTCGTCAACATCAATATTTCTCGCCGCCAAAATTGCGCTCCTACTGATACAATTATGATTCAAGTAATTATTCAGTATAGCAGGGAAGACACTTACAGTTAATTATGATTTGTCTCAGCAAAAGTGCAGAAATTATGTGGAAGCTTGATGCATTGTGTATTTGGATTTAGTTTTATTTTACCGTTTCCAATATCCAGCAAATATGAGAAAATATACTAGGTGTTCTATTTTAAAGATCGTATATTTGTATAAGAATGGGGAAAATTTAAAAATGCGATGATAAAAACAGCTAAATCAATATGTGGAACCACAAGAAATAACAACAGAGGGAAACGAACATCTTGGTGGAACGATGAAGTGAAAAGAGAAATAAAAGAAAAGAAGAAATTATGGAAAGAATACATCCAAGACAAAACACAACAAAAATATGAAAATTATAAGAGACAAAGAACAAAAGTTAAAGAGATAGTTAAGAAAGAGAAAAAGAAAAGTTGGGAAAAATTCGGGGAAAAAATGGAAAAAAACAGCACAGAAAACGTAAAATTATTTTACAGAACACTGACAAACCTAAGAAGCAACAAAAAAACGAAACTGAAGCAAATAATGAACAAGGAAGGAACAATAATAAACGACGATAAGACAATAATGGAAAGATGGAGGGAACATTTTCAGCTGATACTGAATGGAAATCAAGCGAATACAATGGAGAAGGAAAGCCACAACAGGAGAGTATCCATGAGAAATACGGAAAATCCAGAAAGTATAGAAAGAGAAGAACTGGAAGAAGCAATAAGAAAGATAAAGATTGGAAAAGCAGCAGGAAGCGATGAAGTAGCACCAGAAATGATGAAATATATAGGAGTAAAAGCAAAAGAAAAATTGTTATACATATATAACCTAATATGGAAGAGAAAAATAATACCCAGAGAATGGACAAATGCAGTAATTATACCTATATACAAGAAAGGAAACACAAGAGACTGTAGGAACTATAGAGGTATATCACTACTATGTGTAGTAGCAAAAGTATACGAAACCATAATAGAAAGGAAAATTAGAAAAGAAATAGAACATAAATTAGAGGATGTACAAAGTGGATTCAGGAAAGGACACAACACACAAGACCATATATTCACCATGCAACAAGTAATAGAAAAAGCCTTAAAGAAAAATAAAGAAATACATCTGAGCTTTATAGACATGGAAAAAGCATTCGACTCAGTAAAAAGAAAAGATATATGGGAAAGCCTAAAGAAGAAACAAGTAAGTGAAGAACTGATAGAAGCAACAAAGAGTATATACATGAAAACAACAAATACAGTAAGAATGTTAAATATACAGTCAGAACCATTCGAAACAACCCAAGGAGTTAGACAATGAGGAAGCCTCAGCCCAGTACTATTCATAAATGTAATAGATGAGATAGTGAAAGAATGTAAGAAAACATTCAAGAAATACTGCATCGGTTGAACCGATTCAACTGAAATACAACTTAGAGAAATGGAACCTAGAAGCAAGCAAATACAACTTAAACGTAAACAAAGAGAAGACTCAAATAATGAAAATATCAAGGAAACAAGGGACGGAAGATCAAATAGAAGTAATGATAGACCAACAAAAAATAATACAGACAAATTCATACAAATACTTAGGAACAGTAATCAACAACAAAGGAGACATCGAGGATGATCTTAACAACAGAATGTAAAACACAGGAAAACTATTCCAAGCACTAAATAGAGGATTCCTTAATAACAAAGAAATATCAACAAAGACCAAGATGACAATATACAAAACAATATATAGACCTACAGTGACATATGGAGCAGAAAATTAGATATTAAACAAAAGACATCAGAGCAGAATTCAGGCAGCAGAGATGAAATACCTCAGAAAAACGATAGGAGTAAAAATAACTGATAGAATCAGAAATGAAGAAATAAGAGAAAGACTCAAAATCAAACCGATACTCGAGTCAATCAAAGAGAAAAAATTGGCATGGTTCGGACATCTAACCCGGATGGACAATAATAGACAAGTTAAAAGAGTGTGGGACGCCAAACCAATAGGGAAGAACAGAAGAGGAAGACCCATTAAAGAATGGAACAGTGACATCTCGCAGATACTGCAGAGTAAGGGTAAGACTTGGCAGGAAGCAACACAGATGGCATCCAATAGGAAGGAATGGAGAAAGTTCGTTAAGAGCTAGGACACCTCAGAAGACTGTCAAATATTGTAATGTAATGAATTGTATTTTAAACGGCCCAACACCGAAAGGTACAAATGGGTCTACTGATTAAGTAAAGTAAAGTAAGTAAAGTATATTTGCTTAAGTAGTAGCACGTAGTTATTAATCACCCTCAATTTTTATTTTATTTATTGTCCCAATTTTATTTATATGCTGGTCTTTTGTTTAGATTAAGCTAATTAAAAAATGATGAAAGATCTTCTTGGTATATATAATAACTTACATTTTCTTATTTTTTGCATCTTTTCAGTTTACAGTAGGAAAACTAATTTTCTAAATGGTCTATTTATATTATGAAAATTTTATAAAATAAAATCAAATAATAATATCTTCAGTAAACAATTGTTTTATTAACTCATTCATTTCTAATCATCTAATCACTTTATAAATGTAGAATATTTCAAGAAATGCATACACAACTATTATTTGAACATTTTTATCTATATACCATGTCTCAAAACGACAAAAATTCAAGAACTTTCAGCCACCATACATTTTTGTCGCAGATTTATATATACATTGGATATCTGTTGGGATTTATTCCTATAAAACTACGAAATCTTTACTTAGTATTTTTACTAACCTATATTTTGTTATTTTTTGTTTCCTGTCTATTTGTAAGAAAATTAGTAGGCTATCCTCATGACGCTTTTTCAGTATTAGCTTGGTTTACTGCTATAATATATCCATTAAATAATTTTGTAGTATTATATCAATCTACACAGTGTCGAAAAAAGTGGAATAAATTGTTTGAGCTGTTAATTAAAATACAACATAAAGACACTAATGGAAGAATCGTAATAAGTTTTATAAAAATGTTATTTTTATTAATTTTAATGCTTGTGTCTGGTATTGTGAATTACATTACGATTACAGACGACTTTATAGAAATCATGTTTGCTATTCAACGTATGTACACCTACTATCAAACTATCTTTACTGTTATATATATTTCCGAGATATTAACAATTTTAATTTCCAGAACTAAAGCTTTAAGTAATGAATTACAATCTACTCATAACAAATTTCAGTGGATAAGTGAAGATTCTGTGAGAAGAATTAAGAATATGTTTTTAATTTACGCACATATATCAGATGCTTGTATATTATTTAACAACCTATTCGGACCAATCATATTTATCTTTTTTTGTACTCTTTTGTTCGATTTATTAATTATGTGTAATTGGATAACATTGTATATCTTACACAATGGTACGCTACTGGAATCAGCAATCTTAAACACAGTGCCATTTAACATTGTTTCATTGGTAAGATAAAATATTTCTTTATATAATTTGTGTTGTTATTTTTTAAATATATATCTATTTCTAGGAATAAATTGAAATATAAATAAATTATTTAATTGGTTTTTCTCTTATAGACTTTTTGATTTTTTTTTTGTTATTTTGTAGCATTTGTAAATTCCTATATATATATATATATATATATATATATATATATATATATATATATATATATATATATACTGAAATCCCCTTGTACATATATGTAAAAACTCCGAAGAATATTCTTTCAATTCCTCTTTGCGTCGCCGAGTTGATATCAACACATTTTTAGAATTTGTTTGTATACCACGGACGCGTATTTCTTTGGCATTTTCTTTGATCGAAAGCCGCTCGATATTGCGTTTCAAATAAACATCCATTATAGTACATCCACTAATAATTTTCCAACATAAACATGTCTCATTCTGGAATCAAAGAGACCGCCTTCCAAATCAAGGTTGTCAGACATATTTCCTAAAATTCCTAAGGTTATATTTAAAAAATATTCTCTATTCCCTATTCGTTATTATTCAATTGATAGTCAACGAACCACACTCTTAAAAAATAATATAAACATATTCTCAATATATATATATATATATATATATATATATATATATAAATTAATTAACTAGGTACTAATATTTCCATGGACTCTTCACTAATGAATTAAAGCAACCGTGAACTTTGTATATATTACTTATATTCTAAGTAATTTTCGAATATTGGCAACATTGTAGTCTGGAGAGAATTTGAACGTTCGACGTTGCCCTGTTGGTGAATTTAGCGGTAATACTTTTTATAGATATAATGATCGACTTTTAAGAAATCAGACAACTTAGAATCCAAGTTCTCAAAAACGGTTTCAAGAATTGTATTATTTTTTTCCAAATTTCATTGATTTTATACCTTATCCGGAAACATGAAAAATTGCAGATATATTAATAATGGTATTAAGGTTATATTCACTAATTTTAAACTCATGCATTATGGCAACAGCGCGAAGCGCAAAGCCGTAAATTCTAATGAACACCTGTTTGTCTGGCTGTGACACCCTAAAATATTTCCTTTTGCAGAGGCGGAGGCTTATTATAAGGTATAGGTAATATAAGTTATAAGTAATATTATATTTTTCTAGGATGGCATTTTTTAAGATAACTTCTGTGTTATCAATAAATAATGACAATTATGTTAATGACAGCTCTGAATTAAAAAATAAAGATTTGCACGTACAATCCCAAAGAATAGTTTTAAATATGTATGAGTGTTTGAAAAAAGAAAATATTGGGATGGCTGATAATGCAATTGTTTCGAGAATTCATGTATTAAAAAAATCGGGTATAAGACGATATATACAATTATTAAATTAGGCACAGTTACAGATCATTCCTTAAAACGAAAGCGACCAAATAAAAATTGGGTAGGATAGACACTGCTGCAAAAGACGTTATTCAGCGAACAGTTTACAATTGATAATGCAATTGTTTCGAGAATTCATGTATTAAAAAAATCGGGTATAAGACGATATATACAATTATTAAATTAGGCACAGTTACAGATCATTCCTTAAAACGAAAGCGACCAAATAAAAAATTGGGTAGGATTGACACTGCTGCAAAAGACGTTATTCAGCGAACAGTTTACAATTTTTACAAAGAAAATAGAGTGTCTACTTTAGAACTGATTCGTGAAAAATTAAGAGATTTCCCTGAATATAATTATATATTCCGCCGAATTCAGTGATTGTTATGGATAATGCGTCGGATCATTTCCGCATATTAAATAAAATACCTAATAATAACACGAAAAAGAACGAACTTTTAAAATTTATGCAACTTAAAAACATCACTGTTCCTAAAAAGATTCCAGTAAAGAAAGAATTAATTAGAATGATCAAAAGTCGGAATTTTAAAAACGAATACGTTATTGACACCATTTGCAGCAGGCACGGCCATACTCTTTTGCGATTACCCTCATACTATTGCATCTTTAATCCAATTGAAATGGTTTGGGGTACCGTAAAAAAACGATTGCGAAAATATAATCAGTCACCAACATTAAGCGCAATGGCCATTGAGAATATTCGAGAAATAATTAGTGGCATTAATAGCGATGTGTGGAAAAATTGCGAAGCTCATGTTGTAAAAATAGAAAACGAATATCCTGTTTTACCGGCAATAGCACCAATAGTTATCCAACCTGGGAACGATTCGACTTCAGAAGACTCTGACGATTCTTTTCAGTCCTTCTAATTAATTTCTTTACAGCTATCGCGATGCATCTTGAACACTAGTATTCATTATTATACAGTGCGTCGCATTTAAGATGAAGACACCTCTATATATCAGCTACTAAAATACATATAGATTTGACATTTTGCACAGTCATACATGTTGATAGTGCACATTTTTTTAAGATAGTCATCTGAAATTTAAATTTTAAACGCGGCTTACTGCGAATCCACAAACAGGGTAAATTTTCGATATTTTGTTTCGCGTTAGAGAAATCGGAAAAACTTATTTGGAAAAGTTGTTCCACTTATTGTAACCGCACATACCAAATTTCATGACAAAATTCGCAATTTTAGTTTTCAGTATTATTTATAATCTCGATCCTAAATCTACAATTGGCTGTCTAAAGATGCATCTCGGGACAGCCAACTGCCGTTTTAGAATCCTGACTACAATTGAAGAGCTTATTTCCAAAGTGTCTTACATCCATATAGTGAAATCCATGAAATTACAGATTTTCATACAAATTTAACATACAAATTATACAATTTTACAATGTTCATATGCACTTTTAAATGGTAAATAAGAAGTTGTTTTGGTACATATAACTTTATTCTAGACTTGAAGAAATCTATAAAGTTTAAAAAAAGAAAATTTAAAAAATCGAAATTTTGGATTTAAGACACTTTGGAAATAAGCTCTTCAATTAATGAAAAAAGTAAAAGTGCGAATTTTGACATAAAACTTTGTTATGTGGGGTTATAATAATATTTGGAACATCTTTTCCAAATAACTTTTTCAGATATCTCTAACTCGAAGCAAAATATTGAAGATTCACCCTGTTTGTGCATTAACAGTAGGCCGTGTTTAAAAATTAAATTTCAGTTGACTATCTTAATTGCTGGATAGACAATCTTTTAAAATTTTCTGAGAGAATGAGCCATTATTTACAGATAATTGTAAAAAAATATTATGGTTTATGTAAAAACTAAATAATAAGTCCAATATTCTTATAAATCACTAAAATTAACAATCTTTAATTTGAAAGAATTAATTTGTTATTTATTCGATGTTGTGAGCCCGCTCCCATTTGAAAAAAAAACTGATTCTGTCCTTTGAAGAGTCCTATTCAAAAATGCCCTGTTTAAACAAATCGAAGGTTGAAGGGTGCCGTACATTTTTGCCGGAAACAATTCAAATTCAAAAGATCACCTTTTTCTGCTACGGAAAATATTGCTCCGATTTCTCACCAAAATCAATGTTGATACTTTAGTTTAGATACTCTTGAATCTCAAAAATACTCATTTACATATTTTTCAAGCCTCGAAAATGCATATTAGGTATCGCATTTTTCGGATTTTAAATCGCCTATATCTCCAAAACTATTAACTTTTGAGAAAAATGACATAGATCTTATTTAGAGTCACCCAAAAACCTAAAAAATATTTTTTGGAGCACAAAAGGTGATATTTTGAATTAGTTTAAAAAATTGTTTAAACAATTTCTGCCCAAAAATTGAGAAATTTTCCTGAATATAATTATGTAAAAATTAATAAAAATTATATGATTTTTCTTGAAATATGCGTTTGATAACTGATCCCTTTTCTTAATTTCCACGCCAATGGTCGGCATTGACATCAAAGAATCTCAAAAGCCGACGCTTGGCAAATTGACGATGGAAAAAGTATACGACACTCTCGCTGAGGCCGTTGTCAAGAACGCTTGGCTTCAGGTTAGTCTGGATTTTCATCAAATTCGTAAATATCTTCGTTTTTCGTCCTTTGTCATGGAAATGTGTATTGTGGTAGTTAATAGTTACAGTTTTGCGTGAGGTTTGAATATTTGGTCGAGAACAACCGACGTCGTTTAGTTTGGTCGGAGGAAACCAACAAATTTGTGAAGAAAAGTGATTTTTACTCAATGTAATGTGTCAGTTCTGAACGAGTAATCACTGTTTTTATTTGTAAGCCGTCTCTCATATGTTTGTAGAACGGCGTTTGCAACAAATCTGAAAAGTACCCACATGTTCCAGTTTTTTTTTAAGAAGTGGAGTTTCAAATTGTCCATTCTACCAATTTCAACCTCAAATAGTCAGTCCTAATAAGCGTTTTAGAACATAATTCGAAATGTGAGATGCAGTTTTTTGTTCTCGTGGCAGAGAGTTTAAACTCCAGTTTCTAACCCCAGAAAATTTAAAGTAACTTTAGTGCAATCCAAGTAACTTTTTTTGTTTGAACTTTTAAAGTAAAAATAGACATTTTTTTAATAATAATTGCTTTCATAACAATTTAAATTGTAATAATTAAAATTATATGTCTTAGGGCGTGGCTTATCTATCATTTTAATTGTTCTCAGTTTTAAGCTTTAGTTTTGACATATGACAGTAAGCTTTAATATTTTTGACATCTGGTAAATATCTAATCATATTTGGGATTTTTGAAATATTTTGTGGGTATTTAGATATTGTCATACCTTTGTTTTTTTATGATATTAGCATATTATATTTCTTAGCTGTTGTATTAAATATGTGTGTTAATGTTTGGAGCTCGTCTTTTGTCTCGGCGATTAATGCTGCGTCGTCTGCATAACATAATACTTGGATTTCTTTGATACTCATTCCGTAACCATGACCTTTACGTACTGTTTGTATTATTTCGTCCATTATTATATTAAAGAAAAGTAGGCTTAACGAGTCACCGTGTCTGACTCCGCTTTGTACTGGTATACACTGTGTTAGTTTTCCATTACAAGGAACAATCCTACACATTTATTATGTTACCAATTTTCGTATTAAAGTCTACCATTTTGAGTGATGCGTTCTTCTTGAGAAGTGTTTTTAAGATGTTCTATAGATCGTTACGGTTAGAAACCTTACTACATATCTTAACCCTTTCGGACCTGACTTTTTCTCTGCAAAAAAAATTTTTTTATTGAATCTTCTTAATGGAAGATTGTAATAGGCTATAACCATATTTTTGACATTTTTGTTTAACAGGTAGTTGTTTGACAGCATGTCCATTGCAATGGACATTGGGACTATAATACGAATTTAGAAAACTAAACACATAAATGTTGAGTTAATTTAAATGAAAATATTTGAAACAATTTTTGTCCTTTACAAAACATAAATGAACATTACATTTTTCACAAGTTTACACCCAACATTTTTGCATCTGGATGCTTCCTTTTTGTTGTCGTACTCGGGTAAATGATCTATTTTATCCATCCTTATTTCCTTCAATGGTCTAATTTCCACTCTGGGTCTTTTTGGAGTGTGGGGTCATTTGACATTTTGGGACGACCAATGCATCTTTTTATTGGTTTTCCTACTTTAATTAGCGCCTCAGCAATTTGTATTTTAAAATCTAACAAATCCATTTGATCTTTGGAAGGTAAACTAAGTTGCTCCCTTTTATATTCTAGTCAACTATTGGTACAAGCAAAATCAAAGGCATGGAAGATTAAACGCAATGTTCATTTTTTCGACTTGATAATGATTCGATAATATGACAATAGTTGATCTAGTAAATTTACAGCTTCCATCGATTTATTATATAATTAAATCGCTTGCGGTCTCCGAATCGTTATTTTTTTCCTTTGCTTCTTATCCTATCTTTCTACTAAGTCTTCTTTTTCTTTTCCAACAAAATTCGAACCTAAAAGCACTTACCTATTATCTTACTACTTGCATAAAACCACAGTTCCTTCATCATTTACGACTTCTTCGCTATATCCCTGTTCTTTTTCTATAATTGTTTATCTGCTGTAAATGGAGGTTTCTAGAATCTGTTAGTTCTTATAGTTCCAACAGAGTATATAATTTTCTTATAGAGTTCTTCAAAAAGTTTGTAACTAGAAAAACAATTGTCGAAGTAAAGATATTTTTCTTTTGGAATATCTTTGGCCAGATACAGAACAACTGATGAAACTAAATCAAACTCATCGATTAACTCTTTTGTAATTTTCATTGTTGAACCTTGGTAGATTATAAGGTCATAAGCAATTCCACTTTCTCCATACAAAATTGTAATGCTCTATGGAGATGGCTTATTTTTTACATATTGTGTAATATTGAGTCTTCCCGTGAACGGTATAATCTGCTCATTCACACACAGGTTTATTTCTTTTTGTAACTCAGTACAACGTTTTCGGATACTCTCAAAAAATGGTCCCACTTTGTACAATTTATCTGTACAACCGTTAGGTTTCTCTAGATTGTTAACATTATGTACAATACTCCTAAGATTAAAAAAACTCTCCCTATTCATAACATTGCGGAAGACATCCATACTGAATACCTTATTCCAATACATTCTGATTCTTGGAAAAGATAAGCATCCCATGGGGATGTGCAACCCTATTTCACATCGGTTTATTGGGTGAAAATGGTTTTTATTTTGGATGTTATAGATATTGGTCATTTCGGCCATATCAAAAAAAGTATGAAGAAAATATTTTAAAAAGTAATTGATGGGATCCTTTGTTTCTTCTATACCTGATGTGTCTAAAGTTGTTGTTACAGCTTCTGAATGACATTTTCTTGTACTAAACTGCGTTTCTTTTATCTCATTTCTAGTTTTGGTTTGTTCTTTTTTTTTTGTAGATGATTTTAAATTCTTCTGTAAGGTATGAATAGGATTATATATTAAATGCTACTCCCAAAAATACTTCTTCATTATGTACCATGTCCTTTCAGAATGTTGGTTACCATCATAGCTATCTTATTTTTATTCACTGCCACCCTAAAAAGCATGCTTGTATCAACACCATACCAATCTTGCAAGTTCTTCAGCCATGAGGCTCTTCTTCGTCCTGGACTGCGTTTGCCTGCTATTTTTCCTTGCATGATATTTTGTAGCAACCTATATTTGGGACCTCTCATTACATGTCCGAAATACTCCAGCTTTCTCTGCTTGATGCTTTTTATGATCTCAGTAGTCTTGCTGAGACGTTCTAGTATTGTGGAGTTTCGAATTTTCTCCACCCAGGAAACTTTTAAAATTCTTCTATAGCACCACATTTCGAGAGCCTCAAGGCGATTTAGATCGATTTTATTTACAGTCCAGGACTCGACACCATAAAGTAAGACCGAGAACACGTAGCAGTAGGCGGATCCTCAATGCCAATTTTAGGTCTTTGTTACATAACACCTTGGACATCCTTCTAAAAGCCGCTCTAGCCTGTTCTATCTTATATCTAATTTCGCCGTGACTTTCTGCGTTACAATTTAATTGCTGTCCAAGGTAAACGATTTTATCAACTTGCTCAAGTTTGGTATTATTTACATTTATAGACGGTTTTATATGCTGTTGTTTACTTATTATTTTGTATTTTGGTTTTCCGTATGTTCAGATCCAGACCTGCCTCCCTACAACTCTCAACAACACTATCAAGTAGTGTTTGCAGATCTTCTTGACTAGAAGCTAGGAGTACTGTATCGTCCGCATATCGCAAATTATTGATGACTTCACCGTTCACAAGTATTCCTTCTCATTTTTCAGAAAGTGCTTTTCTGAAAATTTTTTCGGAGTAAACGTTGAAAAGCAAGGGTGACAAGAGACATCCCTGACGTACACTAAAAAAAAACAAAGGTTAAAATGTTGTTTAGTATTAATTAATATTTTTATACGACATACGACCAGATAGAAATAAGCCTGGCAGAAGTTAAGAGAGCAATCAAGACATTGAAGAACAAAAAAGCCAAAGGACCCGGAGGAATACCAAACGAACTAATTAAAAACGGAACGGAAAAGTTATTCCGCATGCTACATAGAATGTTCGAAAGAGGACTAAATGGAGAAGAAATACCTGCGGAATGGACACAAGCATACATCACATCCATACATAAGAAAGGAAACAGGAAAAAATGTGAAAACTATAGAGGAATTAGTATAATATCGTCGGTAGGTAGACTTTACGGGAAAATTATTAAAGAAAAACTAGAAACTGAAATAATAGGAAAAATTGGAGAAGACCAAGCAGGGTTCACAGTAGGAAAATCAAGCCTAGATCATACGTACACATTAGAACAACTGATAGAGAAGAAAATGGCAAAAGGTAGACCGCTCCATCTGGCCTTTGTTGATCTAAAGAAAGCATATGACTCAATACCTGAGTCAAATTATGGGAAGCAATGAATGATCTCGGATTCCGACAAACACCAATAAAAGCAGTTAAAGCACTATACAAAGAAAACAAAGTAGCTATTAAATGTGGAAATAAAGCCTACAATATATTTAAGACGACAAAAGGACTTCTACAAGGCTGTGCTACGTCCCCTACTCTGTTTAAAATATTCTTGGAAAAGACACTCAAACCATGGAGGAGAAAGTGCGAAGGAATGGGCATACCAGTAAGAGACGAATACCTATACACCTTAAGTTTTGCCGACGATCAAGTAGTCATCGCACAAGATGAAGAAGATCTCAGCTTTATGCTCAGAAAACTAGAAGAAGAATATAAAACCAACGGAATGGAAATAAACTAAGAGAAAACCGAAAACCTAACAACAGAAAACAAGGATATGAGAAACCTAGAGATAGACGAGGGAAGACAAATAAATGGAACAGATAAATTCAAGTATTTAGGAACCATAATATCGAACCAGGGAACAACAGAAGAAGATATAAACAACAGACTGAGACAAACAAGAAACTGTATAAGACAACTAAACTCAGTGTTGTGGGATAAGAACATTACGATAAAGACAAAAAAGAGAATATATAACACCCTGACAAGAAGTATCCTGACATATGAGTCCGAAAACTGGACAATAAACAAGAGAAATAGAGGTAGAATAAGAGCAGTAGAAATGGAGTTCCTGAGGAGAAGCTGTAGACTTACAAAAAGAGACAGAATTGAAAACGCAGAGATTAAGCGGAGAATGGGAGTGCAATCAGACATAATCGACTATATAGAGGAGAAGAGACTATCCTGGTATGGCCACGTCAGAAGAGCGGACAGCGGACGCTGGATAAACAAAATCACAGAATGGAGCCCGATTGGAAGAAGAAAGAGAGGAAGACCCCGAAGGTCATTCAGAGATGAAATCGACGAGGCTATGGAGAAAAGAACCCTGCGAGATGGAGACTGGAATGACAGGGAAAATTGGAGAAAACGGTTGAGTGAAGGAAGACAGTGAAAACTGTGGAAATCCTTAGTAGTAGTAGTAATATTTTTACCTACATTAAATAATTCATGAGAAGAGCCTGGAACATCGCCCATAGACAAAACAGGAATGTCTGCATGAATTTCTTCATTACAGACATCTTCTATGTCTGATTGAGCTGCAAGTTGAGATAAAACATTATTAGCTAATTGTTCAAATTCATCGTCATCATCTAAAAAGGACCTTAGAACCTCTTGGTCTTTTGAATTATCCGGATTAAAACCTAAAACAAAAATATCAATATAGACCTATAGTCCATGGCAAGAAACAACAATAAATCATCCATGTCGAAAGGGCATTTTAAAAATTGATATGTCTACTATTATGTAAAATAATATTTGGTTAAATATAATAAATTTATGACTTGAAGAAACATGATATTTACTAATGCTTTCCGGAGTATCGTGAATTCGCCATGTCACACTATCTTTAAAAGCACTTAACTCGGGTATGATTCAAACTAAACTAAAAATTGTTATGACTAATAGTAACCGAGATACGCAAAATAAAAAATATGTAGTTGTTAGCAATTTACAGAAGTTTAATTTTGATGTAGGTCTTACGTAAATGTATGTCCATTGCAATGGACACCGGGTCTGAAAGGATTAAAGAAACAAAAGTCACGTGAATCATGCTTGATTCGCAGCTCCCGGACGAACACGTTAACAGATATACATATATCATTCAACGTGTTAAATAGTATTGTTCCAGAGTTAATTTCATAAATTGTCAATTTACATTATATAAATGTTTAATAACTTAGAAACTAATCATCTAAAAGCTATATAATTAAGGTAAATTAAGTGTTAAGAGTGTATCGTAAACTAGTATATATTGAATGTTTTATATTGACTATGTTTCAAAATGACACCAGCTCAACAAATTTCGCCCACCAAATCGTTCCCAAATTATATATGTATATTGGTTGCCTGTTGGGCGTAAATCCTAAAAAACAACGGAAGACCTACTCGTTGTATTTACTAACCTATGTATTATTATTCTTTGGCTCCTGTCAATTTACAATAAAGTCTCTGGGTTATCCACACGACACCTATTCGGTGTTATTTTGGTTTGCTTCGGTTATATATCCATTAAATAATTTTGTAGTCTTATACCAATCCACAAAAAATTGGAAAAAATGGAACGCTTTGCTAGAGTTGTTAACTAAAATAAAAGACAAAGATACTCATGGCAGAACTCTACGTTTTATAAAAATAATATATTTAATTATTTTAATATTTCTCTCTGTTGCTGTGAGTTTTAACTTCAAGCTAAAGGAATTTGTTGATATAATTGTTTGTATTCAACGTTTCTACACTTATCATCAAAACATTTTCATAGCTATATATCTATCTGAACTATTAACAATTTTATATGTAAGAATTAAATATATAACTAACGAATTAAGATATATTTGTGTTAAATTTAAAAGAATCCATGAAGATAATAGAACAATTAAAAATATTTACTTAGTTTACACAGATATAACAGATGCCTGTATACTATTTAACAGTATATTCGGACCAATTATCTTTATGGTTTTTTGCACCGTTTTGGTAGATTTATTGATTTTATGTAATTGGATAACACTATATTTGTTATATAATCCTAAGGAAATACCAGGAAACCTCCTAATTGTCGTAATACCAGTAACCATACTGTCTTTGGTAAGAATAAATTATCTAATTAATACATTTTAACCAACAAAAACTATACTATTCACCACCATTATCTGTTCTGTTTGTAGTGTAAGTACAGTATTGCCCAAAATAAACAGTACTAGAACTGAAACATAGATGTCTCTTTGTGCGCGCTGTCATATTCAAATTAACTAGTATAGACCTGTCAAGTAATCCTTAAACAATTAATTATTAAGGCCTAATTGTTAAAAATGGTTTTAAGTACAGAGGAGATTGTACTTGTACTTGTTTCTTGTGGAGCATTATTTTCCATAGTGCAAGTCTGCAAAACGTGTGTGATTAATTCACACAACGGTTTAATAAACGTTCTCCAAGTAATGCTGTAATTTTGAAGGCTGTTGAAAAGTTTAGAAATACGGTTAATGTATTGTGCCAACGAAAAGGAACTTGTCCCAGGACAGTTTACAACAACGATAACCATGAACGTGTTTTTGAACGAATCTTAGAAAAAGAGAATTTTTACAAAAGTTATTTCAAAAATTGAAAATGGCAAATATTCACATTTTCGGACTTTCAATCGTTAATTTTGAATAAACTATTTAACTATTTAATGTGGCATAGCTCAAATTACAGCTGTTGTGCGAAGATGGAGGTGTTTGTCCTTTCACCTCGTCCTGATGGCTTTGTTTCGCGCACCAGTCATAGGTAGCTGGTTTTTCCCCGCAAGATGAATTAAAATATCTAGAACTTCAGAAGTTTTTTAAGTACTAGGTGCCTTAAAGAGTGGACAGTTCGCAATCAAGAAAAATATCCATTAGCTGTTGATCCTTTAGAAAATTCTTGTTATGTAGATGATATTTTACATGTTGCAAATAATATCGACACTTTGTATAAGACTTATAAGCAACTTTTTACGAGTTTAAATTCCGCTGAAATACCACTCCATGGAGTTCTAATTCTTCTGAATTTCCCGATTCTATTTCCTCCAAATCACAAAAATCTAATTATGTAGTAAAACCCGGTAATTCGTCAAATAAAGTTCTTGGGATGTGTTGGAATTCTCAGTCTGACATGTTCTCTATTTTTCTTCCTGACATTTCTAGTGAACCAAAATACACAAAAAGAGAAGTTCTATGAATTATCACCTTTATTTTTGATCCCCTTGCTCTAATAAATCCGATTACTGTACCTACAAAGTTGTTAATGCAAAATATTTGGATATGCAACATTAATTGGGATGACAAACTCACAGGAGAAATTTTATCAGAATGGTTAAATTTTTTAGCTCACATTCCTGATCTCGCAAGACTTCTAGACCTCTACTCACATCGCTCAATATTTCTCGAATTGAAATCCATTATAATTCCATCCGTAATATGGTGCTTGTATTTATTTACAGATTTACATAAAAATGGAACCGTTTCGTGCAACCTAATCACTTCAAAGAACCGTGTAGCTCCGCTAAAAACCAGTTCCTTACCCAGGCTTGAATTGTTAGGACCTGTCTTGCTCTCTACCCTAATTTCAAATATCGTTCTTATTATTGAACCAAAGGTTTCTTCTGTACCTTTGGTTAGATTGTGGACAAACTCCCAAATTGTACTCGCGTGGATTAATTCTCACTCTTCTCGTTGGTCAGTCTTCGTAGCAAACTGTATAACTTAAATACAGGAGTTAACGCGAACATATTTATGGAATTACATAGGGTCTAAAGAAAACTCAGCAGATATTCTGTCTCGCGTAACCACACTTCTAATAGACAATACATTATGGTGGCATGAGCCCCATTTTTTAATGAACACAATAACTAAATTCAAGGAATTCGTTCCAACTTTGATTTAACAGATATCCCTGAAAAAAAGGTACTTTAAACGCTGTAAATAATTCGAAACGTACTCTATATACAACTTTTTGTAAATTCTCATCTTTTACTTGGTTACAAAGAGTAATTACATATTGCAGTAGGAATATTTACAACCTTAAAAATACTGAAAACAAAAAAAATGGTGTACTTTCGGCTACCGAACTAATAGAAACTGAGCAGAGAATAGTTTGAGTCCAGCATTAGGTGAGATTGAAGCTCCTGTTCACGCTAACCGCACTTCAGGATATTTAATCTAATTAAGTATATCGCATCGCCGACAAGTTCTCTAGTTTTTTTGTACATAGATTCAACATGGCTAAATTTTGTAAATCAGCTGTCGTAAGCAGGTTATCGGCATCCAAAGTACGTAGTTGTGATTGTTTAAATATACTTATTAAAACGTTCTTTGCGAAACTTTCATTTGTCCCAGATTACTGAGTGGTCCTTCAAAAAGTATAGAAAAGTGAACCTATTTCCCTAAGGATAAAACTTGTTCCCCAAGGGAAAACCAGCGACCTATGGCTGCTGCGCGAAATAAAGACATCAGGACGAGGTGTAAGGACAAACACACTTACATCTTCGCAAAGCTCTTTTTATGTACTTTTATGTTCTTCCATTCAATATTCTGGTCATTTTACCCTAACGTCTACTTGCCATTATGCTAAATTCAGCACTGAATTTAGTACTAAAAATATTGTATCTACTAATAAGATGTGCGCCGATTCAGTACTAAAAATTAGAGCATGTTCTAATTTATTGTACTAAAACTGATGAAATACTCGTATCAACTAAAAGTAAGGTTATTCTCAATATTATTCGTAAAAATTTTTTAAAAAAATTATTATTATTCATTTGTAAAAAATTTTTGTATACCAAAGAATGTTCTATAAATAATTCTTCATTCAACATATTCAATATTCCTTTGCCTAACCCTCTTCTCTGGGAAACAATATGGAGAATTAAAAATATCGGGAAAGAAACGAATAATGACATAGGCGACAGAAACAAGACTTGACACAGGACATGGGACAGAGCTAGAAGTACAAATATACGACGTAGATGTGAGGTTAAGAACATCAAGGACTGGGTAAGAAATAGAAGAGTAGAATGGAACGATGATATAAGCCGAATGACAACAAATTGAGTAGTAAGGGCAAGAGACGGTTCCCCAATAGGAAGACGATCAGAAGGAAGACCACGAAAACGATGGAACGACAACTTACTGAAGGCACATTGAAAAACAGTCAGAGCCATGTCTATATAAAAAGAAGAAGAAGAAGCTCTGATTTTTGTTTGGGTTTGAGCCGGCGCCGCTCTCTTGGGTGTGAAGTATTTCATGATAATTCTTACTTAACATAATACTAAGCTATGGTCGCTACCTACATCTGCTGAGTTGGGACATCTTACGTCGATTATTTTTGATGGATATATATCTCTGTTGGTGATAACATAATTTTTCATAGATCTTTGTCCACGGGTGTTATTGGATGTATATTTGTGTTTGTCTTTATGGTCAAAAAATGTGTTGTTTATTATAAATTCATTATTCGTACAGAAGTTTATCATAAGTTCTGCATTTTCGTTTTTAACGTTCTCGTCATGTTTTTGCTTAATTACTGGAATTACTTAATTGCCTATGCGAGCATTAAAATCCCCAATATTATAATCGTTCCTCTGACCTCATCTACTACTTGTTGTAATTCATCATCTTCTTCTTCTTCGTCTAGCCATTCACGTCCACATCTGAACATAGCCTCTTCAAGTCTTTCTTTCCATTGTTTTTTATTGTACGCTACTTGTAGCCAATTTTTCCCGGCAGTCCTTTTCAGATCATCTGTCCATCTCATAGGAGGTCTGCCTCTGGGTCTTTTGTGTTGGTATGGTCTCCAGGTTAAAATTGATCTGTGCCATTTGTTTAGATCGCTCCTAGCTACATGTCCAGCGTATTCCCATTTCAACTTTAATGATTTTTGCACCACATCGGTGACTTTGGTTTTCTGTCTTATCCATGTGTTTGTTTTCTTGTCCTTAAGTGATATACTTAGCATTGCTCTTTCCATCGCGTGCTGAGTGACTCTAAGTATATTCATATTCTTTTTTGTGATTGTCCATGTTTGTGCCGCATAAGTTAATATCGGAATAATGCATGCATCAAAAACTTTAGAAACTTTATTCATCATAAAACACGTAATTCATCATAAAACACGTAAATAATAAAACACGGCGGTATGCCATAAAGACTGCATACTGCAATGTTTTATTTTTCTTTGTCATTGTGTTCTACCCGTCAGTTCAATTTTGTCATATGATACCTGGCACGTGACGATTAGCCCAATAGTAGCAAAGGCGAGTGTTTAAAGCTCCTCTGGCATACAGTCATGTTTAATTTCTCTTTGTCATTGTATTCTGTCGTAAACTCTCTCACATGACACGGTATACGTCACAATCCAACTATCCGTTCTACCCCCACCACAAAAAGCGTCAATAATGAGCAGACGCAATAAACGCAATAAACGCAAATAAAGCTTAGATTTTGCTGGATGCGCCGAGGTCTTATAGGCGCGTTCACCAAATCACTGATGTTGCGGCCGTTTCTTGCACCCTTTTTACTCGTTCTAAAGTATTTTTATTGACAGTGATTCTAACCAACACATGTACTTGAATATGTACTGTACAAAATATGCTATACTAGGCATATAACCTACTATTAAGTTTATTTATAGTATAAAACAAAACATTTGATATGGAAGCCTGCGTTCCATTTTGAACACCACATTTTTGCTAGGCGTCTTATAAATGATAATTGAATTAATTTTCCTTCATGTGAACGATAAAATTGATCGGCATTATCGCCATGCCAATGTATTCACTGATCAACGAAATATATTATTATTTACCCGAATAGAAATGCGGTAGTGACTAATATTTCGGTCACTACAGTCGACTCTATCCATATTTACACTATACACATTTACGAGATGGAGTTGTTCTACCTGAAACTGATAAATAATACCAGTATTACAAAAGAAAATTGTCTATTTTGTTTCATATCTGGATTATTTTCTTGTTCTGCGAACAGATTTACAAGACGAATTGTTTGCAGTTCTGCAGAGTTTGAACCAAGCGTTACTAAATTATTCTCATGTCATCCTACTGCAATTATTTGTACAATTATATTTGCCTTTGTTTTCTTTTCTCATTATTATAATTGCAATTATTCTAAAACATTTTCTCTAACCATGTCGGTGATTAAAAATCTTTCCGTCAGTTTTTCCATACGGAGAATAGAGATTAAACAGTACTTAAAAACAAGATTAAACTTTTCATTTGGCCATGTTTTCCTTAGCACATCAGAATATTCTCCGACTCCTGACTTAGGAGACCACATGCGTTGACCGAAGGCATCAAAGTTATAGTGTCTACATTTGCTGCTAAATTTTCATCATTCTCTAACATACTAAGCACATCCACTAGTAAAAAACTTTAAAATAGTATGGTATTTGCCTGGCGTACAATATTTTGTACACAAAAATCAAATAGCTTAACACTAATTACAAAATAATGATTTAACCATTTTTTTAATCTAAATCGAAACATATATGTGTTTGTTACCCGTAAATACAAAAAAAACATTCTGTATAAATAGTACAAAGATTTAGTTACTTAGCAAATCTAAACCGAACTAAATACTTCTGACGTTTTTAATGTTAGTGAACAAGATATGGATACAGGAATTAACACCACCTTTTGTCCTGCTGCAAGGGAAGTAAAACTTTTTAGCATTAATTCTAATAATTACGATTTTCAGAATTGTTGTGTATATGTTGAAACGACCAATGATCAGAATATAGGCCAATTGCACCCGATGGTTGTAGGGGATATTTTACATCAAAAATTAAAGATCAATAATATTAAGGAAATTAAAAGTATAGGAAGAAACCGTGTTAAAGCAATCCTCAAATATATTTTGGATGCAAATAAATTAGTCAGTAATAGTCATTTAAAAGATGATAATTTAAAGGCGTATATTCCCAATCAACCCTTAAAAATCAAAGGGCTGATACGTGATGTCGATACCAAATATAACATTGAATATTTGAAAAATATATGAAATCTAGATCACAAATTATTGATATTAAAAGAATTTACAGGAAAATAGAAAAGGATCGAAATACAGAATATGTATCTACACGTAATGTTATAATTACATTTGAAGGCAATTGTTTGCCAAATTATGTATGTAATTAATTAGGTATATTTTTAAGTTGAAAAATTGTTAGGTAAACTTACACAATGTTATAAATGTCTCAAATTTGGATACATTTCTAGACAATGTAAAAGCACACAAGAATACTACATACGATGTGGAGAAATTAAAAATTATACATATAAATGCGATGAAAAAAAATGTATTGCATACACTGTAAAAGTGATAAGCATATATCGTCTAAAAACTGTCCTTTTTTCGAACATCAAAAAACAAAATAAAAAATATCATGATTGAACATAAAAATTTCATATTTGGAGGCCAAAAATTTGAGCAATTCTTCTTTTTCTGGTCTTATTTGTAATAACAGATTTGAAATATTGTCAAATTCAGATAAACAATTTCTAAAATTAACTACCACATCTGAAGTTTATATACCTGCTTATTTCAAACTATTGAGGCCTCATTTACAAAAAACCAAAAATATTAGTCAACCAAGTTGTAGTAAATCAAGGCACTGATTATAGGGTAAATAAAAAAAGAAAAGTATCGTCTCCAACTTCCAAATATCCTACATCTCCTCATATCCCTTTCAGATTTGGACCACCATCAACCTTTACCACATTTTTTTAGGAAAGAAGAGCCTTTTTCTTTCATCCAACAGGAAGGTTCTTCAAAGCGGCGTCCCATTTTAAAGAGCTAGAGGACCTTCTTGTGTTTTGTGTGGCCATTTGTCCAGGAGATTCATGTAAGTACCTTATTTTTGTTTCATTCTTGTAGGTGCCCCAATCCAACCCCCTTGCCATTCACTTATCCACGACCCAGTTTCTCCAAATAAACCCTAAGCGCCGTTCGCATACGTTTCGATTTATTTTGCTTGCCCTATCTCTACCCCAACAACTTTTGTCCCCAATTTTCAACCCCCCATAATAATACCCTATGTGATAGGCAGCATAATTCGTTAAAGACTTCCTAGCCAAAGAAAGCATTTCAACCGATACTGGTATTCTATATAAAGTAACGCTTTCTGACAGTATTATTTCTTGCAAGTAAAAATTCCTTCGAGAGTAGAGCTACCAATGGAAGAAATACTCTTTTATAAATCAAAATAGATACTCGGTAATTCAGCCAGATATTTCCAAATTTCCTTGGTACAAGTCTTGTAGAGCTTCCAGGAGACACATAACTTCCATTATTAATACGATTTGGGTACGCATGTTATCCGAAACACTTATTTAAAATACAGGTTTTGGATGATGACAAATGTGATTATTGTGGAGAGGAAAGTGATTTAAATCATATATTTTTTGGTTGTTCTAAAAATACAGTCTACTTATCCAAACTGATAAATGATTTATTAAAATATAAAATAGCAGCTCCTTGGAACACACTATATATATTATCACTTGGTTCTGTAGATGTTTACAACTCTGACTAAATTTTTAAAAGACAGCAAATTATCAGTAGTAATATCCCTAGGACATTGATAACAGACGAGATAATTTCATGACAATCGAAAGCTCGTTCCTTGGTAACAGCACGAAGCCTTCGGCTTCGTGCTGTTACCAAGCAACGAGCTTGAGAAATTTGTCATGAAATTATGAGGCATTCATCAATGTCCGAGGGATATTCGGCGGATAATTTTTCGAAAAAAAAATCATAACTCAACATAACGAAACATTTATTTATTAAAAGTACAGTTAGTGAAAGTAATTTTTTAGCAAAATTCCATGAATATTCCCCAAATATATTTGTGACTGTAGGTTGTATTTCTGGGAGTTTTTTCTTTGATTAGCGCATTTATACTTTGAACATTCTCATTGCCGAAACGTGACATTTTGAAATTCATTTGGATGAAGTTGTCAAACTCGATCGTGTTGTCATAGGGATTGAAAATTGCACTGAATGCAATTATCAGTCTAATGTTGACATGATTGGATGAAATTGTTCCACATGACACAAAATGACTTTATTTTAATGGTTGTTAGAACAGTCGAAAAATTATCATTATAATTTTTTTAAAATTATTTAGTTAATTGAAATGAGTTTATTAGTCTAATTTATTAACTTTATTTATTATAAAATATATTCTATTACTTATTTTATTAAAGTCTCTATTTAATTTATATATACAATATTCTTACACTTATCACAACTACTTTAATTTATGTTATTTACAATATTTATTTCCGCGTTACAATTCGAAAACTCGACGCGATATTATTTTTTCCGCGATAGTTAGCCTGGAATCTCTCGAAGCCCATAGATGTTGACCTGTGTTTACCCTTAAATTGTCTCGAAGCTTCTTTGATCTTCGGTCGCCAACGAATTTATTTGACCCATTTCTGGAGAATTCCAATCGCAGTTATAAGAGGGGACCCGTTTGGGTTTTACCTGCTAAAAAATACTTGTTAGAAAAAGATGTTTCCAGTTAAATCTGAATCATATATCTATCGCAACATAATCTTGTTACCTTTGTTTTAAACCATTTGTATAACTTAGTCCTCTCCGTGACCTAGTGTTGTTGTGTCTTATATAAATCAATGCCTTGATAGGTGCCTAGGCGAGAAGAGTGTGTCCCTGTTCTCCTAATATCGATGATATCTTTTATTTTAATAGGGCATTTAGGTAAATTATAATGATGGATACTGTCTTATTCCTTTTGTGTCTGGCTGTATGACGATAAGTCTAAGTAAAAAAAAGACTTTCCTTACCTACGTATTAAGAAAGTATACAAGATATTACCAAGAAAAAAAATTAGTACATATGTACAAGTCAAATCATGTTTATGGTGTACAATTTATTGTTAGATACAGATTAATTTTTGGGTGGCATAAAATTGGGTGATTTTCGATTTTTATACCATATTCCGGGAAGCGGTAAATGAAGATTATTTTATAAAATAAATGAACAGAAAACTATTAAAATATTCCTGTAAATTAAATTTCCAATTTTTCCATTTCCATTAAATAAATATGTTTGATTAAATATTTTTCCATTACATAAACATGAGAAAATAAAAATAAATACTATTTTCTTTAATAAACAATTACGTTATTATTTTGCTTGTGACAAATAATATAAAAGCTACATTTTAAAAATTATATACACAACTATATATTATTTGAACATTTTATCTACGTACACTATGTCTGATAACAAAAATTCAAGAAATTCGACCCACAATTTAGTATTATCTCAGCTGTATCTACATATTGGTTGCTTGTTGGGAATAAATCCTAAAGAACGACGAAAGACATACTTGTTATTTCTAATAATGTATACTTTCTTATTGATTTTTTCATTTCAGTTTACAATCAAATCCATAGGTTATCCTTATGATACTTATTCGGTATCGTGTTGGATTAATTCCGTTGTTTATTCCGCAAATAATTTTATAGTCTTATATCAATCCATGCAGTATCCGAAAAAATGGATTTCCTTGTTTGAGCTCCTAATCAAAATGAAAGACAAAGATATTGATAGAAGAAATATGATAAGTTTTACAAAAATAATAGTTTTAATAATTTTTATGCTTCTTTCTGCTGAGACTTTGTACATCAGCAAAGACAGTATTGTTGACATTACCTTTTCTATTCAACGTATGTACACTAAGTATCAAAACATCTTCATATGCTTTTATCTATCCGACTTATTAAAAATTATAATTGCAAGAGCTAAACGTTTAAATAGTGAATTAATATATTATACTGTCAAATTTCAGAGGAACTATGATAAGAATATAAGATCAATTAAAAATATTTATTTGGTTTACACAAATCTAACAGATGCATGTATACTATTTAACAATATGTTCGGACCAATTATCTTTAGCTGTTTCTGTACGATTGTGTCAGATTCATTAGTTATGGCTAACTGGATAACAATATATATCTTATATAATACTAAGATAGTACCATATAGAGTCATAATCAACGGATTATCATTTATCATGCTATCGTTGGTAAGATTAAATATCCAATTATTCTAATTTTCCATTCTTTCGTAAACTGTTTTTAATATTCTGAAAAACAGTTTACGAAAACACTTTTTACTTGTGGCATGTTTAATATAAATATTATATTTATATGTTTAATATTAATCCAATAATTATAATTCATATATAAAACAAAATTAATCATACCTAATACATCGTTTTGGGCTAATTGTTAAGTTAATTTGCTCCGATAGAAAGCTTCAGTGTGATCAGTAGAACCAGGTATTGGACTATGGACTTGGACCATAGTATTCCAGCTTAGTATTTTTTTGATTCTCGTCCCTAGTAGGTACTTACGATCGACACTACGAGGTGCCGACCACCGAGCCTCGCTGCGACCAAATAAATGCATTTTATTTTAAATTCTAACGTTCACTTCGCTGTCATAGGCCAGGGAAATAAGCAAAGAAAGTATCCTGTTTTTGACACTCGTCCGGTCAGGCAAACGATAATTGTTTTGAGTAGTATGGTCCTCTGTAACAAAAACTTATAAGTTTACTGCAATCGATTTTTTGGACTTAATTAGTTATTAACAAATTAAGGCCGTTCCTCGCGATTCTGGGCATAGCTAAATTCCAATGTAAAAGTTTATATCAAATAACGCAAAAACTATGGCAGATATTGAGATGATTCTTTTTTTATATGAAAGGTCTTAAAAAGTTCTAGTGCACTATTTGGTTGTAAATTAATTAATTGTTTAAACAATATTTTTTTTTCAAATATTTTTGGTTAAAATAAACGTAAAAATTTTTTTTTGAAATAGGGCACTACAGAATTTGACCCACTTTCCGAATCTGTTTTTATTTTTAACATAAAGTGTAACACAAAGCAGCTATTTGATATAAACTTTTTAAAAAATCTCAAAGTTCTGCTAAATGTTACTCTCTCTCTCGGTCAGTACAGGCTATCTTTGTCGATAGCTTCTGGATTCTCGCCGACAGGTAGGTAAGAAATATACACTCTCTCATAAATAATGTTGAATAACATTATTAGGGCTTATTAAAGAGTAATACCCAAATATTTTGCAGTATTTGAATATGGAATTTGATTATTTATATTTATTGGACAATACCCAAATATTTTGCAGTATTTGAATATGGAATTTGATTATTTGTAGTTATTGGAATATTCATTTTAAACGTTTTTGTTAGTAAAGTTTACATAATGTATGAAGTTTGTTTCGTCACTTGCTTGTCCAGTCATATTAGTCCAGGGTAATAAGGATTTTCTCGTGACACTCAATAATCCAGGTAGCTGACAACTTTTTTAGTTATTGTAGACCTATAAGAAGAAAACCTATCTGTTTCCTGCCTAAAGTTCGGAGCCGTTTTTTAATGATTAACAATTTAATGCAAAAAACGCGATTTTTTCTATTTTTTGCACTCCATTAGAAAGCTAAATAATTGACATAAAATTACAAAATTTTATTTTTTAGAATATTGACAAAGCTTCAAAATGCCGATTTTTGAAAGTTGAAAAGTCAATTTGTTGCTTCGCAAACTGCAAAATAAGTGACAATTGATATTTGTTAAAAACTTTTAGTAAACCTAAACTTTAAACTTTAGAGTTCCACCCAAAGTTGGGTATTGGGGTACTTAACAAACCCCTTAAAATTTGGGACCGATATATTAATTAGTTTAAAAGTTATTGTATTTGTTCATCTCAGAGACCTTTTTTTTACAATAACAACAGAGATAGAAAATAATAAAGATATGGTAATTCTGTGGGTGACAAATGAAAGCAAAAGACTTATACTGTCAATATGCATTAAAAAAAAAATAAAAGAATAATTTATTATAGTCAAAAATCCTGATGTAAAATTTTTGAAATTATGTAGTTTATAAACCTTTAGAATAACTTTAAAAACATTGTCCCTAGAAAAAATCTTTTTTACATTCGAAAAGCTAGTATTTTCATTCAAATTTTCAAATAAAAAAATTTGGCCTAGGTTAATTTGGGCCAAAGTTAGCCATGTTTTTTTGTTAATTCACAGCTAATTTGATTATAATAATTAAGGAACCTTTGTTAAAGAATGGGATTTGTATTTTTTGTTAAAAAATTTGCACAAACATTGTACCTTTATAGGACCCTCTACGAATTTTCAAAAATGTAGTTCAAATAGTGACTAGGAAGAACCCACAAATCCATGGCGTTTAAATACCGAACAAACAATTTTAAACTAATAAAATTTTCTATATCTCTGGATCTACTCAATGGATTTTGATCACTCTTTTTTTAATTTGTATGTAATTTCTACGTACATTATAAATATGTAATTTGTTTATATATTAATTAATTAATAAATGGTCTAGTTTGTTTAAACAATTCGTGAAAAAATAATTTTCTTCCAAAAATCTATTTTTTTAATACCTAGTATCATTAATAATCATAGAAAAAATCGCGTTTTTTGCATTAAATTGTTAATAATTAAAAAACGGCTCCAAATTCAAGGCAGGAAACAAGTAGGTTTTCTTCCTATAAGGTCTACAATAACTAAAAAAGTTGTCAGCGACCTGCATTATTGAGTGTCACGAACATGGTCTATTTTTTGCTTATTTCCCTGGAGTATATATTTGATTAACATCTGTGTAATTTTTCTGTCGCTTCCTCGCTGGTTTTGCATATTGCTATGATAGCAGTATCATCGGTAAATGTTGCAATTGTATTATTTTCTAGAACAATAATATAACACGTATACAAAAGGTAAAGACACTTCTTTGTGGCAGCCCTGCTGTAATTTCTTTCAGTTCCGTGTATGTATCTTTCTCTTTAATTCTGAAATATCTTTCCAAGTATTTGAGAGTATCGTTTTGGTAAATATAGTCTTAGTTTATAGTTATGGCGTCTTTGCCATACTTTATCATATACTTGAGTCACATCCTAAATTGTCCATCATATTATCCTTCATGATCCATGTTTCACATCCATATAGTAATACAGTATATTTACATGTAACAAATTAAATCCTTAGTTGTAAATTTTTGAAATAATTACTCAGTATACATCCAAGTTTCATAAATGCTCCTCATAAATCTCATAAGACATGGTGTAGACTCATAAGACATTGCTCCGCAAGCCTTGTAAAACACTACACCATGTTTCTCATTGTTCTATTAAAAATAGTAACATTCATTCTAATATTTATTTTTCTGGTTGCCTTTTTCAAGGCAACATTAAAGAGGAGACACGCCAGAGCCTCCCCCTGTATTTGACCATCATTAACGTCAAAGCATGTAGAGTTTTCTCCTTCAATTCTAACGCACGAGCTTACGTTTTGCATTGTTAGTTGGGTCAACTTAATCAACTTCAGTGTGATCCCAAACAAAGTCTATCATTGCATTATATAATGCAGTTCTTTTAACACTGTCATAGGCTCCTTTAAAGTCGACGAAGAGATAGTGTGTATCTATGTTATATTCTAGTGACTTTTCTAGAATCTGCCCATGTGCTTGAATTTGATATATAGTTGACTTTCCAGCAGTAAATCCTCATTGATATTGACCAACAATATCCTTTGTAAAATGTTTAAGTCTTTCAAACAATACATTGCCGAAGATTTTATACGCAGAGTAATATCTCTATAGTTAATATCTGCCATATAAGTACTAGGTATTAGTTTATGGATTACTGCAAAAAGTTGATCACCACCTTTTCATACATTTCCCAACAGATTTAATCGATTCCTGTGGCTTTATTGTCTTTGAGTTTTAGGACGGCATTTGACACTTCTATTATTGTTGGGTCTTCACTGTGTAGTTGACAATGTAGATTTTGTAACCTTTTTCAATATCGTGTATATAATATATTATATAAATATATATAATATGATATAATAATAATGTACCTATAATATGATATAATCCGTATAAAACGTCTTCCGACGTCCATTTTTCATTCAATTCGTTTGTTCCATTCTTCTTTAAGTTCTTTCGAGCTCATTGAGTTTTTTATTCCTTCCATCCGTGTTTTCTACGGTAGTCCTCTCTTCTGGATTCCTGTAGTTGTTCATACAGGTACTTGTTTCGGGAGTCTACTGTCTTTCATTCATTGGACATGTCCGTACCATTTGAGCACCACTAATAGACGTAAATCCTTTAATTTTAATTTCATGAATGTTTTTATTCGCCACATCTCAACATTTTCCATTTCAGAATATTTATTATCAAACTGTTATCTACGTTAAAAGCCAATTTGTCAGTAAAAAAAAGTAACAAAAATAAACAAAAGAAAATATAAGACATAAAAAAATATCTTGTTATACATTATTTTGTAATAAAATTTTATAAATGTTTGTCTTCGATTTGATTGTTATGAATCATTTACAGGACGATTATTTGTTACCTGTATGTACCTTTGCTAAGTTGTGAATTAATTATTTAATAAATAATATTACTCTGGTATATAATAGATGACCGCCCGAACGCTTTATTGTATAGACCCAAGACTTTTCACCACAGGGGGTTTTAAGTAGGTATAAATATAAAATCTAGTACAAGGGATGACGTTTAGAATATTCTTCGTGAATGGATTTGGTTTATGTAAAGAAAGATATTTTTGAAATAGATATCTCACTGAATTTTACCGTTAGGATTTTCGAGGATAAGCCTTAAGATCAAAAAACAGCAAATTTTTGCTTTTTTCGTCTATCAGCAAATAGTGAAGCATTTTAAACAAATTTTAGAAGAAAAGAAACTTATAAGTCATATAAAGTATGTGTTTTTAAATAACGCTAATTAGATTTCTTAATTGTTATAAACAAAGCTGCTATAAATTAAATAAAAAATAGGCTAACTTTGTCAATGACAATTTTTTTTCTTTTAAATTTGTGAAAAAAATTAGGCTTTTTAAATATAAAAAAATATTATTCTAACAGGCAATGGTTAACAAGTTATTATAATTGTTTATAAGCAAAAAATCGACATGTTTTTGCAAAATTATTTTGCAGTATTTAAAATTAATTTTCTTAATTTTTTTTAATGTAAATAATAGAACAAGTCTTCTTCTTCTAGAAACTACCCTTACAATTACTAAAACTATATAATTTTCTGACTTATATTATTGCAAAAAAAAATTAATTTGGGATAAACAAATAAAATAACTTTTAAAATATTTGACCGATCACTTTGAAATTTTGACCGTATTTTAAGTACTATAAGACACAGCATTTCATACAATATAAATATTTTAAGTTTATTTTCAAAAAAGTTATAAACATTTAAAAAAACCAAAATTTTTGACTTATTTTGCAACTTCCTAAGCAACAAATAAGGATATAAACATTTAGAAAACGCCATTTTGATAGTTTTTATGTAACTTATAAATTTCTTCTCTTCTAAAATTTGTTTAAAATGCTTCACCTTCTGCTGATAGACGAAAAAAGCAAAAATTTTCCGTTTTTTGACCTTAATTTGTTAATAACTAATTAAGTCCAAAAAAATCGACTGCAGGAAACATATAGGTTTTTGTTACAGAGGCCCATACTACTCAAAACAATAATTGTCGTTTGCCTGGGCGGAAGAGTGTCATGAAAAATTGCTTATTTCCCTGGGCTATCAGTGCTATAATCTAGGCAAGGATACCATGCCATGGATTGTGTCACTTCAAAAGTGACACAACTCAAAAAATGTAGTTTTTGGTGAGAAGCAAAAGACTAATTTTTCATTGGATATGGGATATTTAGATGATTTAAAATTAAAACTAGCTATAGTTTGGTCTTATAAACAACATTTCGTTTAAATTTGTTTGGTATCTGCTTTTTATTACCTTAAAAAATATAATTTTTTGAGTTATGACGTTTTTCATGAAAAATGTATTAACTTATTAATCAATTATTTTGAGTTTGTTAAATTTTAATGTTTTATACTGCAAAAGTGACAGTTTTACATATTTAAATTTAGACGAAGTTTTGACGTTATGACGTTTTTACGATGATACTTTTGATTCGAATAAAACACTTAATTTCATAAAAAAAAGTTAATTTTGACTTAAGTAAATTTACAAGAGCATTAAATCTAAAAAATAGCATACATTCACATTAAGAGACATGAAAATAAGAAAAAACATTAAAAACAGCTTTTAAATGTAGTTAATTAAATACCTATAAGATTAATTTAAATCAAAAACTTGTTTGTAGAAAGATTCATAATACAATTTTGGTATTATATTTTTATCGACAAGTTCTTTAAGGTCTTTCTTCTTGTTAGTAGCTAGCGGCAATCTGTTTGCATATGCTCCTACCAAACGCATTTCAGGTTCGACGGTTTCTTTGGGAATAGTTTTCTTGATTTTGCTAATATTTACTGTCTTAAAAGCGTCTTCTTCATATAAAGTTTTGTAAAAAATGTTTTCGGACTTGCTTTTCTACTCTCATGATTTTAATGTTGTTCCATATAACTTTAATATTTTCGGTGTTACTTGAGAAATTGCTACCTATTTCTTCTTCAAGTATTTTAAGGTCAAAAAAGTCTTCAAATGTAAGCCCAAATACTTGATAAGGGATGCCAGTTTTTTTGGCGGTTCGTAGCATTGTGGCATATTGCTCAGGTATGTATATAGGGCTGGCTTTAAGGTATCTCTTTATTTGTTTTTCGCTAACGCTGTGGACGTTATCGCCTTCGTTTTGAGAATGTCCATGTATTAAAAACTAAACTAAACTAAAAACAGCTACCCATTTAATTCGGCATAAGCGAATGCTTTGGCGAACATATAAACTTACTGGTTCTAATCGTGAATGTGTTGCTGGTGAGAGTCCATTTCAAATAGGTAAAAAAAAATAATATTAGACTTACAATCAATTTAATTTTACTACCACAACGACCGGTTTCGCTTTCTACACTTTGCAAAGCATCTTCAGGTCAAACGGTATAAAGAAAATTAAACGCTGAAATTATAAAAAGCCTATATTAGGGTGCTGTCTTATAAAGAAATAGATCAAAATGGTTATAGTAATTATATCAATATTACATGTCTGTGTTTATTAATATGCATAAAATTGATTTAGCAGACAAAGTGAAAATCCATAAATTTTTAAGAGATAATCTATTAAATTGTAATAAATTAGAAACAAACAAAATAATACTTACATTCCGGTACAAGAATTTTTAGATAATGATTCGTGATACATAGTTCAAACTATTATGTAATTGCTGATGATGGGTGATCTTCGGTTAATGTTGTAATTGTCTGACAATTAACGAGGAAGTTTCTTGAGGGGAGAGATGTTAACAAATGAAATAATTTATTGAACTTTTTTACAGTATGAGGACAGTTATATGACAATGAATGAAATTAGATGTACTATTTTGTGGGTTGCAATTTCTTTGACTTGTAATTATCAAATTTTTTGATAAAAGGCAATTAATTTCTGTTTTGGCAGAAAATTGTGATGTCATATGATAAAATTATAAAACTAAAAACAATTAAGGATAATTAAGGACAAACAGAACACAATTAAAAGAACAGAACAGACATAAAACTTTTAAAAAAGGGGGGGCTTATTGGCACTACATCACTTAAGTGATGTATCCATCATTTAGTCAACCAATCATCAGTTTTCCACCATATTTCATCATCTGTGCTATTATGTTATCGCTTCCAGGGTATTTGTTGTTTTTCAGATTTTTTAGGATTTTCTCGATTTGTTCTTTGCTGGATGAATGATGGTCTCTGTCTTCTAGGTGTTCGATTCTTGCTTCTGCTTTCATACATTCTCTTTGGTTTGACTTATTATTGCCATTTAGTAATTCATCAAAATACTCTTTCTATCTTTCGATTATTTCTGCTTCACCGCTTATATTATTTTCTGCTTTGTTTTTAATGAATACGGGTTTTTGTTGGAAACCTCTTTTTTCATTTCCAGTTTGATATAGATTATTTATTTCTTTATTTCTGTAATTCTCTTCTATTTCTTTTAGATTGTTTTCTATGTGCTTTCTCTTCTTTTCTCGCAGCACTCTCTTTTCTTTTTGTCTTTGCTCCATATATCTATTCTTTATCTCTGTTGTTTCTTTCGTGATCATTTCCATCCTTAATGATTTTCTTAGTTCTATTTCTTTTTGGCACTCTATGGCGAACCAGTCTTTCCTCTTTTTATTCTCTTATGTTCTTATTTTCTTTATACATTGCTGTTCTTCTTTTTCGATAAGCACGTGGTCTATTTGGTTTTTAGTCTTTCTATCTGGCGATATCCATGTTTCCTTGTGCATTTTTTCGTTCGTTTCCAATTGTCCGTTCTCATTAGTTTCATTGTGTTTACTATATTTTCCTATTGTCAGTCTAAATACTTCTTCCTTGCCTATTTTGGCATTTGCGTCGCCTAAAATAATTTTCATATCATATCTGGGAATATTTTTGATTGTTCTGTTTAATTCACTGTAGAAACATTCTTTGATATCATTGTCTTTTTTTCTGAAGCCGCATGAATATTTGTGAGAGTGAATTTTTAGAATTTCTCCTTGAACCTGTCTGATACTGGTTTAAACTCTATTATTGCTTCTTTTAGCTCTTTTTTTATCATAAAACCTGTGCCTAACGTTCGATTCTTTCGGCCGCTGTTAAAAAACATTGTATCTTCTATTTCTAATGTATTATTTCCCAGCTGTTTCGACTCCTGCAAAGCTATTATGTCAAAATATATATATATATATATATATATATATATATATATATATATATATATATATATATATATATATATATAAGCGGGGATCCTACAGCTTCTGCCGCTTCCCGCATTTCGATCGCCATCTTTTTCTATCTCTCCAGGTGTCTTCATCAATGGCTCTGTCTTTCATGGTTTCCATAACACCTTGTATCCAAGACTTGGCTGGTCTTCCTCGTTTCCTTCTATTACTTGGATTGTATTCCATAGCTCTTTTTGGCCATCTGTTGTCGTCCATCCTCTGTACGTGTCCATACCATATTAACTGTCTAGTTTCTATTCTTTCAGAAGTTGTATGTACTCTATCTGTTTTTCTTCTAATTTCAGAATTAGGTATACGTTCTACTCTTGATATACGGCAAGCTCTTCTTAGGTAATCCATTTCAACCGTGTCAACTTTTTTCTTTCCTTTTGCTGTCATTTGCCAACATTCTGCTCCATATGTAAGAATTGGCTCTACAATTACTTTGTAGATAGTCATTTTAGTTTTCATAGTAGCTTTGTTGGACCAAAGTATCGAATTCAGAATTTGAACACTCTTCCTGCCTTGTTGCACTCTATAGTCTATATCTCGTTCCGTTGTCCCTTTACTGCAGATAATACTTCCCAAATATTTGTATTCGTAGCACCTTTTCATTTGTCTAATTTCCAAATCCGGGTCTTCGTCTTCACTGCCTATTCGCATATATTCTGTTTTAGACATATTCATACTCATCCCCCATTTTTCGTATTCATCTTTGAGCTTTCTAAGCATATAATCTGCATCTTCTTCACAGCTTGCAATTAGTACTTGATCATCTGCAAAGAACAGCGTTGTCAGATAATGGTTGTTAAGCTTCAACCCCATTCCCGCACATTTTTGTCTCCACTGGTGCAGTGCTTCTTGGATATATATTTTGAATAGGGTGGGGGAAAGACAACATCCTTGTCTCAAGCCTTTCGTTACTGTAAATACCCTTGAGAAAGTATTTCCTGTTTTTACAGTGCTTTGAGGACATTTATAGATGTTCAGTATTGCTTTTAGATATGTTTTACTAAGGTCCGTTTTCGTCAAGACACTAAATAAGAGTTTTAAAGGAACTGTATCATAAGCCTTCTCCAGATCTATAAATACCAGATGCGTAGGGAGGTTTCGAGCTGTTCGTTTTTCAATTACTTGTTGAAGGGTAAATGTGTTGTCCACGCACGATCTTCCTGCTCTGAAGCCGCTTTGTTCTTCAATTTCTTTATACTCCTCTTCTATTCTTCTTTTCAATATACGACCATATAACCTTCCCAGCGAGCTAGTTACGCTAATGCCTCTATAATTTCCGCATTCTTTTCTGTCTCCCTTTTTATAAATGGGGCTAATGTGGGCCAAATTCCAATCGTCTGGAATCGTTTGGCCTTCAATTAAGCATTTATTAAAAATATTCACTAAGCTTTCCAAAAGAGCATCCGGTCCATGTTTCACCAACTCGATGGGAATGTCTCCAGGCCCGGGTGTTTTTCCATTTTTCATTTGTTTCAATTCTTGAATGTCAAAATGCCAAAATGTCAATTCAAGAATTGAATGTCAAAATGTAACTTTTCAAATTCCCTCGTTAAATGTTTAAGTTTGCCTTCTCCATATGTGCCTCTTACATTCCATGTTCCTAAAAGTAAGTTCATGGTTATATGTTGCCTGAAGTTAAATCTAATAAAACCTTAACCATCCTTCATTTTTAACAACAATATGTACATTTTTTGGCAACTTTAACTTATGTAAAGGGTTTCACCCTAATATTTTGGTGGCTCAGGCATGTTAACCTGCTTTTAACCTGATGATGGAATTATTATTCCGAAAACGTTTGTTATTTTAATGTCGCCCTTCTAAGGGTTTTTTAAAGATACCTATTTACAAATAATTAAACCTCTTTTTGTGATACATGGTATACAGCCAGCTGCAGGAATTTAATTTCCTTGTGGATTTTTTAAAAGTAAGTGTTCTTTTCTACATGTTTTCTTGTGTTTTGATTCGGTTTTCATTTTTTTCCTCCTTTTTCCTTTTTTTTTGTATTATCGCTAACCTTTTTCTGTGCTTGTTTCATCATCGTTATTCCAGTAGTATTGTTAGTTGCTAGTTTTTTAATGTTGTTTTGACTATTATACCTTCATTGTCATTCCACTTCAATTCGCTGTTATTTACCCATATTTTTTTTTACTCCAATCTCCACTTCATTTCCTTTATTTCTTTCTTCTTGAGCAATGTTTCTAATTGTTTTCTGTATTTCTTGTTCTTTTATGGTTGCATCTTTGTTGATATATACTTTATACTCTTTAATTTCTTTTAACTTGTGCTTTTTTCTATTATTTTTCTTTTTTCTTCTTTTTAATTAGGCATGTTTTTTTGCCTAACTTGTGAGCATTCCTTATTTTAACCTCTACTCCTATATGTTGTTTGATGAAATTGTTGATTGTTCCTTTTAACCCTGCTTGTTTTTCCATAACTTCCATGTTTTTTGTTATTTCTCTGAGTTCCTCCTTGATCTCTATATTTTCTTGTTTTAGTTCTGCATGTGCTTTTCTCAGCTTTCTGTTTTACATAATGAGCTTTTCTATTGTTTCCTTGCTTACTTTTCGATTTCTTTTTATTTCCTCAATGTCATCGGTGAGGTGGCTCACCATTATTAGTATTTGATCAATTTTTGTTTCCTCATTTTTTTTCTCTGGAGTTTTTGTTGGTTCTCAAGAAGTTGTTGCTCTTTCTGCAAATGTTATCTTCTTTCTCGCTGTCTTTATATCTGTCCTTCCTTTTTGACCCTCCTTCTGAAAGTGTATCATCACTGTCTAAATTGTTCAGATATTTTTCCATTTTCCGGCGCCAAACACTGTCTTCCACCTCAACAGTTCAGAGAAGACAGCGTTTCCGCATTTATTTTATGTTTATTAATCGTTGTTATTTTTCTGTCTATTCACAACGGCAACGTCGCAATTTCAAAGGTCAGAGTTTCGTTTCTATGCTTTGATGTTAAATAGGCTTATCAATTATAGTGATCTTACTTTTTATAGGGCCTTGGTGTTTTCCGATGTTATTTCACCGATTTTAAAGTTTTTTTCTTAGCACTGTCCTTCAGTTAATGTCTTATATTGTTCACTGCATATTTCAATAGTTTATTTCCCGTTACAACTCTCAGAAATGGAGTTTATTACAGACGACAAATAAAATATTTGTTTACGTTTTGGGTACCGTGTTGCCATCCTTTGTTAAACATTTTACTCAAATTAAGTTGCTTTCTAAATTGTCTTTAAAGTAAATATTGTCAATCAAAAGAAAATAATATTTCCTTTAATAAACATTTACTCACGAATAATAATTCATTCGTGACCAATCATGTAAATGGAAATTTCAGAGAGTATATTCAAAAATATTAATTCAACATTTTATGTCCACGATGTCTCAAAACAACAAAAGGCCAAGTGATTTTTCTCACCATGAATTATGGCCGCGGTTGTACGTATATATTGGTTACATTTTGGGATTTATACCCACAAAACGGCGAAAAATATATTTGTTTGTTTTATTAATTTATATATTCTTATTCTTTACCTCCTGTCAACTATCATTTAAGTTAACAGGTTATCCACATGATACTTATTCGGTGTTATCTTGGTTTGCTTCCATTATATATCCAGCAAACAATTTTGTAGTGCTATACCAATCCATAAAGTATCGGAAAAAATGGAATTCTTTGTTTGAACTTTTAATTAAAATGAAAGACAAAGACATTAATGGAAGAATGTTAAATAGTGTTATAAAAGTAATACTTTTAATAATATTAATATTTATTTTCTTTTTTGCTATGACTTCTTATTTTATGAATACACACGATTTTCGTGCTATCTTGATTATCCAAAGATTGTACACTTTCTATCAAAACGCCTTCACAGTTGTATATATTTCACAAATATTAACAATTTTAATAGCACGAACTAAATCATTAAATGAAGAGTTAAAATGTACTTGTCTTAATCTTCAGTGGAAGCGTGAAGATACTGTAAGAAGAATTAATAATATTTATTTACTTTACACAAATATAACAGATGCCTGCTTAATATTTAACAACATATTCGGACCAATTATGTTTATCTTCTTCTGTACTAGTTTGTCAGACGTATTATCTGTGTGTAATTGGATAACAATTCATATCTTAGATACTACTAAAACAATGCAAATAATAGCCTTAATTAACATAATACCGTTCGTCATACTATCGTTGGTAAGATTATTATTGAATTAATATAATTTTTTTTTTATTTAAACAAATATACCCGCATCAACCACTAAGGGTTATTGGCGGTGGGACATACACAAACAGTAAGATACATATTGTTACATAAAAAAATATTTTTTACAATCTGGTATATAGTTTAGTCATTTTAAGATAACTTAATAAAGACTGTAAATTTGACGTTAGTATACTTTTTAAATTATCACTAAGGGCACACGCGATTCTTTCGTTCTGGTATACTGGACACTCAACAATTATATGTTTCACTGACAACTGAGTGTTGCACTTGGTACACATCGAAGCAGCCTCCTGGTTGAAGATATGCTTGTGTGTAAGGAAAGTATGTCCTATTCGGAGTCGGTTGATGATGACTTGGTCTTTTCTATTATTTGGTAAGATGAGTTTGGTTCCTACTTGACTTAGACATTCTTTGAGTTTGTTAGCAGTGTGATCCCAAGTAGTTTGCCACGCTCTATACAGGTGGGCTTTGATATTTACTTTGTGATCAGTCCAAGGCATTTGATTTATGATAGCAATACTTTGGTCGGTGGATGCATTGCTTGCCAGAGAGTCCACTTCCTCATTACCACTTATTCCCATATGGGAAGATACCGAGATAAAGGAAATATCTTTTTGAAAAAGACAGAAAAGATTTGATTTCACGTTCAAAGCGTCTATGTATCTGTTGATACGTATTTCGACTTAATAAGTCTCATCAGAACAGTTATTCATAGCCGTTCTTAACGTGAAAAATAATCTTCTCTGTCTTATTAGGAAGCAACAATAAAATGGCTTCGTTATGGACGCAATAGCGACATCTGATAGAAAAATCGGTTAGATAGTTTCGAAACAAATTCAGATTTCTGCTTTAATCTGGAGCCTTCTAAAAATTGCAAGGCATAGCCAGACGTTGATAAAGATGTTAATAGAGACATGGGGAATCTAAAATTTGCATTCCACGACATGTCTCCTCAACTAAGCAGAAATCCTTAAGAACGGCTATGAATAACTGTTCTGATGAGACTTATTAAGTCGAAATACGTATCAACAGATACATAGACGCTTTAAACGTGAAATCAAATCTTTTCTGTCTTTTTCATTTTATTCGGATCTACTCTGTATGAGTACAAGAAACAAATTCGTTAAGGATTTCTGCTTAGTTGAGGAGACATGTCGTGGAATGCAAATTTTAGATTCCCCATGTCTCTATTAACATCTTTATCAACGTCTGGCTATGCCTTGCAATTTTTAGAAGGCTCCAGATTAAAGCAGAAATCTGAATTTGTTTTGAAACTATCTTACCGAAATATCTTTTTGTTGAGTCTGTAGATAAGATAACTCTTCTTTGATCTTGAGAAGTATGGCGTGAGTTGTATATAGCTGTTTTATTCCAAGTAATGCGCTCATTGAATCGGTGATGATAACAAATTTGCTTTCATTGATAGAACAACATTTTTTCACTGCCTGGTGAATTGCCGTAAGTTCTCCGGTATATATACAACAATTTGTTGGAATTCGTATGGTAGACTTGACGTTTTCGTAGATGTAGGCTTCAGCATGTCCTTCATGACATTTGGAAGCATCAGTGAAAATTTAATGGGTTGTTGGGTATTTAGATATTACATTTTTATAAGCTTGCTCTATAAGGAAAGGACGTGTGGAATGTTTCGGGAGTTCTTTTAGAGACGTGTCTATTTTTGGAGGTTTATTCATCCAAGGAGGAACATTTACATGAATAGGCATAGTAAGACTGAACTGTTCTAAATTAAGACCAATACGTTTTATTCGTTCGGGAAATGGTAGTTTTTTATTGCAATGTTTCTGTAAAGATCGGACGATATATTTGTTCTGCAAAGTATTGTTGAGTAGGTTACGTTGCTGTTGTTTGCTGAAATTCTGGCAACGTAATTTAGTGATAGGAGTTGCCTTCGTTGGCTTAAGGACAGTTCATTAGCCAAAACTTGTAAGCTACTTACTGGACTAGTTCTTGTGGCACCTAAAACTAATCTCAAGCACATATTTTGATTGTAGTCAAGTTTTTTTAAAGATGTTTTGTTAGCAGTATCGTAGCATAAACAGCCGTAGTCTAGTTTACTTCTTATCAGTGATCTATATAGAGTAAGTAAGGTTTTTGTATCTGCCCCCCAAGAGGTATTTGACAGCATCTTTAGTAGATTAATTCTGGATTAGCAAGAACGTTGCAGATTGGTGATGTGGGTTTCCCAGTTTAAGTTACGTTCAAAAGAAAGTCCTAAGAAATTTATTTCTTCTGCTTGTTTCAGGACAACTCCATTTAGTGTTAATTGAACATTAGGATAATTTTTTCTTTTGCTAAAAATTAAATAACGTGTCTTTTCACTAGAGAATATAAAACCCGTGTTTTGCGACCAGCTTTCAATTGTGTGTAAGGTAGTTTGCAGTATATGTGTTCCCAGAGTTACATTGTTTGTTCTTAGATAAATGACTAAGTCATCTGCATATAGGCTAGTAAATACAGGTAGTTTTATTTGATGTATAATACTATTTATTGCAACTAGAAAGAGAGTAGGACTTAGAGTAGATCCTTGTGGAGTGCCGTTTTGAATTACTCGTCTGGAAGATGTAAATCCATTAGTTCTAACTCGAAAAGTTCGTGTTTCTAGAAAAATTTTAATAAAGGACAACATGTGCCCTTGAACATCCCATTTTTGAAGTGTTTTTAGTATAAGATGTCTCCATGTTGTGTCAAACGCTTTTCTTATGTCAAAAAACACGGCAATAAGTTTTTGGTTGTGCAGAAAGGATTCATGTATACTTGATTCAAGTGTTATTAGATTGTCTGTTGTGGATCTACCCGTACGAAATCCACTTTGTCTGATACTTATTAGGTTATTGTTTTCGAGGTACCATTTAAGACGATAATTAAGGATTTTTTCTAAAAGTTTGCAGGTACAACACGTAAGTGATATTGGACGATAGGAATTTGGATTGTCTTTTGGTTTATTATATTTAAGAATTGAAATTATACTTGCTTGCGACTATAGATCAGGAAAGTCATGATGAATAAAAATATTATTAAAAATATCAACTAATATTAGCTTTGCATTCAGAGGAAGATTTCGTAAGAAAAGAGGGTGGATATCATCAGGTCCTGGACTCGAATTTTTAGCACTTAAACAAAATTCTAATTCTTGAAGACTTACTGGTTTGTTTATTGGATTGCCGCTCTCTGTGATTTGTATATTTGAAGAATCCGTTAGTTTTTTGTGCTCTAGAAAGGATAGGCTGTAATTAGAATCACCAGAATTAAGTTCGTATATATCTGCTAGTATTTCTGGAATATCTTCTTTGTTTGAATGCGTTTGGTTATTATATGATAGAGTATCTATACCTCAAAAGTATTTTGTACCTTTTATTCTGCGGACTTTGTTCCATATGTTGCCTAAGGGGGTGGAGGATTTATTGAAGAAATGTACTTTTTCCAACTTTCTCGTTTTGCTTTTTTGATTAATTGTCTGCTTTGAGCTCTGAGATTTTTAAACCTTAAAAGGTTTTCGATAGTTTTATGTTTCTTGTAAACGTTAAATGCGTGTTTAGACAAAGTGAGTGCTTGTGCAATTTCGTTATTCCACCAAGGAACTGGCTGCCTTTGACTCGATTTTGTTTTTCCCACTACGATTGTTGCTGCAGAAATAATAATGTTATTAAATATTTCAAGATTTTGGTTTGCGTTATTGGTTAAATTAGATTTGTTTGTTTGTTCTTCTATCAGTGTTCGATATAAATTCCAGTCAGCTGACTTTATTTTCCATGTCTGGTGAATTGGAAAAGTTGATTTATCATTAGTGTTTATGGTTATCGTGATAGGAAAGTGATCACTATCATATAAATACCCCAATGTGTCCCAGTATAATAAAGGAGCTAGCGACGGACTGCATAAAGATAGATCTATTGCAGAAAATGTACCATTGTATGAATTGAACCTAGTAGATTTGCCAGTGTTTAGTAAAACTAAATTTAAATTATCAATGAGATTATTTAGGAGATTGCCACATTTGTCGGTTTTGTTACTTCCCCAAGTACTGTTGCGACAGTTAAAATCGACTAATATTATTTTTGGGTGTGGAATTCGGTTTAAAACATTGCTTAGTTCAGTTATGTCTAAATCAGTAGGATGAGGTAAGTATACATTGCAAATATTGATTTTCATTTTGTGGGTGACTGACACTGCAACTATTTCGAGATTTGTTTGCAGTTGTATTTCAGTTGACTCTATGTCATCCCTTACAAAAATTGCTGTTCCGCCGCTTGAGTGATCTGCAACTCGGTTTCTTAGAAAAGGAACATAATTTTTTAATGTCACATTTTGGTGCTTGAAATGGGTCTCTTCTAGGCATATGACTAAAGGAAGATATTCGTGTATAAGAAGCTTAATGGATTCTATATGTGTAAAATAACCGTTCGGGTTCCACTGTAATATGAATGTGCTGGCCATTAACTCTTTATGTGTTAACTATTTATTGTTGAGAACTTGATTCTTGGTCAGTTTCGTCAGTAGAAGAAGGACTGTTGAGAAGCAGTTTCTTCTTTAATCTGGTGATATTGTTTTTTAAAGTTTTATTTTGTATTTTAGAATATATAAAGTTTAAAATTTCTTTTATTTCTTGGTTTTCATTTGAACAATTTTTAACAATGCATTCAGGATGTTTTGAGTGAAGGGAATTTGCCAGAAAATCACATATTTCATGAAAAGTAAGTGTAAAGGAAGGGTTTCTATTTTCAATTTTTTCTTTAATTTGGTTTAGAATAATTGGAATATCTTCTTGGGTTTTAGGCTTTTTCTTAGGTTTTTGAGTATCGGGAGGAGGTAGATCATTTTCAAGAATTTCAGGAGAGGATATTTTTCTTTTAGTTGCAGGAGTAATTTCAGTGGTTTTTCTATCGCTTTCAATTACTAAGGAATTATCTTGGAATATTTTTGATTGATTCAAGATTTGTAATTCATTGTTTGTTTGTGAGGAAGTGGTTTGGTTCTTTGTAGCTGATGCGTGATTTTGTATGGTATTGGGTTCTGGTTCCATTAATGTTTCGATATCTTCTTGGTATTGGTTTCGTGGTTGATCTTGTAGCTGATTATATTTTTTATTAGTAGACGTATGTATATTCACGTGGTGGTCAGTTTCCATTTGATTAATTGAGTTGCTTGATGATGATAAAGAAAGACAGCAGAATCGTGATGTCCGACAACCTTGCATCTGGAGAAGTTTAAACCATCTATGGAAATGTATAGTCGATATGATGTATTGTCGAATGAGATTAGAAATGAGTCAGGAATTGATGCATTTTCTAAAGGACTTATGAACATTTGCCTCCTAAAGCTGAGTACGTGGCTGTATTCTGAGTCTTGCATTCCTACTCGTAGAAACGTCATGTTGGAGGCGGATTTTATACCCATAGTTTTTAAGTGCTCTTCAATTATGCTATTAGGTATAGTAGGACATACATTAGATATGCTGAGTCTCTGGGCAGGGGTTATAAGTCTTCTTACTTCAATCTGGTTACCATCAATATTTATATATTTGTAGGAGCTAAGAAATTGATCAACTACATATTTAGAGGAGAGGTAGATGCAGACGCGGTTGTTTGCTATTTTGGATGCCCAAACAACATTTTTGGGCTGTACTATTGATCCAACAGCTTTTATATATTCGAAAACTTTTATTCCTTGTATGGTTGAAAGTATAATACCTTGGTCTTTTGAAGGATATTTGAAACTATTTAATGCATTGGAGTAAGATATATGTGACGTAGTGGGTATATTTCGTGAGGTAGTAGCTGATTCCGGTTCATCCATCTTCCCGCTGAGAATTTACGTACATTGGCACAGAGGATCTGAAGCCGGGCCTGGCCACTTAATAAAATTGAACAACAGCCTAGCCTAATTACTTGTTAGAAGCAAGGACCAGCAAAAAGTTGTTGTCGATAATCGATAAGTTGAATTGAAATCGATAAAATATTTTGCCTTTTAAACTTCTGATTTTAAGGTTATTAATAATGCAGTTTTGTACTCACAGAATTCTACGATTTTCAGTACACTGTCACATTTAACTTTAAGTTGCAAACAGTATAAAAATTAAATTATATTTTTAATTTTAACTACCATTAATTAACAAATTTGTCAGAACCAATATAAAGCTGTATGATCTGCTAGATATCGGGGCTGGACTCTCAATATAATTTTTGTTTCCACTTTTCTAATGTTCATTGTATATCTGTACCTCAGAGCTAAACTGTATTAACTCACAAAATTGAAATTTTAAAAGACAGCAGTTTAAAAGAAATATAAACAGTAAGTTTTAAATATAATTTTTATTTCTTTTTCTTCAAATATGTGATGGACACTATTTGGCAGGTATAAATGATATTATATTATTACTGTATATGTAATTTTTTGGCTCTTCAATTTTTTGAAAAAACATGGAGTTAATACTGTTGGCATTAAACAATATTATCATGTTCGGGAGATAATACAATGGTAAGTTGATGACAGACATGAATAAATAATCTGGAAATAATACGATAAATGAAACAAAATTTAGTCAAGAACACTTCTTTATATTTAATTGCATAAAATAAACAAGTCATATCTATAAAACAAAATGAATAAACAAAACTAACGCAAAACGAAACTGAAAGGATCATATATGTCTATACTACTTTATCGCAGTTGGATATTCATAATTTTGATAAATATAAAATTCACTTGGTTGAGGAAACTTTGCCGATGTGTGTATTTTTTGTCGATATTTCCTTTCAGAGGTGCAGGAAACTCAATACGTTTATTTCTGTTAAGATCAACAGATTGGAATATTTCCGAATTAAAATAAATTAAAAAAAAAAAGTAATTCCAAATTATTGCTGCGTACTTAGAACAACATCTGACATGCGAAAGTCTGTATTCTGCTGAGTTTTTTCCTTATAATAAAAGGTGAACAGTTGTTGTAAAGAGTTTTAAAGTCATTTTGTACCATATTAATTACATTGAATGGTTTAGAACGAAGCAAAGTTATGCTAACTGCTGCCAGTCCCAGGGAGTTAAAAATGATCACTATCCACTTCTAAATGGGTATGTTCACGAAAAAAAAACTTTTATTTATAATTTTTATCTATGGATACTTGTGAATTATCCACAAGTAAAGCATGACTATTACCATACTTCTGTTTTGGGATGGTCAATTTTCGGACCGACCACACAGTAATCTCTCTTACATTTTCATTTAAAAGCTTCAGTCCACTTCAAAAATCCTGAAGCCATTAATTTGCTTGCTTCACGTCCATATTTTGATTCATCCCACATCTTGAAGGAAGTAACATTACCTGAAGTGTCTGAAATCGTTTAATTGTACGTTCATAAGATGAGCTTATAAAAACTCTTCCGGTTAGTTAGAACAGGCGTTGGCAGACATTTCTGTAAACCAAGTGTCAATAATTTTATTGTTCCACAACTTGTTGCTGCTCTTTCCTTATCAATTATATTCAATTCATACCTGGTACTAGCCTCAAGAAGATGTTGTTGATAATCCTCTTCAATATTGTCTTCTTTTTTCTATGATCTCAATTTTAGCCAAATTTAATCTGTCACATTCATACACATGTCAATGTCTGGAAGTTTACATGAAAGATTAAATTCTGTGTGAAATATTTCGGAACACAGCCAAGGTTTAGCGATGTTTTCTTCGGGTGTATTGCTTCCTCTATTTCAGCATAAAAAAACTGATGACAGTGCCACATCGCGGTTTTACATCGCTCCATGGAGTTAATACTTCTTACATGTACAGGTGATATTAACTCCACTAATACTTTTATTTTACTAGGTATTAAGTGTAAACGATTGTTTAGCTCGGAACTAATGAGGGACTTAATACACTTTCACGTTGCGTATCTTTGGAACCTCATTAAATAGGCTTTAATATCGTATTGCACAAGAAATATGTTATGTACAAAGTAAGATAATACAATTTTTCAAAAAAATGGAGTTATTACAGTTTAGCTCTGACGTACAGATATTTTTTTAAATACTATAGAACATATTTTAGTTCTACCCACTGTACAACTCAAACGCTTTTATAAGGAAAATGTTGGAAAAGAATAGGCAACTAGAACTTGGCCTGATTTTAACGCATCAGGATTATAGAACGTATAATGCTCTACTAAAATTATTTTGTTTTGTCACACCAAAAATATTCTATGCCTATTTACTTTAACATTATGAATGATTATCAAAAATTCAAAATAAAACGTTTTAAGCCGCACAAAACCGTACATTACAAATATGCTATAGTGTCTTATTCTTCACGAGTCGTATCAACTAAAAACTAATTGTTTTTTCTATGTTAATATATTCGTTATTTCCTCCTCTTCCATTTGCTATGTCGCATGTTAAGATTCGATCAGTTGTTTATTTTGTACTTAGCTAGATGCCCTCTTTAAGTCAATAAATCAAAATTTGTCTTATTGTAAATCTATTTTTATTCCTAGCGCTCTATATCCGATATCTTGCATGTCGCTATACCTTCATTAATAATGGAGATACTTTGTAGTGCCTTTTTGGTAGTCGCCTTGTTTGTTTTTATATTTTAATATAGTCGTTAAATCGTCCTCTTTTATTTGCAGAGGCTTTTTTTAGGTCAATAAAGCAAATTTACCTTATAGTGTGTCTATTATCATCCATACTGTCATGTGATATCTCGTATGTCACTGTACGTTCATTATTAAGGAAGATAAGGTGTAGTGCCCTTTTGGTAGTCGCCTTGTTTGTTTTTTCTATCTTATAATCCTTATCCCCTCATCTTTCATTTAGCACATCACACGCTCCAATCGGACCAATAACAACGAATATATGATGTCATACCGGCGGTGCGATTTTCGTTATAATTATAATTAGTAGTTTTTTTACATACATGTTAATTTTATGTTGGTCACTCAGAAACCAAAAAAACATTTACTCATTACCCGTTAAAACCTATTGGTCGAACACGGGAAGAGTGTGTGGCGATATTTAATTATATTTATGTGGTTGTATAATAATCTACAAACATTGTATAATATGTATATTACATGTATTTAATTTTTTTCATATTTATTCGAACGAATATAAAAATCACTCTATTGCAAATATTGTTCTTTTTTAATTTTGATCATTATCAATTATTCAGATCGAAAAATGTATGCACAAACATACGATCTAGGGTTAATATATACCTTTTAAATATAGATTTTACCATACTTGGTGAATTAAGAGTATTAATATATATTTTGTACATATTGGGCAAGTGATTAAATATTTTTGGAGCAATAGCCGATCTCTGTCCTGTTGATTTCTTGATATTTCCTAATTGAACATGTTGATTGGTTTTAGTGCGAGTCTCGTAGTAATGAGGTAAGGTAGACAGATATACTTATGATTGTATGTGTACAGGGAATACATATATAAAGTTGCCTTATATCCATTTCTTTAGTATCACAGAATAATAACGAGAGGAGTATGTCATTTTTTTTTAATAATTATTATTTTCAATATTTTCTTCGACTTTCTTGAAATAAGTTTTCTGTACAACGCCCCACCCAACAATTCCATATCTAATTCTAGACTCAACCAGTGCGTAAATATTTTTAAATATGTTAAATCTGTTTTAGATTTGAGAAATTTAAACTTTGGAACTAAAGCTCTCCAAAACTTTGTTATTTCATCTATCTCCATATCCCATCTTAAATGAGGGTCGATTTTTATTCCAAGATATTTCATAGTGTTACTTGATTTTATAATTATATTTTTCTTTGTATTATTAATTGTTATAGAATTATAAGAAGGTAGTGTGACTTTGTAACTGCAAGACGGAACAAAAAAAGTTTTTTATAATTAATTGTTAAACCTTTCTAATTAAACCATTTTATTAGTTTGAGCATATCTAGTTTAATTTTATTCTTTAAATGTTCTCAATTGTCTGCGCTATATAAAATTGCAGAGTCATCGGCAAAACTTACTATCTTCCCCTCAGTATTGGGATTGTATAAAAGAGAAAGAGGGAAAAATTTTACCATGGTATCCGCTGTAAATGTTTCAGGACAGTTTGGCCCTCCTATGTTCATATTTCCTCGAATACGTATGAATCCACAATTAATGAGAGGAGGCCCAATTGGAGCAATCTACAGATGTTCAAAAAACGGTTGGATAAATGAAGAGTTATTTTTCGACTGGATAAAACATTTTTGTCAATATATAAAGGCCTTAAAAGAAGATCCAGTGCTTCTCATATTGGAAAACCATGGGAGTCACATTTCTTTGGAGATTTATACTTACTGCAGATCACACGGAATTGTTATGGTTTTACTTCCTCCTCATACCTCACGCAGACTTCAACCTCTTGACCTAACTTTTTTTGGTCCCCTAAAGAATGCTTTTAATCGTGAGTGCGACTTGTATTTGAGAACTCATACTCATGAAAAGATCACACATTTTGAACTTGCTTCCATTTTTAACAGAGCATACCTGAGAGTTGCCACGATGGACAAAGGAATATCCGGGTTCCGTGCTGTTGGAATATGCCCCATAGATCCTAACAAATTCTCTGAAGATGATTTCAGCTTAATAGATCACACTGAAGTTTCAGATATGCACGTTGTAATGGACTTAGAAACAGATGTTACCAATGATGACAGGGCCCTTGATCAGTCGAGATGTGACAAAACTCTGCAGAGAACTTCACCAAGAAATATCAAACCCCAACCGGGACCATCGAGATGTGATGAAACTATGCACAATACTCCATCTTATAATGCCAAATTGAAATTAAACCAGCAAGCTGCACCCCAACCTGGAACCTCAGAAAATATTAAAACTCAGTCTAGTATACCCATTGAAAAGCTAGCTCCTTTTCCTTCCAAATTTATAAAGAAAAGTTCCAAATCATGTGCAAAACAACACTCAGAAATTTTCACTTCCACGCCACTAAAAACGCAATTAGAAATAAAACAAGAAAAGAGAAATATTAAGAAAAAAGCTGAAGAGACCCAAAAAAATTAAACCAAGAAAAAAACGACAGGAACCGTAGAAAAACTGGCTACTAAAGCAAAGAAATGACCTGTACGTAAGAAAGCTGTTAGAAACTTACATTTTGATGATTCTGAGTCTAAAAGTTATGATGAGAGTAAGCTTTGTGATGATGATGAATTAGATGATGTAGATATAACATTAGAAAATGAGGAGTGTTTGGTGTGCGGTGAATTCGGACGAGACAAAGAAATTTGGTACCGTTGTGTAATGTGTTCGAATAGAGCTCATTTAGAATGTAGTGGTTGGGACTCAGTAGTTAATTATACATGCGATGTGTGTGCCAAGGTCGAACGAAAGACAGTCAGAAAGTAAAATTATCTCTTAAACGTTTTTTTTTTAATTTTGTCTTAAAAAAATCTGTTTTGTTTACAATATTTGATTTATTACAATAAATTTTTTGTTTGATAAAGATTTATTTAATTCTGCGCAGAATTACCCCGTCCTTGGGCTAATACAGCGGAATGACAGTTTTTTAAAGTAAATTTTTTTCTTTAAAATTCGTTTAAAACTTTAATCCTATTTTTATGGGAATAACGTTCCCAATAGATACAAGTTTCGGTAGTTAAACTATTGAAGTTTGTTTGCACATAGGAAACTTTTTGTAAGTGTTTTACCTTAGGTGTGCAGAATTCCCCCGGTTTCCTCTAAATCGAAACGTCAACATTTGTTAATTAAAAATGTTATTTTCATTACAACCAATAATTGTGGCTTAACCCCAAATTAACATAATATTTATTACTTATTCTAGGTTTCCTTGGCATACAAAAACTTGGTCATAGTCGATTCTATTTGCTGAAGAGAAATTAATGAAGGTTATTAGAAGATATAGAGAGAAAATTTTAAATAATATTCTCCCTCGTAACCAATTTTCTAAATGGACTATTTCAATTATGAAAATTTTATAAAATAAAATCAAGTAGTCCTTTCTTAAGTACACAATTACTGTATTAACTTCTTCGTGACTCAGTATAAAATAGCTATATAAATGCATACAATTTCAAGAAGTACATATCTACAAAACTATTACTTAAAAAATTGTTATCCATGATGTTTCACAACTACAAAAATTCAATAACTTACAGCCACCATACATTATTGCCAAAATTTTATATATATTTTGGCTACCTATTGGGATTGATTCCTATAAAACCACGAAAGATTTACTTGGTGTTTTTAATAACTTACATTCTTTTATTTTTTGTTTCCTGTCAATTTTTAAGAAAACTAGTAGGTTATCCTCACGATATTTATTCAATATTATTTTGGATTTCTGTGATTGTATATCCAGCAAATAATATTGTAATCTTATATCAGTCCGGAAAATGTACCAAAGAATGGAGTACTTTGTTTCAGCTTTTAATCGAATTGAAAGAGAAAGATACTCACAAAAGTAATTGTGCAAAAATAATGTTTGTGATAATTTTAATAGTTTTACAAATTGTTATGAGTTGGAAATTAAGTAAAACTTGCTTTGTTGACATTGTTTTTGTCATTCAACGTTTATATATTTACTATCAAAATATCTTTACAACTCTGTACCTATCTGAGATAATAACAATTTTGGTTGCAAGAATGAAATCTTTAAATAATGAATTAACGTGTACTTATGGTAAATTTCAAAGGATCCGTGAAGAGAATGTAAGAAGAATTAAGAATATGTTTTTAATTTACACAAATTTGACAGATGCATGTATATTATTGAACAACATATTCGGACCTATTATGTTAATCTATTTCTGTACAGTTTTAGCAGATTTATTAGTTTTGTGTAATTGGATAACCATGTATATCTTATATAGTAAGAGTATGCGAATATCAGTCATAGTTAACGCAATACCATTCGTTGCAGTGCCAGTGGTAAGATTCATTTATATATTGTATTTATATCAACTTAAGCCACAATTTATTGTAATATAAATTACATTTTATATTTCGCTGTTGTGCGTAAAAAATGGGACAAGTCATAAACTTGAAAACGAGAAAAACGCTAAAAATTTTACAAAAAAAAATGATTTTTTTTAGTCTCTTAAAATATGTAATGATAAGAATACCAAAGAGAATAGAAGTACTATTCTAAAAATAATACCTCAGTCAACCATGGGAGCTCATCGCCTATGCTTCGCCTAGCTCAGTATCTCAAGTGTGAGTTCGTCTTGTCTTAAACTAGGAATAAGAACCTGAACCCTTAGCTGATAACAAATAAAAAAATTTTTAACTAATCATATTTTTAAAAAAAAAAAAAAAAACAATCAATTCTACCAATGCTTAACAATCAATTAGTGACGATGATACTTACGGCATCGATGACATCAATGGGCTTTTTGTGTGGCCTCCCAATTAACTGGTTAGGTCCCCCAATCTAAATCCTAAAACTTGATCTTTTCGAGAACTGCGTGAAAATAAATGACCTCACACATTTTCCTGTGTGTTTCGAAATAAATCAAGAAGAAACCATGGTCGATTTCTCGAGGTTTGCAAAAGTTCTTAGAAATAAAAAAATTCGATGAAAGGTTTTCGGAATTTGATTCACTAAAACTGGATCTTTAAAAATCCAATGGAAGTCAACATCCAGAACCAATCAGCAGAAAACCAATTAGAGCTGTGCGAAGTACAGTCCGATTCGTTTTTTCAAGAAAAGAAAAATTAAGACATTAGTACCTTTTGGAAGTTAGTCTCCAAGGTTCGTTTTCCTAAACTTCGTAACTTTTCGTTGAAACTATATTCAATGTTTGATAGTACGTACATATGTGAAAGTACATTTTCTGTTAGTTAGCTGAAAGTTAGTAGAGGATAAACATCATCATCATCATCATATAACGGGGGTCCTACGGCGATTGCCGCTTCCCGCATTTCAGCCTCCATCTTTTCCTATCTCTCCAATCTCCCTCTTCTAAGCCTCTAGATTGCATTGTTTTTGAGGATAAACACTTGCCTCAAATATCTCAGTGATTTTTATTTTATGTTAAATTATAAACATAACATATAAATTGACCATAATAAAATACTTGCAAATAATATTTCGTTTGTAATTATTTTTTAAAATGAACTTTTTTTGAACGAGTCGAGTTCTCTGGCCCTTCATAATAATTTCAAATTTAATACGGCCCGCAACGTCTAAAAGGTTGGACCACACTGACATAACCCAATTAAATTTGATTTTGATTTCTTAAACAAGAAAAGAGACTCTCTTTCCTTGTTTAATGTGGCCTCTCAAAATGGCACTTCCCGTCTAACAATATTTTTGCCCCCACTACATTTACATTCCCTCTTCTGTCTTTTTGCTCGAAGGTTTTAATACAGTTTTGGACAAGAGATTTATTAATTACTATGTTAATGGGAATAAAACACAATTGAAGTTTAAAATAAATTTCTTGTATTTTATTGAGACAATATATACGTATATTATCGCAAAATATAAACATTTTTGTTTATAAACATTTAAACAAGTTTGTTTTGTTTTTGTTACTTGGTGAAAAATTCTTCAAATAATTTAATTTTATCTTTAGGAAAAAACCAGGAAAAAAAACCTCATAATACTATCCCGACATGGTAAGTATTTGGTCTTACTATAACTATACTAAGTTTACTCTCAATAAACACCAAATTCTGAATGTTTTTTAAAAATCGTAAACGATGTTTCCTCAATATGTTACTGACTTACTGACTTCCTCTTTTAATGTGGGTAACCAGATTCTACTGCATTCTGCCAAGGAATTTGCTACACAATTGGTCACATTTAGTATAATTAAAGCCGCTTTTTTGATTTTTTTCTTTTTACCGTCTGTTTATTTTAGGACTATACTTGAATCCAATGTTTATTTTCCCATGCGTGTTTACATGTTTAAGATCTATCAAATTCTTTATTTTTAATATAATATTCATGTTCACTTGTTTGATGTGTTTGATGTGACGATGTTTCACCTAAATAAAACTGATCGCATTCACAAGGTATTTTATAGATAATTTATAATATTAATAATAGAGAATTTGATAGATCTCAAATATGTCAACATACATGGGAAATAAACATAAGGTTCAATGGAATGATTCAAGTATAGTCCTAAAAGAAACCACACAAATGAGACCATTTATGTTTTTTAAATAACAAACATATAAAATCAGAGTTTGGTGTTTATTGAGAGTAAACTAAATGTAAGTCCAAATACTTTGCCTACCACATGGGGTATTATTATAAGGGGTAGAAAATTGGGGACAGAAATTATTGGGACGGAGATAGGACAAGCAAAATAATCGATACTTGTGCGAACGGCACTCAGGGTTTGTTTGGAGAGCTGGAGTCGTGGATAAGTAAATGGCAAGGGGTCGGATTGGGGCAACTACAAAAAATTAAACAAAGGGGTACTAACGTGAATCTCTTGGGACAAACAAAACAAAAGGAAACAGGAAATACCTCTAGCAATTTAAAAAGGACGCCGCTTCGAGGTGCCAAATTATAACCATCACAACAGCTAGTTATAACTATTGAAATAATTATTAAACATAAAAAATATATCTTTTCAAATGAAACTAAAAAAAGGAGGTTAGAGAGTTAGTCAAGATAAACAAACAAAATGGTTTACAAAAAATTAAACATTTATTGTGTCTCACCACAAACAGTTACACAAATACAGATAGCTTACACAAATACAGATAGCACAAAAAATTACAGTATTAGTTACAGAGATTTATACCAAAATAAATAAAGAAGAAGAAACTTTTATAATTATGTCTTATTCGTTTACAAACTCAGTTTCTACAAAACTTACAAATATTACTGAGTTATAAACTGTGGCAAATAAAAAATTATCTTTTTAAATAATGAAAGCAATTATTATTATTTTTGAAGTTATACTTCTATACGCACGGTCGGCGTTGGAAATTTGCACGGGAGTGAATCTGTGAAACCATTACATATGTAAGATAATGAGTAAGAGAGAGACATATGATATATTTTCTCTCTCTTCCTCTCTCGAGAATAAAAATGTTCCTTTTGTATATATATTTAATATTATAAATATATTATATTATATATAATATTATATATATATATAATATAATATATATTAATATTATTATTTATGTGATATGTTTTGTATTATTTATTAAATGTTCATAAATATTTTAGGCTTTTGTATTTCAAAATAATCACTGTATGGCAGACAATTGTCAATTTTGAAATCCGTTAGTATCATGTCTAATTGTCACATATTTTACGTGTTTGGTTCATACGATGGTGTACGTGAGTTCGAATCCCAATATGAATTTTCTTTTTTATTTTTGAAATATTTAAAAACCTCACGTTAATGTTATTAAATATATTTAATATACGCAAAAATGCTAAATTTTAAAATAAAATGAAAATTTACAACATAATCCGAGTTGTTGGTTCTTTATTTTTATCTTCGTAAAGTAAGTTATGTATATTGGCAGTTTTAAATACTTATGAATATTGCATTTTAATTTGTATTGTATTATTATATTAAATTATATTGCAGTGTATTGTATTGTAATTTTTATATTAATAACAAAATAAACAATGAATTTTACTGCAGAGTATGTGTAAAAAAAATTTTTTGCATTCAACTCCTTTTATACATATATGAAAATAAAAATATATATTTTTATTAAAATATTGATACAATCCTTCATTTACTACACTCCTATTACAGGTCAAATGTTTATATACAGCAAACGATGCATCATATACCTATATACCTAATTCTTTTTCTCTTTCTGCTCTCTCTTACCTATAGCATTAAAAATATGTAATGATTGTGCAGATTGACTCCCATATAAATTTTTAACTGCGAACGCGTGTATAGAAGTATAACTACTAACACCCGTTTTTTTAATGTCTATCTTGACTTTAGAATTTAACACAAAATTTACCTGATTTCACCAAAACAAAAGCACTAAAGTTTCTGAGGGTTAAAACTGGAATCATACTGGAATTTTCTGAACAGGAACCAATTCATCTCCAAACTGCCAAAAAGCCTGTGATGACAACCAGAGAGAAACAAAACGAGGATGGAAATAACCATTCTTCCAAACTCCACTTAAACTGTAACTATTGACTGCTCAATACTAAACAATTAACTGCTACTGTCACTTTCTCTATATTTCACGAGAGGCTAATTCGCCCAAGTGATGCCGACGTTGCCAAATGGCGATGTGTTGGTCTTCTGTCAGTCACAACCACAAGGCAATGTGAAATGTGAAGGTATGTGATTTAATTTGAAAAAAAAAACAGACTTTGAAAACTGGAAATGAGAAATCGAACTTGCAAACAATTGCTCTGACATTTTAAAAAGTAAATGTAACAGTACCACTGTAGAAATACTTTATTTTAATTGTAATAGAAGTAAATCAAATATGTTAAAATATTTAACTGAATAATTAAATATTCATAGATTTATTCTTTATAGGTTATGTCCCAAAAAATACAACAAAGATCTAGATTACAAAAGGGTCAAAGATCACGTAAGATAGCAATTCATGTACAAGTACAATTAAAGTAATTATAGGAAACAACACAATTCTTGTAGAATGGCAAAAACATCATTATGGTCATACCAGAGAATTTCTTTAGTCATACTTTTGATTCACAACATATTAATTTAGAAAAGAAAGATAAGAACATAATAGGTTCAAAGCTAATAATCGGAGTCCCACAGTGAAGGTAAAAAAATTGTCTTTCTTTTTTTTCTGACTTACAAAATTCTCTCCGAGTGTATTAAACATTTATTTCTGGTCGTTTTAGAATTCTAGAAACTAAAAAGACATATTGATTCACAAATCAGATTTTTTCCATAAAAAAGAAGAGAGTGCAAGTAAACTTCAGTCTTATGAGATTTATTAAACAAGAACTCAGCGATATTAATGAAAATTTATAACATTCCAATGAAGAATCATTTTTTATATTTAAATCTATATAGCCATCACGACATGAGTATATCAATATTAAATATATATACATTTTCTAAAATGTGGAATTTTTATTGTGTTGCAACTTGCAAATTAAAATTTCTTAAATAGAATTGTTGTGTAGTTTTTATGTACGAATGTTGTAATTTAATATAATAATTATATTGTGCAACAGTTGCTTTAAAATAATAAAAAAATGTACAATTAATTCTAGAGTCAAACAGAAACGTTAGGAAAATATTGACCTTTTCCTTATAATAACAAATAATAACATCGTAACCATCAATATCAAAATTTTACAAGTGAAGTTTTGTTTTAAATAAAGTATGTATTCCTTGCTATTAACGAATCAAATACTCAAAGTATTTATTTCTTTTAAAAAATAACTACAAAAATATTTCATTCTTTTATTAACAGGGAAGACTTCATTCAAAACAATGAAGACTTTATTCAAAACAAATCAATATTTTGAATAAAGTCTTCATAAAAATTTTTCATTTTGATGGTTGTATTCATTTGACTCTCGACCTGTAAACATCGATACGAATTAGGCGAAAGTTTATAGTGGTGATTAAAAACGGGCTCCGGCCGCGTTTTTACCGTCATTATCGTTCAAGTGGATATACTATTTATAAACTATTTAAATATTAAAATATACAGTTTTAACAATTAAAATGAGTGCTCCACCAGATTTATCGGTGAGTGTTCCTTTTTATACTGCTACTGTTAATGGTCAAATAATAAATACTCAATATCAGCAACAGCAAATTCAACCAGAATGCCCAAATGTCCTTTTTCCACAAAATTTACAACCAAATTCAGCACAAATTTTAAATAACCCACCAACAACAATATATTATGTTCCTAACCAAGTACTATCACAATCTTCCTCAAACTGTCAATACAATCCTAAAATAAATCCCACATTATCTTCACCTCAAAATGGAGCTTACGATTCGATTGAGATGACACGTACATTACAAAGTGAAGAATCTTTAGGGAAATCAGCGACATTGAGTCATCGGACATCCACGAATGGCAAACTATACAACGTAGTAACAAAAAACGCAAAATTAATCCTCCGACACCAACAGAAAACGAAGACACAGTAGTAACTAGCAATAAATTTCAGATTCTACAAAATGAAAACGAAAACGACAACAATAACAGTACAGAAAATACCAACGAAACTCCAGCAACCTCTAAACCCCCACCAATTTTTATATATGGTGTTACTGAATACAATAAAATGGTTAATAGCCTATCGGAAGTAACACAAACAGAGACATTCTATTGTACAGCATTAAAGAAGAACACAATAAAAATAAATTCCCGTGACTCAGAAACATACCGAAAACTGGTAAGACATTTAAACAGCAAAAAAATTGTGCATCATACGTACCAAATGAAAGAGGATAGAGCATACAGAGTTGTAATTCGTAATCTATATCATACAGTGCCCATTAATATAATAAAAAGCGAAATAGAAAAACATGGGCATTTAGTACGCAATATTGTAAATATAAAACACAGAGTAAGTAAGGACCCTCTAATGATGTTCTACGTCGATATAGAACCTAATCGAAATAATAAAAAAATATATGAAATTCAATTTCAGTATAAAAAGAATAACATTGTCCAGTGTACCAGATGCCAATTGTATGGACACTCTAAGACATACTGTAATAGACCTTATCACTGTGTCAAATGTGGAGGCAACCATATGCCAGCTGATTGTAAAAAACCTAGAGACACACCTGCCATATGTGCTCTCTGCAATGGAGCACACACCGCAAATTACAAAGGATGCATGGTATATAAAGAGTTAATTAGCAGTAGAAACAGAGCAAGAGGAGTATCATCGCACACTCCAGCGAACAATCAACTACAATATAACAGAAATACAGTACAGAATAATCCGCACTTAAACAATCAAAATCACGCGACTTACACACAAGCAACGGGTGGAACAAATGTAAATAATGTCCATAAAAATACGAACTCATACAACCAGAATCATGCAACTTACGCTCAAATAACAAGTGGAACACATGTAAGTAATACAAACAGTGACATTGGAGAGATGATGAAGAGTTTCCTTAACGAATTCAAAGCTATGTTTTCACAACTAATTAATCAAAATAGCGTGATCTTAAACATGCTTTCCACAGTAATAAATAAAATTAGTAATGGAACTTAAGTCACTACGAATTGCACAATGGAATGCCAACGGCCTAGGCAACCATAACACAGAAGTTACTAACTTTCTTAAACATAACAAAATTGATGTTCTACTCATATCGGAAACCCATTTCACTGACAGAACGATGTTCAAGATCCCTCATTATTCTATTTACAACACCAACCATCCTGATGGAACAGCACACGGTGGCGCTGCTATTATTGTACGTAACACTATACCACACTATGAGGAAATAATGTATCAGACGGAAAAAATACAAGCTGCAATAATCTGTATCAGTTCTCAACCATGGTCTTTTGACATTGCGGCAATGTACAGCCCTCCAAGGCATAATATCACCACAGCAGACTATAAAGACTTCTTCAAACATCTATCAAACAAATTCGTAATTGGAGGTGACTGGAATGCCAAGCATACAGACTGGGAATCAAGACTATGTACGACAAAGGGAAAAAATCTCAGACAAGCCATAGCTAACACAAACAGCTCTTACTTATCTACAGGGCAACCCACCTACTGGCCATCAGATCCAAACAAAATCCCAGATCTACTCGACTTCTTTATCCTCCATAACATGGCCTTAAATTATTTTGACATACAAGCATCCTGGGATCTGTCCACCGACCATACTCCCATAATTGTGACACTATCTACGCAAATTATAAAACGTCCGAATATCCCTAAGTTGACAACATCAAAAACCAACTGAAATATATTCGAGTGTTACATAAATGAAAATTTAAATTTAAATATAAGATTAAAGCAACCAGACGATATCGATAATGCTGTGCTTCTTCTCACCCAAACTATACATGCAGCCGCTGAAATAGCTACACCCCCTCAGAATGACAAAGAACCAAGTGACACCAACATACCCGTATATATAAAACGTCTTGTTGCACAAAAAAGAAGAGCCAGGCGCATATGGCAAAGAAGTCGAAATCCTATAGATAAAAATGAATACAATAGATTAACACGGCAACTTAAAACTGCTCTACAAGACGCGAGGAATGATACATTTGAACTATTCATCAACAGCCTGTCAAAAGAAGACCACAGCATCTGGAAAGCAACGAAATCATTCAAGAGACCTATACAGCACATACCACCTCTAAGGAAAGCCGATGGAAGCTGGGGAAAAACTGAACAAGAAAAGGCATCAATATTTGCTGAACATCTCTCACACGTTTTTGGTGCACCTGAACTTAATAACAATAATAACGAAGAACAAGTTAAAAACTTCTTAGACGCTCCATGCCCAATGATGCTACCAATCAAATACTTTACTCCTAATAATGTCAAAGAACAAATTTCTAGATGCAATAACTACAAAGCACCAGGCTTTGACATGATCACTGGGCTAATATTAAAAAAATTACCGAGAAAAGCAATTGTCCTACTAACAATGATATATAATAGTATCATAAGATTAGCCTACTACCCGATTAATTGGAAGTTCGCACAAATAATTATGATTAGTAAACCAAATAAACCACCAAATATTACTACTTCATATAGACCAATCAGCTTACTTCCAATAATGTCAAAAATCTTAGAAAGACTTCTGCTCCAAAGATTCTCAGAAGACATCGGAATTAATTCAGTGATCCCCACACACCAGTTTGGTTTCCGGGAAGCCCATTCAACTCTACAACAGTGTCATAGGATTGTTAAAAACATTAATGTATGCCTCGAAGAGAAAAAAATTTGCACTGCTGCCTTCCTGGATATAGAACAAGCTTTCGACCGTGTTTGGCATGATGGTCTCCTGTATAAACTTAAGTCATCCTTTCCCACTCCTCACTATCTACTCTTAAAATCATACCTCACAGAACGTCACTTTCAAGTCAGATTCCTTACAGAAACCTCTCATTACTATCCCATAAAATCCGGTGTCCCTCAAGGAAGTGTCCTGGGTCCCCTCCTGTACCTCATATACACTGCTGATATTCCAACAACAAATACGACCACAGTAGCCATGTTCGCAGATGACACCGCCATAATATCCATCGATGATGACCCCCAAGTAGCATCAGGAAACCTTCAAATACACATGAACCTACTACAAGACTGGATGAATAGATGGAAAATCAAAGTTAACCATACTAAGTCTAATCAAATTACATTCACCAACAGGAACATCATATGTCCAAGAATTAGACTGAACAACATATTACTACCAGTAAAAACAGAAGTCAAATACCTGGGAATGACACTTGATCAAAAGCTCACTTGGAAAGCACACATCTTGGCAAAAAAAATCCAAATCAACATGAAAATACGTCAAATGAATTGGTTAATAGGCCGAAAATCACAGTTATCCACAGATAATAAACTTCTCTTGTATAAGTGCATAATAAAGCCTATATGGACATATGGGGTGCAACTATGGGGCTGTGCAAAGCCTTCTAATACCAAAATCATTCAGAGGATCCAATCCAAAATACTCAGAATGATTTTCAATGCGCCGTGGTACGTTAGTAATAAAACACTACATGATGACTCTGGAATACCGTTCGTTGAAGACGAAATCAGCAGACTAACAAGAAATTATTTAGAACATCTGCCAGCCCACCCCAACGAGGAAGCAAGACAACTACACCTACAACCAGATGTCAGACGAAGATTGAAGAGACAGTGGCCAACAGACTTTATTCACTAATTTTAATTTTAATTTTAATTTCCATTTCAATTCTAGTTTCAAATTATAATCCTACACTGATTTTATTTGTTAGTGTTAGTATTGGGAGTGTTATCAGTGGATAATTTCTCCTCTCATGTATTTGCAATACTCACATTTACTAATAGCTTGTAATAGCAGATTGTAAATTTACAAATTTAATAATAAAAAAAAAATTTTGATGGTTAAGATGTGTTTCCCGAAAAAGGATATACGCGTAATACGCCTCCATTATTTAAAAATCGCGCTAAAATCTAGGTAAAGAAAATCTGGCAACGTCGGCATCGCTTGGGTTAATTAGCTTCTCGTTATATTTCGATGACAAAAAAAGGAAAACGAAAAGATTACTAATTTGATACTAAATTCAGACTCAAACAAAACTAAGTACGCCTTAATCAGCGGCAGGCTTTACCGAGAGTGAACAGTGAACACTTACTTTTAAAATTCATTTGCACAATCTTGGTATATATAAACAAAACATATAAACTGGAATATTTATTTAAAACGCAGAATATTTTGAATGGTTTCCATTAAAAGAAATGCCGAGGAAATACACATCTGTGAAATATAAACAAACTATAAAATGGTTTACATTAATTTCAGTGACGTAAAAAGAACGAAATATTATTTGGGTTTTAATACCTACGAATGAGAAATGAAATACACTAAGATTATTCTTTAATACTTTAACAAATACGAGGGGGATTTCAATACATATCCAAAGAATTTTCAAATGCTACACTGTTCATTTCATGTAATCGAATGAACTGTCTTAGTCTCTTAACAATAAAGTCGTCCCAGGAACGCAACTCAGCAATATTGGCAATATCAATTTAAAGTCAGCTACTTTAAAATGTATAATATAAGTCTGAATTGTCAATATAAATGAGTCAGATGAAATTAAATCGTTAGAAGAATTTTTCACTAAGTAACAACAACAAAATTTGTTTAATTTATTAATGTTTGTATTTGAGAACGATTTCCGAAGTGGAAATTGAAACATCAATAAACTTATTTTAAACTTCAATTGTGGCTTATTTCCATTAAAATAGTAATTACTTTAAGATGTCACACGAAAATAGCTTCACAGCAATTTATACTTATCCTCTCAACAGTAAAAAATAAATAAAATTGCGTCCTCTAAGAAATGCACTTCAAGGCATAAAAATGTAACATTTCAATGGACCACATTTGTTTAATCGTAATGTAAAAATGTCAAAGATATCAAACCAGGAAGTTAATGATATTAATAACTAATTTTGTTTCAGATTTCATCACTTACTATGATTCTGTACTGCGACCAAATAGAAGCCAGTAGCAAAAATCTAATTAAGCAGTGCTACCTTTTACAACCGGAAGTCAGTGATCCTCTAATGATGAAGCAGCTTTTAAGTTTGACAGAATTCATTAAAGAATTAAGACCAAAAATGCAAGTTTCGGGATATTTTCGTGTTAATAAACGAATCATTCCAGTTATGATATCCACTTTAACTACTTATTTGATTATTGTTATTCAATTTAATAAAAAGTAATTAGATCAAAATCTATAGACCAGAAATAAACTAAAATTATTATCTGCTTCAGGTTACCAAGATCGTTAAGCTGGGCATTCACGTTCGGACTTGCGGTCGCACTTAGTAGGACTACTAGTTGGATATTCGTCTCCACTCATGCTCCGACTTGCTATCCAACTAGCGGCCCAACTTCAATACTAGTTTGTTTTCACGACGTACATGTACATCGCTTACCCAAAAAATGTATCGAGTAAATACTTCGCAAAATATAGTTAGGAGGAACATTGTGCTTGTTATCCTTATCATTTGAAAAACAAAGAAGAAAAAATGTTAGATGAAGAAATTATTTGATGATCGTGTGAACTATTGTGACACTTGTCGCTGTTACTGGAAAAAGTTGGTCTACTCATTTCCAAAAAAGATACCGTCATGCGTGAATGTGTCAGTAGTGAACAACGCCTTGTAGCAACTTTACGCTTTCTGGCCACTGGAAGCTCATTTGAGGATATGAAGATCAGCTGTAAAATATCTCCACAACTATTGGGAAAGGTCATACCAGAAACTTGCAGGGCTATAATGATTTTTCGTAAAATTGAAAGTTATTTTCGATTATTTATTTGCGAACTAGGGATCTTTGCTCAGCGATATCGAACAGACAGCACCAATCGAGATTTTGTTTGGAGCTGATGTTGTAAGCAAATTGTATACAGGGAGGAAATATCAGTTACAAAGTGATCTTGTAGTAAATTAATTGTTTTAATTAGAAATAAGCCACAATATAAGTTAGTAATTAAATGTATTTGACGTTTTGACTTCCACTTCGGAAATCGTTATCAAAATATTCAGAAGTTGAAGTCGAAACGTCAAAAAAATTTAATTTCTAACTAATATTCAGGCTTATTTCCAATTAAAACAGCAAATTTACATAAGATACCACAAGAAAATAACTTCAGAACGATATAAAGAAACAGTTACTTCTAATATCAGTTCAACTATGATTTAATCTTCGTTGTTTGTTGATAATTCTTCTGTAGCCAATCCGGAGTGTTGGAAATTGTACCTGTGTGGGAGTGTCCAAAATAGATTTACAGAAAGGAAAATGATTTGCCCTAACAAAAAGGAGATGATGAAGAATCGTATATTTTAATAGGGGTAATTTTTATGCAATTGAGAGTTTATTTTCTATTAAACATTTACGAACTAGGGATCTTTGCATAGAGTAATTAATAGAAATCTCATACGTAACAGGTTCCGAAGATCAACTGACTAAAGGAAATTTTCGATCCGACCTGTGATCCGACTTCCAACTTCACCATTCACGCTCCCACTTCCTCGCCAGTCGGAAGTCGGACCTTCAAGTCGTCCCTCTAGATTATCCGACTCGTACCACTATTTATCCAACTAATCCAACCAGCCCACTCACGGTCCGATTTCAGATCCAACTGCGGAATTTGGACCACTAGTCGGACTACAAATGGGAACGTGAATGACCTGTTTTAGTTCGACAAACCTTTATGGGTGTGGCTTGTTTCAGGAGTTTCTGATCTGTTCTTTACTTTGTTTTTCCAGATGATAATTTGAGGAGTTTGAACCATTTATTTGATATTTTTTCCACTGGTTTACGCTCTTGAATTCTGTCAATGTTTATAATAAAAATTTTCATTTGATTATATCACAGGCTCAGGCCTGGAGGAACTGTATTGGTGTCCTCCAATTATTAATTCTGCGTATGTGTTTTCGTTGGATAGTTTTTTTTATACTCGTACTTTATTTTTTTATATTCTTTGTTCTTGTTATAAGTTTCTTATATCATACTTTTATTACTCTTGGATCCCTGTTCTTTCTTATGTTTAACATTCTGGCTTTTCTTACACTTTTCACCGAGTAATGTTCTGCGTATGCATTGAGACTTCCTCTAGTACAAACATTGTTATATCTGATTGATCTCTGGAGTCGATAATAATATGATCTATCATGTTTACTGTGACTCCATCCACAGATCTCCATGTTCCCCTGTAAATGTTTTTTACAGAAAGCTATAACGAACAGAGATGAAGAAAATACACAACTAGGTAATGCTCTTCGCTTTCAAATGATAAAAAGGACGCCAATGTAAGTCCACATCCATAATATTGGTGTATAGGACATAGTCAATTCTCACAAACTTCTGTTGTTTTCATTGTAATTAAATTATGGGCTAGGGGTTTCGAGGCTTACAATATATGCCCTATCATCAGGCTACAGTACAAAGATCTTTGTTTTAATAAAAACTAAAAGCTAAAAACAGTAAACAAATGCGAAATTCGTTCGTTTTTGACAAACTAGAAGAACTGTAGAGAACTACCAGACAAAAAAAAAGAGAAGAAAAGAGGATATACAAAAGAAACAAAAAACGAAATCACTTAAATAAGGAACTTAAATATATGGAAAACCTTAACAAAAAGAAATAATTCAGAGGATTCTATAAGAAAGTTAACATTAACAGAAAATAATTCAAAGCAATTACAAGACAATGCAGAAGTTAGAATGGCGACCTATTAACAATAAGGAAAGACGCATTGAATAGATGGGTGGAACACTTTAACCAGGCATTTAATATAGAGGAAGAAGAAGAAAACCTGAAAGACGAAATTGTAACGATATTTATTTTGCCTACCTCAGGGTAAGAACATAGGGGTAGAAAATTGGGGACAGAAACTAATGGGGGTCAAGATAGGGCAAGCAAAATAATTGTTATTTGTGCGAACGGCACTCAGTGGTTAGCTGGAGAGCTGGGGTCGTGAATAAGTTGAAATAAATGGCAAGGGGGTTGAAACCAAGGTTGAATACAAAATATGAAACCAAGGGTCATGAATCACTTGGGACAAACAAAACAAAAGGAAACAGGAAACACCTCTAGTAATTTATAAAGAGCGCCACTTCGAGGTGCCTAATTATAACCATTACAACATCTAGTTGTAACTAGGGAAATAATTATCAAACATAAAGAAACATATCTTTTTCAAACGGAAACTCAAAAAAAGGTTAGTTAAAAAAAGAAACAAATGTTAAGAAACAAAATTTAACATTTATTGTGTCTTACCACAAACAGTTATCAAAAATACAAATGGCACAGAAAATATACTATATAAATAGTTGCAAAATACAGAATAAAAAAAACTTAATTGTCTATCTGTTTACAAAGGAGATTGCTACAAAAAATTTTTAAATTGTTATGAAAGCAATTATTACTTCACCAAAAAAAGTCTGTCTTTACTTTAAAATTTAATCGCTTAAAAAGTTATCTGAATTTCACTGTTTCGCACTTAACTTTGAGAAAAAAAACTTGTTAAACATCTATGGGACATCTATCTGGACATATTCTCCAACAGGGACCAAGCAACCATTTCCATACTCAGGGACGAACAATCAAGAGATGTAAATTAGGTTCGGTGGAGGAAGCAAGCTGACGACGGGGACATCCTATATAATAATTTCATCAGTTTCCGGTATCTACATAAATATTTTGGTGGTTACTCTTTTCTAAACTGCAATGATTTGCAAAGAGTAAATTAATCACCTTAACCGGTCTTAAGACATTACCACCAAGAACATTGAATCGACCCTTGATTCAAAGTCCGCAAAACGTCTTCTCCGTTTAAAATCTCCTGGTTCACTCCCTATCTGCCTTACATTTTACAAATTCAACGCCAAAAAATTTCCCTTCACGTCTCCGGCCAGTTTGTGGTCTACGAACCTAAACAAACAAAATACCCCTCTTGACCTCGTTCTTAGCAACGAACCGACAAAAAAACATCTTGATTATTTACTTTTAAATTGGGTAATTGGAAATTTTTTACCTCACAATACATACAGAGAATAGGTGAATTTTAATGTAAATAAAGACAAAAAAAAATATTCTCAGCTTTATTACGTTTTAGAAAAATTGAATACCTGACTTGCAATATTTTTCCTAAGAACCTCTTTTTCAACCGGAATATTAGGGGACTCGAATGTAAACAAATCGTTTTCAACGACAAAAACAACTGAATACAAAACTTAAAACAGAATTTATATTATCATATAGATATTAAATATAAAACGCTACAAAATAGATGAAGTAAAGGGAACAGACGAGAGGAAACAGGAACCACCAACGATTCTTGAAGTTAAAGAAGATGCAGTTAAAAAACTAGTCAGAAACAAATCACCCGGAATAGATAATCTCCTAGCTGAACTATATAAATAAGGTGGCTACGATACCATAATGGCATTACAATAGCTTATAAAAGAAATATAAACACAGAAATCCCTCCCCAATGATTTTAGTAATGAAATACTTTGCACCATCCACAAAAAAGAAGATATCTTTGAATGCTCTAACCACAGAGGAATTACGCTTCTAAATGCAGCATATAAAATATTTTCCGCAGCCTACGACTCTGTGAATAGAAGGGAAATGTTTAAAGCAATGAAAGAGTTAGAAATACCAGATCTGTTTGTAAATTCAACAAAACTAACTATTGAAAAAGTCACAAAAACTAAACTGGCTTGGTCACCTAGAAAGAATGCCAGATAATCGAGCTGTAAAAGTAGTCCAGAGATGGAAGCCCCAAGGAAACAGAACAAGAATAAGGCCCCGTAAAAGATGGATAGACGACGTAGAGAAGGATCTTAAAACCATGAACATCAGGCAGTGGCAAAGGAAAGTATGCGACAGGGCAGAATGGAAGAACATTGTTAAGCAGGCCAAGACTCACAAAGGGTTGTAGCGCCATTAGAAGAAGAAGAACTATTGAAAAAGTTGAATGTATGTCTGAACCTTTTAAAACAAATAACCATCTGCGCCAGGGAGACCCTGTTTTCTATATACTGTTTAATCTGGCTCTGGAAAAAGTAAATAGCATTAAAAGAATCAGTTACAAAAATGGGTTTAATAATAATCACCAACAGAACGAATTATATGAAAATAAGCACGCAACTACAAATCCTAAGACCTTCCCAAGCCTTCTTCTAAGTCCCAAGCCTGATATGTAAATTGTAACTCTTTCATATAGGTACTTTGTCTAATTTTACCTTTTAATTTTAATCTAAATTCTACATACCCTACATCAAATAAATAGCTTATGACTGACTATATTGTACAGTTTCCATCAGACTGGTTATAACCATTGCCACTGATGTCCCAATATATTTTATATTGTGCCAATTCTCTTATAAATAAAATTTTCAGCTCTTATTAAATTAACATTTTATTTATTTTGCTTTGATTTTAACTCTTGTTTTGTATTATGTGATCATTGTTTGTTTCATGTTTTTTTTAGCTTTTAGTTACAAAGACCTATGTACTTTGGCCTAATTATGGGGCATAAATTGTAAGCCTCGAAACCGATAACCTACAATTTAATTACAATAACAACTACTGAAGACTGTGAGAATTGACTTTCTCCTCTACAACAGCTCTTCGCTTTATTTGTAGATCAACTGTTAAATATTGATCAATGATAATAAATGCAATTTGTTCTATGAATACATTCTTAACACGTTAACCGCCAGGGCGTTCATCAGTGGTTGACGTAGGCGATTACAAATATCGGTTCTGACATGCCACATAACGGATATTTAATGCAGTTGTGTGATAATAGTTAATTGCTGGTATTAATTAATCATAAAAAGATAATATTCGTTGAATAAATGAAAGAATGGAAAAGAAAAATATTTTTGAAGTGTGTAAACAAATTTTTACATACTTCAAAAATACTTTTCTTTTCCATTCTTTCATTTGTCATAAGTGTGTACAAAAACATATCAATCTTTTTAAATTTTTTAATAGTTGAGCTAAATTTGTTTATAAAGAAAGCCATAAAATAGCGTATTTCAAAATCGATTTAGTTCAAACTGCCTGGATTGCAAAGTTTGCTCCGGCTGTTAACGTGTTAATAGGTGTAATATTTTTGTAGTGGATTTAATAGTTCATTAGTGTTTTTACCAGATTTTTGTATTACTCAATCAAATCGATAAAGCACAGAAATATAGCAGGGTACACACATGCCACATTTGCTAGTAATTGCAATGCCAGCAGCTTGCTTGCCTATACTGGTAAGGCGAAAAAGCAGGATAGATTTTTACACATGGCAGTGCTAGTATACAAACTATGAGACTAAAGTACTTGTTTTGTAATTAAAACTTTTTAAGTTTTTAACAAAAAAAAGGGGATCCATGGAAGGTATTCGGAATGAATTCAACAAAGCAAATATTGCTGATGACCAAGGATATTGTTAAAACATTTATAATGAATCCGAAGAGGAACTCAAAAAAGAGAAAAATTTGAGTGGGAAACTGGATTGGTAGGCGAGAAAATCTTGGAGCAATTTTTTATTTTGACCTTCATCTCTTTTATAGTAATACCTTCACCCATTTCCTTTTTAATTTTTGTGTAAACATTGTCACGGGCTATTTTATTTTTATATAGAGACGATTTAGAATTCAAAAAACACTTCAGTTCTCTATATATAGCAATAAATTTGATGGTTTTTTCATCTCCCCAACGAAACATTTTTTAAATTAAAAAATTTAAAAATAAAACGATTAATTTTTATCACCAACAAAACAAATCTGATGATTCTCAGCTAGCTACTGACATGCCCGTAGCGGTAGCGTGCGTTCACACATGCCAGTGATACGCCCCACGCATACGCCTTGCATCTCACAGCATGCTAATAGCAAGAAAAATCAAATTCTTTGCGATGCCATAGCAAGCCAGGAAGTAGCATGCCAGTTAACGTACTTACTTGCCAGTTTGGGGACAGTAGCTGGCATACCAGTTGCTGACATAGGCTAGTAGCTGGCATGCACAAAACACATTTACTAGAAAGTACTTGTTTTGTAATTAAAAGTTTTTGAGTTTCCAACTAAAATTTTTGTGTAAGCATTGTCACGGGCTATTTTATTTTTATATAGAGATAATTTAGAATTCCAAAAACACTCCAATTCTCTATATATAGCAATAAATTTGATGGTTTTTTCATCATCCCAACGAAACATTTTTTAAATTAACAAGTTTAAAAATAAAACGATTAATTTGTATCATCAACACAACAAATCTGACAATTCTTTGCTAGCTACTGGCATGTCCGTAGCTTCACACTTGCCAATGCCACTCCCCACGCATGCATGCGCCTTGCATCTCACAGCATGCTGCTAGCATGAAAAATCAAATTCTTTGCGATTAGCTAGCATGCCAGAACGGACGGTAGCTGGAGCTTGCTAGGTACTGATATGCCATCGTGCTAGTAACAGCCATGTGTATCTCCGGCTTATATCTTTTTTTATTATAAAAATTGATTAGTTTGTAAAAATTATTTTACTTATAGAAAAAATGTTCCATTATTAATTTATAAAAATTAATTATAAGAAGTTATTATAAAAATCGTTTTATGATAAATTAAAATTTAAAAAAAGGTGCTGTAGTTTTTTATAGGCGTATTGTACTTAATTTTAACGTTATCATATTCAGGAATATACCATCAAACTGTTTGAAAAGAGGAGAGGTATAGGGTATAGGATATAAAATGGGATCATTCTCCGATTCTTCTAAGAATCAGTACAAAAGGGTAGTAAATAGAAGGACTGATTGGGAAAGCTGCACACATTGGACTTTACCTTAGCGAATTGACGCATGAAAAAATCACTGACTATTCATTATGGAAGGTTACTAATAAACTGAAAAGACCCATCATGCATAACCCTCCAATAAGAATGAAAAATGAAAAACAATGAAAAAAAGCTAAACGTTTTGCAGAACATTCTAAACTAAATGGAAATTTGTTACTCCTAAAGAAGTCCTAAAGGAGATAAATGAAAATATTAATTCTGGATTCGATTTGGTAACAGGAGAAATATTAAAAGAGCTTCCAGAAAATGACTCACTTAATAAATGCATCATTCACACTTGTGTCCATCTACTGGAATGTTGCAGAGGTAATAATGATAGCAAAGAAAGGTAAACCGCAAAATGAAGTTTGATTATGTAAGCCTCTATCTCTGTTGCCTATACTATTGAAACTATTTGAAAAACTATTGCTAAAAAGATTAAAACTAATAGTAGACCAAAAAAACCTCATACCACCTCATCAGTTTGGTTTCCGGAAAAGTCATTTGACCTTGAATGAAATACATACATAGAATATCTAATTTAATAGCAAGAGCACTGAAAAGAATGAAAGTTTGTTTAGCTGTCTTTTTCTGAATGTTGCTCAAGCTTCCATAAAGACCTCATTCACAAACTACAAAGTGTACTATCAAAACAATACTCTCAATTATTGGAATCTTACAGACTCTTCAGTCAAGCTGAAGAGACCTATTCTAGTCTGAAAAAAATCAAAACGTGGGTAACGCAAGGTAGTGTGTATTGGGACCGCTATTCTACCTATTATATACTAATGATATTCTATACCTTGAAGAAGATATCATAGGCACTTTCGCAGACTCTTCAGTCAAGCTGAAGATGCCTATTCTAGGCTAAAAAAATCAAAACGTGGGTAACGCAAGGTAGTGTCTATTGGGGCCGCTATTCTACCTATTATATACTAATGATATTCTAGACCTTGAAGAAGATGTCATAGGCACGTTCGCTGACGATCGAGCTATCCTATCAGTTGTAAAAACCATGAAGAAGCTGCAAGATAACTGCAGATCACAGTGAATAAAGTCTACCAATTTTACGTATAAAAAGAATGATATCTACGAATTCAGGGGGAACTGTCTGAACCTTTTAAAACAAATAACGGGCTGCGCCAGGGAGACCCCCTCTCCTGTGTACTGTTTAATCTGGCTCTGAAAAAAGTAATACGTACGTCACAAATCACAACCACTAGTTCAATATATAATAAATCAGTGCAAATACTGGACTTTGCTGATGATATCAATAGTTGGGAGAACGGAAAACGCTGTACGAGCAGCCTAGCATTTAAAGAATCAGCTACAAAATGGGCTTAATAATAAACACCAACAAAACCAAGTATATGAAAATAAGCACGCAATCACAAATCCTACGACCACTTGTTATAGAAAACGATGTCATTGAAACAGTGAACGAATTTGTATACATGGGAGGGCTTCTTACATCTCCTAACATATGGTTCAGAGACCTGGACTCTAACAAAAAATAATGAAAACATATTAAGAAGTTTCAAAAGAAAAGTACTAAGGCGAATCTATAAAGCAGTGAATGACAATGGAGTGTGGAGAAGACGATACAACTTCGATCTTTATAGAGTATACCAGGAACCTGATATCGTAAAACATATTAACATAGTACGTCTGAGGTGGATAGTGGTGGATCCATTGGTCAGAGAAGAAGAGGATGACCCAGAACAACATTCCTTGATAACATCGATGAAGACATGAGAAATATGGGAATACATGCTTGGTAAAGCAAACTGATGGATACGGACGACTGGAGAGAAATTCTTGAGGAAACTAGGACCCACGCAGGATTGTAAAGCCAGAATAATTATGATGATGAGAATGATATATCAGCCTAATAGAATAGATAACATTCAGGTTCATGTTGCAGATTCTGCAAAATACGAGACTATGTTGGAAATTTCACATTAAAAAGAAGAGAAGAACTCAACCTAAAATTTAGGAAGATAAACTGGATGCTTGGAAAATATTCTAAACTATCTATTGAAAACAATCTACTGATTTACAAATAAAATACTAAAACCAGTATGGACCAGTAAAAACAGCATTTATTTATTACAGAGAATTCAGAATAAGGTTCTGAGGAGCAGAGTTGATGCTTCATGGTATGTAAAAAACCGGCATGCCTCAAACCAGATCTCAAAATGGAGACAACAAAACAAATAATTGCCAAATATGCCCGTAGGCATGAACGCCTTCTTCAACATGTAAATATCGAGGCCATCCAACTGTTCGATAACACAGATATAGAAAGAAGGCTCAAGAGGATAAAACCCTTTGAGTTAGTGGAGCGAAAATAAGTAGTGTAAAAACAGAGTGCGAGCTTAATATATCTCTGTAAAGTGAAAATATTACTGTAAGTTAGTACTTATACAAACATTAATGACAAAAACTATAGTTCTTAAAATGACAACTGTAATGTTGCACAATACAACCGATGTAGCCTATCTTAGCGGTTAACCAGTTTATACAATCGAAATCTTTAAAATCATCAAGCGTAATCTTGACGTTCAAAATTATGTCGGCAACGTTCTAGATCGATGCCTTCTTCTCACCTCGCCGGCTCTCGCGCGAAACAGTGGCACTGAAGAGCTCGATCAAGAATTTTTCCTTGTTCCTATTGAACTTCCCTGAATTTTTCCTGCAATTATCATTGGTAGTATTTCGTATCTATCTAATCTTATTACATGCCCAATGTAGGATAGTGGCAATTACTAATGACATCAATGCAGTTGCCCAGGATGTGGCAAGTGGAGCTATAAGTGAGGTTGGTGTCTTATGTGGAACAGTTATCAAAAGCAGTCTCTCCTTTATGATACTCGATGTGGTCGTTCCGATCAAAGGTGCTTCCTCTACAACAAAAATATACATCCCATATTATAGCATTATGCGAATTAATGGAATCATTGTAACATTTTTCAATATTCACCGTTATCAACACTGTCCACACATTGAGAACTGACCAAGCATTGAAAACATAACCTTACTTTACTCTGCCTTTTATTTGAAGGTGTTTTAGAATATTTCCCACTAAGTTTGTGTTGTTTTGTACTTGGTTTGTGTTGTTTTCAGCGATTTGTAAGTTTGTTTGGTTTAATTCCATCGTGGATATTACGGCTAGGAAGCGTGAAAAGATTATCACGTTAAGTGAACACACTTCTATGTCACAAAGAAAAATAACAAGAACGTGTGGAGGTCAGGGGGTAGTAAGCAAGATTTTGAAGTATAAACGAGAAACGGGATCAATGAAATAGAAAAGGGTAGGAAAATGCGAAAGAAAGAGAAAAACAACACCAGCAGATGAACGATTTTTACTTCGAAAGAACAAATTGGACCCAAAAAAAAACAAGCCAAGAGCTCTAACAAGATCTAGCAGCATTAAGTGTAGTGATTCATGACTCAGCTGTTCGGAAAAGACTTTTGGAGAATGGTAGAAGGGCAATGCGTCCACAGAAAAAAACAGATTGTAACTAAACAAATGAAGAAACAAAGGGGACAGAAATAAACTCAGGGACATCGGTCGAAATTCGTCAGAAAGTCCGACAATGAAAACCTTACACTAATATCATATTGATCAAACCGTAAAACATTCAGTCAAAAAAATGTTTTGGGAATGTTTTTCATACATTGATGGTTGGATCTTTGGTACCAATCGAAGGCATGATGAACAGCCAAAAATACAAATCCATGTTGGAACAGCGTTATGATAAAGAACTACAAAAATGACAGCCCCAAGGAAAAGCGATTCTTCAACAGGACTCTGCTCCCTGTCACAAGTCAAAGCAAATGACGAATTTTTTCAAAAATAAGAAGATTACTGTTTTGGATTGGCCCGGTAATTCGCTAGACCTCAACCCCATTGAAAATTTTTGGGCCATTTGTAAAGCTAGACTAAAGTCATTCAGGTTTGGTTTCGATATGAAAGGTTATCTGGGAACTGTCAGAAGCTCGTAGCTAGACTGCGCAAAATCGACTGTATTATAAAAATAAAAATGATAGAAGCGGTCATTCAGGTTTGGTTTCGAGATGATAGAATATCTGGGAACTGTCAGAAGCTCGTAAAATCTATGCCAAAACGGGTAAAAGCAGTAATTGCACAGTATATTGCTTAAAAAGAATCAGTAGGTTCACTCTCGCATTTTCACGGTTCCAATTTTGAATCCACTCCTAGGTCCGTGCCGGTCCGTGCGCAATAGATTTGGCGAAAAATGCTGCTGTTGCAAGATTTAAAATATTTCATTAGTTTCAAAGAATATTCCAAAATTATAATAGAATAATTATTATTATAGAAATTCTTCGAAGAGTGGAAAATAAATTTCATAAATGGTAAAATTCTTCACATACCCACTATACACACTTCTAAAGTTTGAAAAATCATATTGCCTAATTGACTTAATCTATTTAAATAATTAATCATAAGTATCTATCGTGTTTGTCAAAGTGAAATAGATTTGTACTAAGTAGTACTTGTAAAGAATTTCTACGTCCTTGGAGATCAATATATCACTGTTCCAGAAGTATAAACACATAATTGTAAAATTTTGAAAAATGACTTTATTATGTTGGAGGGGTTAAAACTGCATTTTCTATATATTTTTAAATCATCATAACTCTACTTACGGAATCACCGGTCATGGCGAAATTCGTAAGTAAAATTACGACGATTTACAAATATGTTGAAAATGCAGTTTTGATCCCTCCGACACAATAAAGTCATTTTTCAAAATTTTACAGTTATGTCATTATACTTCCGGAACAGCGATATATGCTATCACTTTGCCATCGTTGTCTGGAAGTGGAATCTGATTTTATCTTTCAAAATTATGATTTGACTGTTACTGTTCCTGTCTGTGAGTATCTTAGCTGGGTGTAACATATGTTCTATTATTTTATATTCTGCAAGAATTTGAGTATTACTTTATTTGCAGAAACTATTTAATAGGCCTCCCAAAACCCAGCTTTGGTTTGATTCCTCATGCTTTAGTCTTAAAAAAAACTTAAGCTATGTAAAAAACACAATTTTCTTGAACCTTTTAAAAAAGAGTATTAAATAGCTGAGAAGATATATCGCATGTCAGGATTCGATCAATTAATTTTGTACTCAGCCTGGAGACTTTTTTAAGTCAATAAATCAAAATTTGTCTTAAGGAAAATCTATTTTTATCCATAGTGCCCTATCATATCTTGTATGTCGCTATACGTTCATTAATATTGAAGACACTGTTTATCTTCCCTATCTACCCTTTTAGTAGTCGCCTTGTTTATTTTTTCTATCTGAATATATTCGTTATATCCTCCCCTTTCATTTGCTATGTCGCATGCTAGGATTCAATCAGTTGTTTATTTTGTACTCAACCTGAGGCATTTTTTAAGTCAAAAAATCAAAATTTGTGTTATGGTAAATCTATTTTTATCCGTAGTGCCCTATCCTATCTAGTATGTCGCTATACGTTTATTAATATTGAAAATACTGTGTAGTGCCCTTTCATTTAACGCATTTTTTCTGTCTTAACAGCATTTTTACAGCTTTTACTTAATTATATTTAATTTTGGTAGATGGTGGTAGTTCAGATTTCTTTCCAAGGTGGCGTAGTTACCTTACTGGACAAACAGTGTGACATCCTAGCTTTTTAATATTGTTCTGAAGCTATTTTCTTGTGACATTTTAAATTAATTACTATTTAAATGGGAATAAGCCACAATTAAAGGTTAAAATACGTTTATTGACGTTTCAATTTCCACTTCGGAAATCGTTCTCAAAATACAAACATTAGTAAATTAAACAAATTTTGTTTTTTGTAATTTATTTTTTAATTCATGTAATCGAATGAACTATCTTATAAGTAAAGTCGTTACAGGAACGCATCTCAACAATATTGGCAATATCATTTTAAAGTCGTCTACTTTCAAATGTATAATGTATGTCTGAATTGTAAATATAGATGAGTCAGATAAAATTTAATTATTAGAAGAAGTTTTCACTAAGTAACAAAAAACAAAATTTGTTTAATTTACTAATGTTTGTATTTTCAGAACGATTTCCGAAGTGGAAATTGAAACGTCAATAAACGTATTTTAACCTTTAATTGTGGCTTATTCCCATTTAAATAGTAATTAATTTAAAATGTCACAAGAAAATAGCTTCAGAACAATATTAAAAAGCTAGGATGTCATTTAAATAGTAATTTGTCCTAGCTTTTTATATCGATAGATTCTTCCAATTGTAAATGTATGTAAAAATTTGAGTTTAACTAAATACGTTGTGAACGTAGTGATCATACAGTGGGATATTTAGGCTATATGACATTTTTTCATTTCATTATTTTGTTATTAATAAGTTGTGATTGTGGAAATATATATATATATATATATATATATATATATATATATATATATATATATATATATATATATATATATATATATATATATATATATATATATATATATATATATATATATATATATATATATATATATATAGAATTAGTTTCCTCATTAGCTCTTCGTTTTATGAGATTTCTCACCAGTAACAGTGAATACAGCGTGATTTTCTAATGAATACAAAAAATTAAATATTCGATTAATCCAAACTGATGGATTCAACATAATACATTTTGAAGGACAATCAGTAATTATTATTTGGGAAACTATCGATAATTGTCGAAAACGTTAAATTAAGGAACGTATTCATTATTCCGAAAATCTCATTAAATTTTAGGTCGCCACAAGTCACACTTTTCCTATTTATTTTCGAGCACTGTATTAAAAATTATATTGAGCAGTGTAACAAAAACTGGAATTTATCTGCGCGTGGATCTCATGCGCGTGAAAAAAATAGAACATGAAGAACAAAGGACTGGCGGCAGAGTGAACCTACTGATTCTTTTTAAGCAATATACTGTGGTAATTGCATCCAAAGGGAAACATATTTCCTATTAAATAATATAAATTTACCTTTATAGTTTTGTCAAAATATAATTTTTTTCTAAATAAACTGTTTTTTCAGTAAAACAGACTATGATTCCATTAATTCGCACAGTACTGTATATCATATAAATCACTATTCAAACAGTGTAAATTTATTTACGAATCATCTTTCACAAAGATATTATAACTGAACAGACAAGTGTTGCCCTATTTTATGAAGCACTCTGTACAAACTTTTCAAAAAAAAAAACAGAAACTTTTTTGACAATTTTTTTCTTGTGTAGTTTATTGCTGGTTATTATCTTTCAGTCAATTTAATCAAATTAAAAGAAATTATAATAGATGTAAAATTTTGATTACCACATCAATTCCATTAAAGAAATTGGCTTATTAAGTCGTTGTTGTCTAGCCATTATATAAGCTCAACATGTTTAAAACGTACGCTGTAACGAAACAGAAAAATAAGTTTGTATTACTAAATTTTTATGTGAAAATTGGCTATTTCTTTGGAGTTACGCCAACTAAATGGGCTGCATTATCAATTTTACTAATATTTTTTAATATCATTCTTGCAATAATGAGTGTGGAAGATATACTGAAACAATTACATTTTAAAATTGATGGAAAAGCTACATTGCCGATTATTACTCTTTTGGCGTACTTACTTTATAATTTAATCACCTTTTATCAAATGCATACAAAAAGAGATCGTTGGAATAAACTATTGACTGATTTATTAAGTTTGGAAGAAAATAATTGCAGAACAACATTAATAAAGTATATGAAATTGCTAATTTTTGCTATTCAATCTGTTTTATTATTTTTAACTGTTTACTTGTTTGGAAAAAACTGTACAGATATTGTTGGACTACTTTCATCTATTCATTGGTTGTATATTTACTATCAAATGCTGATTATGGTATACATTTCGACTGAAGTGTCTTCTATTGTAGCGCAGAGTATAAAGTGCTTGGGTAGCTGGTTAGAAGAAGCCGTCAAACATAGAGCTGTTCATATTAGTAAACATGAAAGAAAGATTAATAGAATATATATGAAATATTTGAATATAACCACAACAATATTACACCACAACGGTTATTTGGGACCTATCATACTATTATTTTTTATTGTTAATTTTATGGAAACTTTATCACTTTGTAATTCTGCAGTACAAGCTTTGTTGTGTGACTCACATAATTCCAAAAAGTGGTTATTTAACTATTTGCCATATGTTATAGCTATGTCGGTGAGTACATTATCCAAATTTCTTCTTCCTATATCTACTTATTGCATATTAGAAGACACTGTTTTAAAAAGCCTTTTCATCGTTAACGGATTGCAAAATATCTTTTTCGTCGACCATCCATTTATAATCAATTTTAACACCCTCAAAACCATTGATTAATGTCTTGAACGTTATTTGTTTCTAATTTCAATAGTTCGTCCTTTCTTAACGCACCAGCCACTCCGAAAATCAATGCAACCTACAAAATGAAATGTTATGAAATACGAGTATTAAAATATATAAACTTAATTTACTGGTTTACCTTTATCATTAGAAACACGTCGTTAGGAGCATCAGAGATGAATTTCTGGACTTGTTCTTTTTCAAGTGTTTTTGATTTCTTTGGTATATAACCTGTTCTTTTTTTCTTGATAAACATAATTAACTTATTATATTTAGATATATCAATGTTTGATTTTAAACTTAAGGTTGATTTTAGCATCGAATATTTGGACCACAAACTTGCTATTAGTCCTTTTTCGGCAATGTTTGAAAAATATGTCAAAAATGCAGATTCTGAATATCGTATTATTTTTCTCTCGTCACACCATGCAATAAATTCAGCGTTTTTTTTTTTCGTACAACACTCTAATTTTTTCAGGCAGTAAACTTAAAGATATTTCATGTGCAGTTTCTGCCACTTCTGGTGGAGTTAAATTAAACTCTTCGTCAATATCCATCTTTTGATTTTTCGAATACACACAATTTTAAACAATAATGTAAATAATGACATACAACGACATATAGTACTAACAGCGGCTACTTCATTTTAAATTTTTTAGTGGGAATATGAATAGGTATATCTTTGGTTGCCTACACCACAGGTCACTGCCAATCACAGAGCGTTTAATTAATTTATGCAAGCAATGTATGTTGTGTTGTCTATAATGAAATCGTTCATTAATAGAAAATCATTCAGAATGACGGTATTAGATTTTTGTTTTGATACAGTGCAGCAACAACCGCTGATACGTATTTCGACCTTCTTAGGTCTCTTCAGAACGGTATAGTCACTGCTCTGAACCAAAACAAAAATCTCTCCCGTCCTATACAATAGTTATTAAAATAACTATATACGGACGTAACTACGCCATCTAAAAACAAAAAGAGAAATCAAACGATTTCTACTTAGCGAAACCGAATTCAAATCTTAACCACTGTGTTTCCTAAAATTTGCGAAGCTGTTTGTTTCGCTGTTTACTTCGTTGGAAGTACGAGAAACTGAATTCACTACGAATTTTGACTAGGATGAACGGCTTGTGGAATGCAATTTTAGATTCCCTTGCCGAGTAATTCATCCAGCTGTTTGTTTCGCAAATTTTAGGAAACACAGTGGTTAAGATTTGAATTCGGTTTCGCTAAGTAGAAATCGTTTGATTTCTCTTTTAGAAAATCATTAATTAATAGGGGTCATTAATCAATGATTTTGAGGGTGTTAAAATTGATCATAAATAGACGGTCGACGGAAAATAGTTATCGACCGTCGGAATTAATTATTATTTATTCCTACATTGACCTTAATTATTTTCCTACTAGTAAATAACGTTTACTAGTAGGAAAATAATTAACTACCTCTGATATATATATATATATATATATATATATATATATATATATATACAGGGTGTCTAGAAACTCTCCTGATAAACGGGGACAAATTAGTCCAATTCACCTAGTCCGAAAATGCTTTCTAAGGGAGCTAGAGCGCTTGGTATTCTAGTACTAAAAAGTACTCGCACCTTAAGTTGCTAGGATACACCGTTTTCTAGAAAAATCGATTTAAAAATTTTTCGTTTTTTCGTCATGAAAGTTAAATTAATAGGTATATACCTTAATTATATATATATATATATATATATATATATATATATATATATATATATATATATATATATATATATATATATATATTCGGTTTTTATAACGTCTTACGACGTTGTCCGACTCCCAAACGCCACTGTATTCTGTCTTAAGTTAGGTTTTCGTCCAGATTTCTAGCGCTAATCGCTTTCCTAACTCCCAGGTTCCAGCTCTGTGGTGGTCTTCCTCGTTTCCTCTTCTCTGGGGGTTGCCACATCATCGTTTTTTTAGGCAATCTTTCGTCCCCCATTCGGCTCACATGCCCATACCGTATGAGCTGTTTTCTCTCAATATCCTCAACTATAGTGCCCTCTATACCCATTTGTTGTTTTATCACTTCATTCCGTATTCTGTCGGCTCTTGATATTCTCATCGATCTTCTGATGGCATCCATTTCCGTGGCTTCGACCTTTTTCTTATATTTTTCGGTTATTCTCCATGTCTCAGCTCCATAAAGTAGGCTAGTTTTAACCATTGTCTCATAGATGTTCCATTTTCTTTTCTTTGATATTTCTTTACTCCATAGAATTCCGTTCAAACATGCTATAGCTCTTCGTGCTTGTACAATTCGATGTTCTATTTCTCGTTCGTCTTTTCCACTACGGTCGAAGATGACGCCCAGGTATTTATATTCGTTGCATGGATTTATTTTTTAATTGTCATCGATATTGAGTTGTTCTGCTTCAGCTCCAATTGAGAGGTATTTTGTCTTTTCTAAATTGATATTTAATCCCCATTTCTGGTATTCTTCAATTAGTTTTCTAAGCATGTATTCCATGTCATCTTTGTCATTTGAGATCACCACCTGATCATCTGCAAACTGTAAAGTATATATGTAATCCTGATCGTTCAATTGTATACCCATTCCTTTGACTTTCCTTTTCCATTGTTTCAGAGCTGCAGAGATATAAATCTTAAATAGAGTCGGAGAGATACAACATCCTTGTCTGAGACCCTTAGTAACTGCAAATTTTTCAGCTAAGAGGTTTCCGAATTTCATTTGGGAGTTTGAACCATAATATAGATCTTTGAGAGCACTAACCAATGTTTGATGTATGTTTGATGTGCCCAGGACTTCCCATAGTTTATTTAGCGGGACTGTGTCATATGCCTTCTCAAGATCTACAAAAGTCATATGTAACTCTCTATTTGTCACAATTTTCTTTTCTATAATTTGTTTAAGACAGAAGATGTTATCTGTACATGAACGACCTGCTCTAAATCCTCCTTGTTCTTCGTCTTCAGACGATTGATAATCTTCCTCTATCAGGTCCCGTAGTATTCGACCGTATAGTCGACTCATTGAACTTGTGACCGATATCCCTCTATAGTTTTTACAATTTCTCCTGTCACCTTTTTTATATATTGGGGTCATATATGCTGTTTTCCATTCATCTGGTGTTGGATGTCCATTAATATATTCGTTAAATATCACCGTGATCATTCTGTGTAATTTCTCTGAGCCATTCTTTATTAATTCCCTAGTTACTCCCTCTGGTCCACTTGCTTTCCCATTCTTCATCCCTGCTATAGCTTTTTGAACTATGTTGATGTCTATGGTAATATGCTCTCCCAGAATTTCGATTCTTGATGAATTCATATCTTCTTTAAATTCGTCTCTGTTCTCATTTAATAGATGTTTGTAATAATGTGTACAATCCTCGGGATTTATGGGATTTAGAATCACTTTCTCGTTAGTCGGCTTCTTAACAGAGTTTATAAACTTCCACGCCTCAGTGCATTGTCGTCCTCCAATATAGGATTCTATCTCTCTGCACCTTCTATCCCACATCTCATTTCTGGAGGTCATAACTATCTTTCTAGTTTTCTTCTTCATTTCATTGTATCGGTCTTTGTCTACGTCATCTTTTGTATTCAACCACTTATGGTATAATCTTTTCTTTTCTGTTACCGCATTTTCGACGTCTTCATTCCACCAAAGCTTGTTACTAATTTTATTTTGTTTGATTCCTAAGACCTCCTGTGCTGTTTGATGAATACTTGATATTATGTTCTCATATATGTATTTGGTATTTGTTAGTGTTTCGTCAAGTTTGGAGTCCATTCGAGTCTTATATAGTGTGCGGGTGCTCTTATGAATTAAACTGGACAGATTGTATTGAGGAAGATCAATTCTTTCTAAAAGTTGTTCGTCTTGGCTTGATGAGACACTGTCCTTTAATCTATATGGGATGTCCTTTAATCTATATACCTTAATTAATTTTATAAATTATCTTTTGTTTCAATAAATGCGGCATACGATTCGTAAAACAAGTTTGGGAAAAGAAGCAAAAAATCAAATTAATAACAATAATAAAAAAACAAAATTTTATTTAAAGGGTTTTGAGAAGTACAAAATAGTAAGTATCAAAAGTAGATTGTTACAAAAGATGCTCGATGTTGATGACCATTAGTCTCTATGTATAAATTTGCTCTTTTGCTTAGATAACGCCGAATTCTTGCAAAAATTTCAAAGGTATTTCTAAATTTGTTCTGTAAAATCTTGTATCGTTAGCTAGTGTTTTGCACAATTTTGTATCGGAATGGAATAAACAAATGCTTTTATGTATTCCCAAACACAATAATCGCAAGGATTAAAATCCAGCGACTTTGCTAGCCAATCATTTGGACCGCCTCTTCTAATCCAGTGATATTCGTAGTTATTATCAAGAGAGTCTCGTACATTCCTGCTTAAGTAGTCTGGACAGTGGTCATCTAAAAACCATAAGTTTTGCCGAACATTTAAAGGCACGAATCAGGTAAAACATTTTGCAGGAAATGTAAGTAATTAGCACCATTTAAACAAGCAAGCAATTCCACAGGCCCAAGTAGACAATCATTAACTACTTCAATCCATTAATATTAACACCATTCATTAATAATCCAGTAAAATAAGGCAAAAAAGGGGGCAAACCTCGGAATGGAAGATAATAAGCTGAAAATTTGCATACGTCTTTATTTTGATGGTATAAAACTTACCTCAAAAGTCTCATATAATCACATGTCCGCGACTTAAGATATTAAAGGTCAAAGGTCACGAAAATGAGTTTTCTGCAAATATCTCGTTTCCCTTACACTTTATGACATTTAAGGTGGTAAGAAAAAATTGTAGAATGGAAAATTCTCTTCAATTTTTGTCTCAAGTACTTTTATGTACCTTCAACCCTTCTTAAGATAGAGCGCAAAGAGCGGGGGACCGCTTACCTGTGTATACGGTAACGCGAAATCAGCCAGTTGGATTCAATAAATAATAAGTTATATAGTTAATTATTCACTTAAAATACTATTATTATCATTAAATTTTTATTATTTATTATTTAATAAACTATATTTATAGATATTAATTATAAAATATATATTTTTTATATAAAATTTATTTTATTTTTAACAAACTTTTGAGGTAAGTTTTATACCATCAAAATAAAGACGTATGCAAATTTTCAGCTTATTATCTTTCATTCCGAGGTTGCATCCTTATTTTACCGGACTATAATTTATAACTAATATCAACACTATTCATTAATTTATAATTAACGATCACAACATGCATACATTTTTCGTTTTTTTTTATTTATATTATTTAATTTGACTGTCGTCATCGTTTAATATTGTATCCAAAATATCAATGTCGTCACTCTCACTCAGATTGTCATTTTCATCACGATTAATAATCGGAAAATTGTCGCAACTATCTCCGTTACAATTTTCGGATATTCTTTCCTTTAGTCATTGTCCAAAGCTGTACCGTTTTCATAAATTCACTAATTAAAGCACGTTTTTCTCTCTGCAGATTGGACTAAACTCATTGGTACATAGAGGACGATAGTGGGATCATAAAGGACTCATTACATTGGGTCTTATTTGATATTTAGAACAAACAAGTTCTAGCCTGTTGATTATTTAACATATAAAAAGTTTGCTTTAATTAAATTTAGAAAATTTGTGCTGAATTTTAGCAAAAAAATTTATTCAGCAGCTACGATATTCATTTCGTGTTATGTGGATATTAATTATAGTATTAAAGAGACAATAGTTATTGCTGCATGAATAAGAACTTTAATAGAAAATATAATTACATACCTAAAACAAAATCAGTTTACGGAGCTTGGTAGGGTAATTACATGTACTTTAAAAAGAAATACAGTTACTTAAAAATAAGTTTAAAAATAAATACAAGTACTTTAGTAATAGGGGTTGAAAGGAAAATGCACGGTAGAATTGTAGATAACGATAGGAGAATAAGGAGAAGATATAACTAAATGACAACGGTACGCGTTTTAATAACTAACGTTCCTAGCCGATCTTTTAGTTCTTTCAGGCAACTCTGTTGACTATTTGTGACCATTCTAAGCCATAAGGCTTTTGTTTTTAAAGTTTATTACATATTTTAAACGTTTACGCACTTGTTATAAAGGAATATAATCTTCTCATCTGAACTAGGTTCTACCTTTTCTTTAGACTAAACTGGGTTGTTATATTAATCTTGGATAAGGCGAACAGGAGAAACAGACGAATTAGTTTCTGCATCAACCTCGCTGTCGGAGCCGGAGGATTCAGTTTAGCAATTGTCCTCTCCCGGTCACTACCACTATCTTCAAAGGGGTCTGGATAACTCTCTTCCCTGTTCATAATACGTGCCACTTGTTGTTTTGTGGACAAAAACTTTGGATTTGATATTCTAAAAAGAAAAGTTCAATATATTATATAATGTAATGAGAATGAAAAAACAATTTACCTTAATTTTTTATTACTAAAATACTCAAAATCAAAATAGAAACAATAAGAACTAGCTGATTTATCATATGACGTAAACACGAAACTTTTGTAAAATTTACGAATCAAGCGATGATAAATTGCTTAGAATTGGAAATTATATCAACCATCTGCTCAATACTAACCTAGAATCTATAAGGTACTCAATTGGGGAAATCGTTTAAATAAATGCGAGTAGGAGAAAAAACCCTATGTTTTTATGGGCCGTCGTAAAATTTACGAATGACCCGTATTCTAGGGTTAAACAGCTTTTATTCCTCAAAATGTTATCTATTTCAGTGATATCCCTGAAATGTGGGATAATAGCTTTGTTTGTGTCTGATTCTTTAGATTGAGAGTGAGTGGGAGACAGAAAATGGTTTAATACTAAAGGAATGGCTTAACTCATAGTTAAGAATTCATAGTTATACCAAAGAAATCTAGTTCACGCAAATGCGACGAATTTTGGCTCATTAACTTAATGAGTCTTGGGTTTCGTATAGCTTGGACCAACAGGGGATGGATCTTTTTTATAGACTTTGGGTTTTGGTTTTTTTTGCCCAGCTTATCACATCACTACCACAAACATTTGGTTAAGTCTATGGTAACGGCAAACCACTTGGGTCTTTTGAATTTCCATCTTGGAATAGGAATAGAAATGATAAGGGATATTTGAATTCCTACCACTATTATGACTGGGATGTTTTAACTTTACTTAAAGTCAGGTAGAACTCTTTAGGCCATTTAAGTTGTGACCATTCGAAGCTGGTAATTTGTATATTACGAGATGACAAACATGTACAGATTTTATTTCTATCGCTAGACAACTATGGTCTGTTTTTTAACCAGGAGTAATTCAAATTTTCCGCGCCGTAATGCTTGTTTGTAATTGATCCAACCGCAGGCAAGTTTACTCCACTAAATTATGACATTTTGACACTAATGACATTTGTGAAATTTTAAAATTCAAAATTTATATCGACGATTTTTTGTATTTTCTGCGTTATTCCTTACATTTTTAGATATTTCGTTTTGTATTTATATAAAAAACAGTTCTTTTTTTGTGTGGCCACACTGCTAGACAAAAAGACCAACGTTGGAATACTACAATACAACACTGGAGACCTTACGAAAGTAAACGACCAAGAGGAAGACCACAGGTGTGATGGGTTGATGATATTAAAAGAATGGACCGTGGAAGTGATGACGTAGATTTTATTGACATCTGTCAGTTTCACTTTCCAAACAAACCTTGTTTAGTGTGGATAATTTGTATTTTTCGTTATTTTTTAATTTTTATTACAGAATCTTTCCGCTTTTTGCAATATCTAAGTATTCTAATAGTTAGTACAACAATTTTACAAGGTTGTGTAAATAATAAAGCATGTTGTTTTATAAAAATAGCAATAAAATGCATGTATCAATAAAGTAAGGTTAGAATGTCTTTAATTTAAATTTTTAAACTATATTTCATAGAAATAGAACACTGAATTATGATGGTATTATCGTAAAAACACTATACTTTAGATAGGAAAATATTTTGCAGAGGAAGCAAAATGTTAACTTTATAGAATTTAAAAAGTCTTGAGATTGGCCATTTCAACTTTTGTTTGGAAAGTAATTGACAGTTGTGACGTCACACTTCCACTGTCCATAGCCGGAACTCAGGATAGAGACCGATGGAAGGAGTTGGGAGAGGCCTATGTCCAAACATGGACGACATAAGGCTAAGAAGAAGAAGATAACAATATAGATTCGATGCCAAGTACTAGTGGTAATTATTCCTCTCCACCTAAAAAACGTCGAGTAGATTTGGGTCATTTATCTTCAAATGAGAAACAATACATTATAAACCTGTATAAACAAATCAAAATTGATAATTCTTGAATGGAAATAACAGCCACGGTAGCAAAAATAAAACAGGCAACAGGTTAGTTTTGCAGAAGTTATTGTTACAATCAAGACTTACTAAAGTAATGTGATAATTTTATTAGCACATTACTTTAGCTTGTATTAGAATATAAGCAGACTGGAACAGTAATATTGTAAAATTCCATTGGATTTTAGATATCATTTTATCACGAATATATCGCTTTCGTATACGTTCCGAACGATTTTCTTCTACAATGTGATAAATAAACTCTAAAAATTCTTCGCAATTGTACAAAAAGCACTAAAATACACCAAGAAGAACGAACTAACCATCATCATGGGTGATTTCAATGCCAAAGTTGGCAAAAGCAGTGTAGAAGACATCGTCGGACAACACGGCTTAGGCGAGAAAAACGAAAGAGGAGACCGACTCATACAATTTTGCCGGGAAGAAGATTTTACCATTGCTAACACGTGGTTTAAACTTTCCCCGAGACGACTTTATACGTGGAAGTCACCTGCAGATACAGCCAGCAATATCATCAGAAACCAGATAGACTTTATTCTCATTAACAAAAGATTCAAGAACAGCTTGACTTCGGCGAAGACCTTCCCAGGAGCAGACGTCTCATCGGACCACAACCCATTAGTGGGTCAGATAGAACTCAAACTAAAGAAACTCATCAAAAATAATCCTAAACAGAACCTGGAATATGACACTCTAAAAGACCCCATAGTTCGTCAGAACGTGAGAGATACAATGAGACAAAAACTAGAAACGGCTCAACAACAAGAACAGAGTGTAGAACAAAAATGGAGTTATATCAAAGACGTCATGCTGAATGCGGGAAAAGAACATCTGGGAAAGAAAAAAAGAGTAAAAAATAAAGAATGGATGACTGATCACATTCTGCAGATGATGGAACAAAGAAGATTAATGAAAAACAGGGACGCAAAGAAATACCAAGAAACCAACCAGACAATTAAAAAAGAAATACGCAGAGCCAAGGAGACATGGATGCAAGAAAAATGTAAACTAATCGAGGAGCTCCAAGAGAAACACAATCGTATAAATATCCACCGAAGGATTCGTGAAGCCACTGGTCAATACAAGAGGAGAAACACACACCTCCTCATAAATAAAGACGGTAATCTGGCGACGACAGTGAATGTGAAATTGGTTACCTGGAAAATATATATCGAAGAACTTTTCTGGGCCGACCGAGGCAACCTTCCGGAAATAAATTGCATGACAGGGCCGTCAATTCTAGAAAGCGAGGTAAAGGCTGCTTTAAAACAGTCTAAGGATGGTAAGACTACAGGTCCGGACGAAATACCCGTTGAACTTATTAAGGTGATGAGTGAAGTGAGCACGAAGGAGTTAACTGAACTGTTCAACGCCATATACGATTCAGGTAATATCCCAGAGGAATGGCTATTGTCAACATTTGTAACGCTACCAAAAAAACGATCTGCGAAAACGTGCGAAGATTTCCGAACTATCAGTCTTATGAGTCATGCGCTTAAAATTTTTCTTAAAATCATACATGCCAGAATTTACAAGAAATGCGAAGAAAATGTCGGTGAAATGCAATTCGGATTCCGCAATTCCATGGGTACACGTGAAGCACTTTTCACCTTACAAGTCCTACTTCAGAGATGCCGCGATGTCAGTTGTGATGTCTATATTTGTTTTATTGACTACGCCAAGGCATTTGACCGTTGTCAGCACCAGAAGATGGTCACCGCACTACAAAGAGTAGGATTGGATGAGAAGGACATTCGGATCATCATGAATTTATACTGGAACCAGCGTGCTCAAGTCAAGGTCGAAGACCAGCTGACCGACCAAGTGAAGATCATGCGAGGAGTAAGGCAAGGATGTTTGCTATCGCCGACTCTTTTCAATATATACTCTGAGGAGATTTTTAATGAAGCCCTCACAAACCTAGACATGGGAATCCGAGTGAACGGTGAATACATCAATAATATCCGCTACGCCGATGACACTGTGTTACTAGCAACCAGCCTAACCGATCTGCAGGCCTTACTAGACCGAGTGCGAACTGTGAGCGTAACATACGGACTGAACCTCAATATTAAGAAAACTAAATTCATGGTTGTCAGCCGTACAAATTTAGATCCCGGGGCACTAATGGCAGGTAGCGAAGAGATCCAGAGAGTCAACAGATTCACTTACCTCGGAACCACCCTCAACGTACAATGGGACTACGCTCAAGAGATTAGATCCAGAATTGAAATGGCACGGTCTATATTTATTAAGTTGAGATCCTTGCTGTGCTTCAGTGATCTCAGTTTGGGAACCAAGATGCGGATAGTGAGGTGCTACGTTCTTCCAGTGTTACTATATGGAGTTGAAGCCTGGACACTGACGCAAGCCACTGAAAAACAAATCGAAGCCTTCGAGATGTGGATATACAGAAGGATGCTAAAAATATCTTATGTGGACCATGTCACCAACGTTGAGGTCCTACAGCGCATGACAAAAGAAAAAGAAGTGCTTAATTTAATTAAACAACGTAAGCTTAAGTACCTCGGCCACGTGATGCGGAACGAAGAAAAATATCGAATTCTTCAACTCGTTATGCAGGGTAAAGTATTTGGCAGAAGCGGACCGGGACGCCGTCGTATCTCGTGGTTGAAAAATCTCCGACAATGGTTTGGGATGACCTCAACAGAGCTGTTTCGCAGAGCAGTCAACAAAACCATGATAGCCTTGATGATCGCCAACATCCGGACCGGATAAGGCACTGAAGAAGAAGAAGAAGAAAAATTCTTCAAGTTCTTCATAACAGTCCAACATGGAAGCGAATTCGAAAAATTATTATTCAAACCCAAAAAAGAAGATGTATTTGGTGACTTTTCTAGTAAGTTTCTTGGGTGTGAATCTGTCTTTTTAGTTTACTCCTCCTGGTTAAAAAACAGAGTATAGGACTAAAGAAGAAGAAGAAAAATGTATATAAATTAATTGTAAATATCTTTAAATATGTGATTACTCAAATACTGAAATATCAATAATAGATAAATATTATTCAAAAAAAGAATTCAATTAAGGTAAGTACATACTTCATCGAGTTTTCGTGTTGGCATTGTCCAATTAATAATCATCATGTTTGGAACAAACTCGAAAAAGCGGCAGGAACATGAAGTAATATTATTAAACGTTTTCGTGAAAGTTGGTTCTTTTATTGGAGTAACACCAAACAAATGGATAATTTTTCCAATTTTATATTTGTTTATTTTTCTCGTTGTTACAGCAATAACTACATTATGCATGTATGAGAAGATACTCCTTAATATTAATGGAAAATCGATCGCCTACACTACTAATGTTTTTTTACATGCATATTACAGTTTATTTGTACTTTACCAAACTCACATAAAAAGAGATGTTTGGAATGAATTTTTGAGTGAATTATTAAGTATTACAAAGGATAATTTAAAAATTAATCCAAAACAAAATTATTTCAAATTAATAATTTTTTTTATCAAATTAGTATTATTATTCATAACAGTGTACTGCTTTTCAAGGACAGCGAAAGACTTATTTCATGTTATACCACACTTACAGTGGTTGTTTACTCATTATCAAATGTTATTTATTGTATATATTTCGATAGAAGCTTCTACCATTATATCGCAAAGTTTAAAGCTGATGAAAAAATTATTAAAAGATACCGTCAGGCACAAATCTATTTATGTAATTAAATCAAACAAAAGAATGAATAAAATATGTACACAATATTTAAATATAAGCAAAATAATTATTAAACAAAACAATATTTTCGGAGCAATGATACTTTGGTTTTTTGTTGTTGTATTTGCTCAAACAATCTTACTTTCCAGTTTGGCAGTACATACTATACTATACGAGTCAAACAGTTCGAAAAAGTTAATAATTAATTTTATTCCTCTTATTATAGTTACAACGGTAAGTAAATATTGATTATTTTTACCGCATTTAAAACAATGTTTGCACATATTTTGGTAAATATTAAGGTAAATACATGGGCTACGGAGTTGACTACATCAATCAATACGAGTATACTTTTTCCATCGTCAATTTGCCAAGCGTCGGCTTTTGAGATTCTTTAATGCCAATGCCGACCATTAGCGTGGAAATTAAGAAAAGGGATCAGTTATCAAACGCATATTTCAAGAAAAATCATATAATTTTTATTAATTTTTACATAATTATATTCAGGAAAATTTCTCAATTTTTGGGCAGAAATTGTTTAAACAATTTTTTAAACAAATTCAAAATATCACCTTTTGTGCTCCAAAAAATATTTTTTAGGTTTTTGGGTGACTCTAAATAAGATCTATGTCATTTTTCTCAAAAGTTAATAGTTTTGGAGATATAGGCGATTTAAAATCCGAAAAATGCGATACCTAATATGCATTTTCGAGGCTTGAAAAGTATGTAAATGAGTATTTTTGAGATTTAAGAGTATCTAAACTAAAGTATCAACATTGATTTTGGTGAGAAATCGGAGCAATATTTTCCGTAGCAGAAAAAGGTGATCTTTTGAATTTGAATTGTTTCCGGCAAAAATGTCCGGCACCCTTCAACCTTCGATTTGTTTAAACGGGGCATTTTTAAACGTATTCGTTTTTAAAATTCCGACTTTTGATCATTCTAATTAATTCTTTCTTTACTGGAATCTTTTTAGGAACAGTGATGTTTTTAAGTTGCATAAATTTTAAAATTTCGTCCTTTTTCGTGTTATTATTAGGTATTTTATTTAATATGCGAGAATGATCGGACGCATTATCCATAACAATCACTGAATTCGGCGGAATATATAATTATATTCAGGGAAATCTCTTAATTTTTCACGAATCAGTTCTAAAGTAGGCACTCTATTTTCTTTGTAAAAATTGTAAACTGTTCGCTGAATAACATCTTTTGCAGCAGTGTCAATCCTACCCAATTTTTTATTTGGTCGCTTTCGTTTTAAGGAATGATCTGTAACTGTGCCTAATTTAATAATTGTATATATCGTCTTATACCCGATTTTTTTAATACATGAATTCTCGAAACAATTGCATTATCAGCCATCCCAATATTTTCTTTTTTCAAACACTCATACATATTTAAAACTATTCTTTGGGATTGTACGTGCAAATCTTTATTTTTTAATTCGGAGCTGTCATTAACATAATTGTCATTATTTATTGATAACACAGAGGTTGATGCGTCTTAAAAAATGCCATCCTAGAAAAATATAATATTACTTATAACTTATATTACTTATACCTTATAATAAGCCTCCGCCTCTGCAAAAGGAAATATTTTAGGGTGTCACATAGCCAGACAAACAGGTGTTCATTAGAATTTACGGCTTTGCGCTTCGCTGTTGCCATAATGCATGAGTTTAAAATTAGTGAATATAACCTTAATACCATTATTAATATATCTGCAATTTTTCATGTTTCCGGATAAGGTATAAAATCAATGAAATTTGGAAAAAAATAATACAATTCTTGAAACCGTTTTTGAGAACTTGGATTCTAAGTTGTCTGATTTCTTAAAAGTCGATCATTATATCTATAAAAGTATTACCGCTAAATTCACCAACAGGGCAACGTCGAACGTTCAAATTCTCTCCAGACTACAATGTTGCCAATATTCGAAAATTACTTAGAATATAAGTAATATATACAAAGTTCACGGTTGCTTTAATTCATTAGTGAAGAGTCCATGGAAATATTAGTACCTAGTTAATTAATTTATATATATATATATATATATATATATATATATATATATATATATATATATATATATATATATATATATATATATATATATATATTGAGAATATGTTCATATTATTTTTTAAGAGTGTCGTTCGTTGACTAGCAATTGAATAATAACGAATAGAGAATAGAGAATATTTTTTAAATATAACCTTAGGAATTTTAGGAAATATGTCTGACAACCTTCATTTGAAAGGCGGTCTCTTTAATACCAGAATGAGGCATGTTTATGTTGGAAAATTATTAGTGGATGTACTATACTTGCAAGAATAGATCAACTCCAGGAAATGACTGTTTCTTGCCACCAATGGTAACATTGGCAACATCGGAAAATTAGACCACAAGCGATGGCAAACGGAATAGCTTAGTATTTCAACAATCCTTCATTTTAAAGGATTTTCTATTTTCTAGTAAATATGTGTCACGTTTCCGTATAATGTACCGGTTTACACCTTAATATTTAAAATCAAATAGCGATCTTATATTGTTTATATATTGTTTATACGTAAAACATGACGTTTAAACTTTTACATATTTTGTTTATTACATATTGTTATCAAACAAATAGCGCTAAAAGGAACTACAACATTAAAGGGGTTTTATTGTTTCATATGGTCAATGTACTCCCAAATATAAAAAACCGCGGAGTGCTACCATTTAAAGGGGTGCGTTTTTGAGAAAAAGGTAAATTTGTCCCTATACAGTAGGGTGCATTTGAGTGAATTCTATGCAGTTTTCGTAAATATCCTTTCCGGAACCGTGCTACAAAAACTTGGGCTTCAAGCCGTGGGGGGTAACTTATGGTACCCCACTAAAACACTTGAATAATTCATTTAAATTATGTATTATTATTTGGAAAGTTAAAATAGAATACAAAAAAGTACTAGTAACTGAAATAATTTGTTTTTATTATTAAAAAAATGTACAGCCTTTTTATTTTTACCTTTAGTTACAAATTTCGCTTATTCATTATTTTTACAGTTGGGAGGTACACAATTTTTACTTTGTTCTCTATGTATGTTGTAAATGGGTTTTCTGCATATTAAACTACATGATATTTTAGTCGTTCTATCCCGTGATCTGGCACAAAAGTTGCATCTTCGATTTATATAATCTTGAATCTCTCTAGAATCAAAAAATAGTTTCTCCGGCTAGAGAAATCGAGGTAAAAATTATCTGTGGTAACTCCAATGACGTATAATAAATAGACCCCGCATCCTTATATACTTGATATACAATCGGGTGTCGTAAAGACCTGGTTGAAGGTATAATATTTACTAAATCACGTGCGTGTTGGTTTATTTTATAATGAGTTTTTTGAAGTTATACTTCTATACGCGCGCTCCACGTTGGAAATTTGTATGGGAGTGAATCTCTGAAATTATTACATATGTAAGATAATGAGTAAGAGAGAGACAGAAGATATATTTTCTCTCTCTTCCTCTCTCGAGAATAAAAATGTTCCTTTTGTATATATAATTTAATTTAATATAATTTATTATATATATATATATATATATATATATATATATATTATATAAAGATATGTATACATATAATAAAATATTTATTAATATTATTATTTATGTAATATGTTTTGTATTATTTATTAAATGTTCATAAATATATTAGTCTTTTGTATTTCAAAATAATAATCTCAATAAATCACTGTATGATCCAGAACTGTCAATTTTGAAATACATTTGTGTCATGTCCTCGGTAGTATAGTAGTCAGTATCCCCGCCTGTCACGCGGGAGACCGGGGTTCGATTCCCAGTCGGGGAGGACTTTTTTATTAATATTATTACATTATTGTCATTTTTAAATACTTATAAATATTGCAGTTTTGTAGTGTATTATTATATTAATAACAAAATAAACAATGAATTTTACTGCAGAGTGTGTGTAAAAAATGTTTGCATTCAACTCCTTTCATACAAATATGAAAATAAAAATATACATTTTCATCAAAATATTGATTCAATCCTTCATTGTTAGTAAGTTGTTATTAATTCTGTTTCTCTTTCTGCTATGTCTTACCTATAGCATTACATATGTAATGATTGCGCAGATTGACTCCCAAATAAATTTGTAACGGCGAATGCGTGTATAGAAGTGTAACTTCCACCGGCAGTCCCACTGGACTGCCACACCCGTTTTTTTTTTCATTGTCAAAAAGAAATCTATGAAAAAAAAACCTAGTTAAAAAAATTATATTTAAATGATTTTAATAACAAAAAACAAATCATTTAATTGAAATTATTAAGTATTCAGTATAATGTATAATAATTTATTTATTCAATAAACAAAACGCCTTCACTGACTACCAACACATAACCTAATGCTTCTAAAAGAATATAAATTTCAAAAATGACTTACCTGAAAAGTGATGTTTAGCTTTTCAACTTCCGCGACCATAAGCAAGACACTTAAATGGCATTTTACTAAAGTATTAAGTAAATGACCCTCAAAAATTTAAAATAAAGTTTGCTTGTCATCTAAAACGTGCAAACACAATGTCCGTAAAAAATCGTGAACTTTGAGCAGCTTCATATCATAACAATAACATAAACAGAGGTATTCATATTTAGGACACTTTTTAAAGCCTTCACCGAGTCTATGTATTATACGTTGTAGTATTTTAAAATTCCTTGGTATATATTGAAATCCCCTCGTATTTGCTAAAATACCGAAGAATATTTTTAGTGTATTTCATTTCCTATCGTACGTATTAAAATACCAAAGTATTTTCAATTCCTCTTTGCGTCGCGGAGTTGATATAAACGGTTTTAGAGTTTGTTTATATTTCACAGATGTGTATTTTCTCGGCATTCTTTTGATCAAAAACCGCTTAATATTCTGCGTTTCAAATAAACATGCATTTAGGCCGCTAAGAAGGTTTTGTCGGAAAGATAATTGCGACACTCTTGCTGAGACGTGGTCAAGAGCGATTTGTTTCAGCGTAGGTCCAAATTCTACGTCGAATTTGTATTGATTTCTCGTTCTTTGTCCCTTTTCATGAAAATCTAGTGTCATTTACTCAAAGTAATGTGTCAATTATGAAGTAATCACTGTGTTTTGTTGTATGCCGTATCTCATATGTGAGATTCCACATGTGCATGGTATTCGCGACCCATTAGCAACGGCCGGAGTATACCGAATACCATGCACATGTGGAATGGTATATGTGGAAACCACGAAAAGACACACAAACACGAGGATAAACGAACATAAAAGCCATTGTCGATTAGGACATATCGACAAATCTGCCGAACACTCTTTGGGAAGCGGAGAACATCGGATACTATTTGAAAAAACGCAGATGCTGGATTAAACATCACAGTACTACCCACGGTTGTATCGGGAAGCGGTGGAGATATATAAGCACCCAAATAATTTAAATCGAATAGAAGGACTAAAAAATCAACAAAACATGAATACCGATATTAAAATCCACAAAAACCCTTCCCACAAAACACGAAGAAAGAAAAGCTACTACAAACGACGACACGCCCCCTCACGCCGAAACCGTGGAGGAGAGGCGAGTAGAAAATATAAATATGGCCTCTAGTGCAGTGGTTCCCAAACTTTTAATCTCGCGTACCACACACAAAATTATAAATTAGTAGCGTACCACTGAACTGTGGTAATCTTTAAAAAACCTTGAAAATGGTAAAGTAATAAAAACTGCAACAACTGTTTGTGACAACATTATTATTTATTAATTATTAAAGAGAGGGAATATCTGGCTCAGTTGTACTTAATTTCAGGCGCAAATTAGTGTCTATGTTAAGCTTGTTACGATATTTATTTTTTATTATCAACATAGCAGAAAATCCGCTCTCACAGAGATATGTGGTTGTAAATGGAATTAGAAACAGTAAGGCTTTTCTGGACAGCGATGAATATTCATTTTTAACTTTTAGCCAAAATTCACACAGCTCTTCTTTGTTGAATTCCACTTGCAAAGCTTCATCGCAAGATAACTCTATCAGAGATTCCTTTTCATTTACACTTAAATTTTCACGAACACTATCCAGATCCGAAACGAATGGGTTCCTTATCCAATTGAACTCCGAATAATCTTCTTTAAAATATTCTTCAAATATTTCAACGATCATTTGGCTGTGATTTTTGATGTTATTGATCACAATTTCACTCACTGTAAGTTCATTGTCAGTTATAAAATTTTCTAAATTAGGAAAAGATGCTAGGTTTATTTTCATGTATATATCGCACGTAAACCATAAGTTGAGCATAGTTCGTTACATCTGTACTCTCATCAAGTTGTATCGAAAAGAAATCGCTACTTTTTACATGATTATTTTTAACATTTGATGCCATACTGTCGATCCTACGTTGAACGGTATTATTGGACAGTGATATCAGTTCTAGCTTTTTAGCTGACGCCTCACTCAACATACAGGTAACCATATCTTTTGCTGCAGGTAACAACAACTCTTCGCCAATTGTGTGAGCTTTTCCTGACTTTGCAATTCTTAGGCTAGCTAAGAATGATGCCTCTACTGATTTTTCGGTACTACCAGTAAACGAAGACATGACTTTCTTAGTGCTTTTCATTTCTGTTAATTTTCGGGTAAAAAAATCCTTCGGTTTGCTTACTAATGTAGAATGTTTTGTGTTAAAATGACGATTCAGTAATGAGGGTGTCATACTTTGATTTGATAAAATTTCAAAGCAGATGACACACTGAGGGCGTGGCTCATTATTTACATCCGTCACCGTAAATCCAATATTTATGTATTCTGGGTCATATTTTCTAGTAATTTTTCGAATTTTAGTAGGTATTTTATCTTCTTGAATTACCGCACAATCTGGCTCCGAAGTGGAACTCGATGGTAAAGAATTTTTAACATCATCTTGAATCACTGCACAATTTAATTCTTGAGATGAACTTGGTGGTACATTATTTTGAGCACAAGGTCTTTTTACACTACTAAGCCACCTATCCATGTTAATTCAAATATATTAAACTTGACTTAAAAAAAATTAGATAGGTAATTTGACGAATGCTAGCTGGTTGAACGTGCGTGCGGACGCTCGATAGCTTTGTCACTGTTTGACTCGCGTCGCGGTCGCCGAAAGATGCGCTGGCCAGCAAAATAGGCGGAGCTTAATGCAAACTAGACGCGACGGCGCCCCCACGCGCCGTGCGGTTTTTAACTCAGTAAATTTTACTGTGTATGTCCTATGGCTGCTTGCGTACCACCTTAATAATCGTAGCGTACCACTGGTGGTACGCGTACCACAGTTAGGGAATCGCTGCTCTAGTGAGTAGGCGAGTGCCAACCCCTAGAGTTGGCGAAACGTCGAGAACTAATCTCAGAAGACAACGGCCTAACAGCCCGAACAAACAGTTTAACAAGACAATGGCCGTGAAAGCCTAACGCATTCTTGCATAATGTTATTTAACATAAATTTCTTTCACCTACTTGTTTAATAATTATTTTTTGAAACAATATCCTGCTAAGTATAATTTATATTCAAAGTAGATATACAAAGTACTAAAATATCACTTTTAATTTTTGTTAAAAAATACTTCGGAGTAAACTATAACATTGTGTCAATTTAAATAGTGGTGGTTCGATTGAGCACATGTCTGTTAGAGTGTACCGTTTTTGAGACGTCTGCTATTACGGGTTAAAATTAGGGTTTTGGTAAATATATTTAACTTCTTATTTTCAAATGAAAATACTTGTACTAAAACTAAATTAATTGTGGAAAACATTTTAATTTGTTTATGTACGGTTTCCAACCATTTCTAAACTTTTTATCAAACATAATTAAATTACAATTGGCATTCCCAATGATCATTAGGCTAATTTGCTTAATGTGTTTCGAATCTTTGTGAGCGATTAAATTATATTTTACCTCTCAAGCACAACAGTTTCTGTCATATTGATCTAAACTTAGTATATTGTAATTTAAACGTGTAGTTTTAAGTGACCCTCATGTTTAGACGTAAGTTGGATATTGATAAATTAATCGCAAATGTGCATAAATAGTTTACCATAGAAAGAGACAATGGTGGACCTTTAAAGTCATTATTATGTAAAAAACAACGCGTTTGTGACGCACTCGGGATAAAGGGATAAATGAAAGTAAGCTAAAAACTGTAATGAAGACTGTCAGAGATTCTCAAGAAGATCTTACTGTGACTGAGTATCACGAAGACAAGAAAACAACTCGTAAGCATTCTAGGAGCATTAACTTGCCAGATGGAAAAAAAACTTAAAATTCGCAATATTTGTATCAAATGCATTAAAACAATAAACAATGCATGTAAGTTTACATACTTTACTGGCCAAAATAAGAGAAAGACAGGTTTCTGAAATAAATCCTAGCTGAGGTCTAGCCTTTGGAAAGTTTTGAAAGATTTAGGAGTTAAATTCAAAAAAGAAAATAATAGGTTACTTTTATGCGAAAGGTGTAGTGTGGTTCACAAAAGAATCAAATTTTTAAGAGAATATATTAGACTTAAATATAAAAATGCAACATTCGTATACTTATATGAGACATGGATATTTCCAAAGCTTAGAATTAAAAGAATTTGGTAACACGACAGCATAAAATCAATAAAACACGCAGAACGCGAAGGCAAAAGACACATCATTCTTCATGTAAGAGGGAAAGAAGGCTTTATAGAAAACGGAGATTTGATTTATTCTTCAAAATCAAAATCTGCTGATTACTATTAAAACATGAATGCAGATATGTTTGTTAAATAGCTTGAGTAAAAACTGCTACCTAGTCTGAGTGAACCATCAGTTATAGTTTTAGATAATGCACCTTACCATTCGGAGATTTTGGAGAAACAACCAAAACAGTCGTGGAACGTACTCAGCATAAAAAATTGGTAAGTTAAAAATAATATCAATTTTCCGGAATACGCCTTCAAATCACAGTTACTGAAAATTTCGAAATAATTGACCAAATTGTATCAAGTTATGGACATCAAGTACTACGGTTCCGCCGTATTAATGTCAGTTTAATCCTATCGAACACATCTGGGGTATATGTAAAACTTATTATGATAACCACGTTGGATGCTGTGTATACAGTGACGATGCAGTTAGGGAAATATGGCAAGAAGCTCTTAAAACTGCAACTCCAGAAATATGGGCCAAAACTGTAAATAAATGTGAAAAATTAATATAAGAGTGGTGGATCCGGGAAAATAAAATTAGTGAAATTAATCCAGTGAATTATAGATTTACATAATGATAGCAGTAGTGAATTTAGTGACGATGATGATGATTTATAAATTCAAATAATCAGTAAGTGCACTATTATAATGTTATTTACAAAATAATTGTACAACAGGTTAATCATTATATTTATACATTCATTATTAACCAAATAAACAATAATATTTAAAATTCCATTTCAGTTTTTGCACTTCACTTTATACAAATTAACTCTTAATGATACTACAGGCAAAAATATTCTAAACAAAGTAAGTAATTAAAAAGATTATGAAGAACTCCAGTGCAGTTTACCATGCCTTTTACTACAACGAAAGGTTTTCTGCGAAATCCACTAATCGTTTAGAAGTGTAAGTTGGTTAAATGTACTGTAGTTGACTCTTTTTATATTTCATCTTGAACTAGGAATAGAAGCGATAAAGGGTTCTTTTATGACTGGAATGTGTTGACTTTGTGGAAAGTCGGGTAGAACTATTCGAGTTGTCATCAGAAGCTAAGATCTGTTAGATTACGAAATGACACATATGTTGGGATTGTATTTATGTCTCCAGGCAACTAGGACTAAAAAAGGAGAAGACAAATGTATGTAAATTAATCATAACTATCTTTAAATATGTGATTACTAAACTACTGACATATCAATCATAAGATAAATATTGTTGAAAAAAAGAATTCAATTAAGGTAATTGCTTACTACATCGAGTTTTCGTGTTGGCATTCTATAACTAATAAACACCATGTTTGGGACAAACACCACAAAGCTACAGAAAAATAAAGTTATATTATTAAACTTTTTTGTGAAAGTTGGTTCTTTTTTTGGAGTAACACCAAATAAATGGAAAATGTTTCTGATTTTACATTGGGTTGTTTTTCTCTTTTTTACAGTAATAAATATAATATGCTTATATGATCAGCTACACCCTAAAATTACTGGAAAATCTATCATGCAAACGACTAATGTTTGTTTTCATTTAAGTTACAATTTAGTCGTACTTTACCAAACTCACATAAAAAGAGATGTTTGGAATGAATTTTTGGGCGAATTATCAAGTATGGCAAAGGATAATTTAAAAATTAGTGCAAGACAAAATTATTTCAAATTAACATTTTTTTTAATCAAATTAGTATTAATATTCATAACCATCTACAGCTTTTCAAGAAAAGCAGAAGACTTATTTCATGTTATACCAAACTTACACTGGTTGTTTACTCATTACCAAATGTTGATTACTGTATACATTTCGATTGAAGCTTCTACCATTATATCGCAAAGCTTGAACCAGGTGAAAAAATTATTAAAAGATACCGTAAGACAGAAATCTGTTTATGTAATTAAATCAAACAAAATATTGAATAAAATATGTTCACAATATTTAAATATAAGCACAACAATTATAAAACAAAACGATATTTTTGGACCAATCATACTTTGGTTTTTTGTCGTTATATTTTCGCAGACTCTCTTACTTTTCAGTTTGGCAGTACATACTATACTGTATGAGTCAAACAATTCGAAAAAGTTAATAATTATTTATATTCCTCTTATTATGGTTACAACGGTAAGTATATATTCATTATTTTCACTGCATTTAAGCATATTGCTATCGATCCCAAGAGTTGGGATTACTTGATTATGTACGAATGAAAATAATATTGTTCTAAAGCTATTTTCTTTTCGCTTGTTAATGAAATTTACTATTAGTTCATTAAAAAGTTACATTGAGATTTCCCTGGAGTCCATCTTGGAAAAAGGGGGCAAAGGGTTTTCACGCTGTATTTCGTAAAATCCACAAGGAAGCTAAATTCCTGTAACTGGCTGTATACCATGTATCACAAAAAATGTATTTAAAAATTCCTTTTTAACCTTTAACTACGGGCGCCCCTCCATTAGTCATAACTACGTGCGCGGTGTATTCTGTACACCACCGACTAAAAACGCAAATAAAAGCCACAACTAGGTATTTTTAGTACATATATTGTATATAATAAATGTAGGCATATATTTAAGAGAATGTCTTAACATAAAAAATAATACATAACGAAAATATAAAAATTAGCAACAAATATAAGAACAAAAACTCAACCACTTCTTTTTCTCTAAAAATAACCTTCTTGAGATTCTTGTATATTAGCTTAACATTAAAAATATTATAAAACTAGTATATAAATCTAAAAACTAGGAGTAAATAATCATTCACAAATGAACATATTTGAGAATATGTGTGCTATTCACTTTCGTTTTCTTCCTCGTTTGCGTCTACCAAATTACAATTTGCACAAATTGTAACAGAGTGCTCTTTACAAACCATTCTATTACACTTGTTGCAAGATATTGTTGTAACTCTATTTTTGCTCCTTCCACAACAATGGCACCTCCCCCGTTTTTTTGCTGGTGGTCCTTTCATCGTAGTCGTCTTGTACGTTTTTGTATTTCTTCAAGAATATTTTTAAATCCAGAGGTAAACTCTGTATTTCCGCCCTCTCAGAAAGGTGAGGTCTTATCAATGCCAATGATAATTCTTTTAGAAAAACTCTTCTATATTTTTGAGGATTGTCGATGTTGGCAGCATTGTACAGGATCTGGCTGTTAATTCCGGCAATATTCAGGAGTTGAAAAAACAATGTCATTGGCCATCTTCGTGTTCTTCGGGATACCGAATAGGTACTGCACATTTTGTCTACAGTGTCTACGCCTCCTTTATGTGAATTATAGTCTAAAATTATCATTGGTTTTCCTGTTTCGGGATCTACTGTAGAATTACTGTGCATGGTAGATAGGAGAATGACAGCTTTATTTTTTTTGTGGTGTGTAGGATACAATGGTAAATTCTTTTTGAAAACCAAAAGTGGATGATCCAATTGGTGTGTTTTTTCTTGGTAAAAACTCTGGAGGTAGTTCCCTTTTATTTCGTTTAAGTGTGCCAACCATCGTTATCTTTTCCTTCAAAAGGTCAATTGCCAACGGATAACTCGTATACCAATTGTCGCATGTTAAATTACGGTTTTTACCTTTCCAAGGTTGAAGCAGGCGATGGGTAATATCCGTTGGTGTGTTAGATTTTTTGTAGGGACCTTCCGGTTGTTGACCACAATACACCTCAAAATTGGTGACATAAAAGGTCTGCGCGTCACATAACGCAAACACTTTTAAGCCATACTTTGCAGGTTTACTTGGAATGTATTGCACAAAGTTGCATCTATCTCTAAAAGGTATCAACATTTCATCGATAGTCATTTCTTCTCCCAAGGAATAGTTGCTGCTACAGTTTTTCATAAACGTATCAAGAGTAAAGCGAATGGCAGCAAGTTTGTCAATTGATTTTCGGTCCTTTCGAGTATCTTTGTTGTCAAACCTAAGAGCAGCAAGCAAAAATAAAAATCGATCTGCGCTCATACAGGCTCGAAAGATTTCTGAGCCGGTACCATCTTTTGTCCACAATTCGAGGAAGTGTGTATGATTTTGTTTTTTAGTCCCTGCAAGAAATAATAATCCTAATAATGCCATGATTTCCTGTTTAGTCGTATCTTTAGCCCGTCTTGGCCGTTCATAATTTAATCGCATTTTTGCAATCTGCAAATTTGTACATTCAACTATATTTTCTATGATTTCATTTGTAAAGAGTTTTCAAAAGCACTGAGTTCCGTAGTAACATCTCTCGCACAAACTGTTGGCCCAGGAAATATCTTGACAATATTTTTTAAAGGAGTTTTAGTAAATTTGCTAAGAAGAGATTTCTTATAGCATTTAGTTTTTCTGTCTTTTGCTATAAAATAATCATTGTCTTCATCAAGATCTGAACTGTTTTCAATGTTACTGTTTGTGTCCGAGTCAATCGTATATTGATTTTCGTCATTCAGATCAACTTCTGATTCAGTGTCGTGCTCCGTTTTTTCTATTAGCTCGTCGTCTGAAGTATCTGGGTCTCCACCAACATCTTCATCAGATTCTTCCTCAAATATAGCTTGAGCCATAGCTCTAAGTTCATCTTCTGAGAGTTTTTGGGGATTTCTTACTGGTACACGATCCCTGCAAAGTAAATATTTTGTAGTACCTCTCGATTTATAAACGTTACGAGAAATATATAGAGGCAACGTTTGTAATTTTTATTATTTATTTCTAATTAATATTTCAAAGAGACATGACCGTATTGCTATGGAAGAAAGAACATGAAAAAACAAGACCACAAAAACAACTAGAAGGTCGTTAAATAGTCCAATAATAGGTACTCACAAATATCCAAATAGATAACGGTATATTAAGTTATGAGAAAATGCTAAAATAAAATATTTAATCAAATGTATTATCATAAAACTAGTTTTATTATAATAAAATGAAAGTTTTATTAAAATTTTAATAACAAATTACAAATTCTTTTATTCAAAACGTTGCAAAATGTCTAGCTTTTGTTACATATAAGTCGCTATACATTAATAATGCTATTTTTTAGTAGATAAACGTAATATAAATCTCACAAAATTTACTTACATAACTAGGTGCTTGGTGTACTACATACACCACTGGTAAACTTCTCCTGAATTTTTCCAACCGTCAGTCTATGTCTGCAGGAATCAATTTTACAACTGTTGAGGTTTATAGCTGACACATCAGAGATAGGTTAGGTAGAGGGACACGTGCGCAACCAGTGCTTATCAGAAATAGAGGCCAATTTAGTGCGACTGGTGTACTGAGTACACCGTAGCCCGTAGTTAAAGGTTAATATACATTATAATACCCTATCACAGAACGTTTTCGGAATTAATATTCCATCATTAGTGTTATCCTAAAAGTATAACCACTTTTATTAAAGCAAACATGAAATTTAAAATTTTGACCAAGGTTAATACAAAAATGTTTTATACTTACTGGATGTTCATGTTTTCAGCCACTAAATACATAGGTAAAAACCCTTTAAAAGTGGATAAATTAAATTTAAGTTGCATTATTTAAGTTACATTCTAAAGATTAGAATGGGACGAAAAAGGTATAAAAATTTGTGGACAACGCTTGAACCATCTAAAATACGCTGATGACATCGCATTGATAACCGATAAAAAAGAAGAATTATTTGAGATGATGAAAGAACTGGATGTAGAAGCTGGAAAGATAGGCCTTAATATGAATAACAGCAAGACCAAAATCATAACAAATACAGATGAAAACATCACAATGAGGATCGGACAAGATGAAATAGAACAAGTTCAGGATTATATATATATATATATATATATATATATATATATATATATATATATATATATATATATATATATATATATATATATATATATATATATATAAATGTGATATTAAAAGTCTGAGGTGCGCCAAGCAATTAATTAGCTAATTAATTAATTACTTAAACTTATTTAAATGATGCAATGATGATTCTATCACACTTTTTAATTTTCTTATCTCATGGTTATGCTCGTGCTTCAATATCTATGCTTTACATATGATAGGTAAGGTCCAAATAATACCGGAATAATAAAAACATATATGATACAACATTATATATTGAAATAAAATAAAATTCTAAATCTCCTGATCAAAATATTTCTATATTGTCTAAAGCAATTGTTAAAAAATGTGTTGTTAATAAAGAAAAACTGACGAATGGTAAAACTATCTCTCTGATGATGAGTTGTCCAAATCCTTGTTCCTTGTAGCCTACACTATCTATTCTTAGCAGTCCCCTAGGTAATCAGCAATCTTATAACAAATTATTGCGAGCCTATCGTCTTTAATGATCTTCAAATGCACGTATTGTTCAAATGATGCTAGCCTCTTCTTCTCTCGATAAACTTAATCTCTCGTTCTGGCCTGAACAGTGACTCTTGGAATATAAGTAGAAAAATATAACTTACAATATTTTACTGGATCAGCTTCCGTCAGATACACTTACTCCACGAAAACTCACAAACATTCACTTCTACTGCTTAATACCTCTGGAGAACCGCCAGAGAACAACGACTGTTCGCCTTGAACCCTTGGGAAAACAACTGATTATATTTTCTCTATAACTGAGAAACTATTAACATGCAAATCGGTTTCTACAAATTCTTAAGAACTAACGGAGAATTATATTTTCTAAATATTTCTATTCTATTGTCTTATTCACTGTATATCGACGTACAAATCTATTTGGAAAACTCGCTCGCATTGTTCACGATTTCACTAAGCTCACTCACGTCACTCGAATATATTTTACAAAGAAAATAATTTATGCATATCTTTAAATTTTGTTTACTACAGGTAATCCAGGATAATGGACTTTCATTTCTTCGAAATATCTTTTATAGTTTATTAGTTGAATTATTTTAATTATTATATTTTGTACTTTGAAATATATTAAGAGCAAACCAATATTATTTTCAATTTTACATAGCATACCAATATATATATATATATATATATATATATATATATATATATATATATATATATAGATATATATATATATATATATATATATATATATATATATATATATATATATAACTATAAATAAACGTTAAATATTGGGTTTGCAGCAATAAAAAATGAAACGTGTACTCTTTTAAATTTTTATTCCAAGCTTTCGGACATTGGTTATGTCCTTCATCAGGGAGCTACAAATGTGATGAATAAATTGTTGGCGTTGGAATAATTAAATAAAAAATTCACTACTTACAAACTTAATGAGGTTGTATCAACGAAGATGTATTATAATGTTGATAAAATTTATCACAGTCTCTCATCTTTTTTCAATATACAAAACCTATTTTTATGTTTAAAAATTTAAAAATTACTGTACATCCAAAAACACTTAATTATTCTAAATACATACATGACATTATTCTGACAAAATTATTTTAATGTCAATTGATAAAGTATTGTTTGTGTCATTATTACATTTATCTAGTAGTAACAAATAGGAGAACATTTCATTTAGATGACCAATATCCGTTCTATGATTCATTGCATTGTTATTTTGGCAATGAAATTGTCAAAAATCAAAAAAATATGAAATGAACTCCTATTTGTTACTACTAGATAAATGTAATAATAACACAAACCATAATTTATCAATTGACATTTAAAAGAATATTGTCAGAATAATGTCATGTATGTATTTAGAATAATTAAGTGTTTTTGGATGTACAGTAATTTTTAAATTTTTAAACATAAAAATAGGTTTTGTATATTGAAAAAAGATGAGAGAATGTGATAAATTTTATCAACATTATAATACATCTTCGTTGATACAACCTCATTAAGTTTGTAAGTAGTGAATTTTTTATTTAATTATACCAGCGCCAACAATTTATTCATCACATTTGTAGCTCCCTGATGAAGGACATAACCAATGTCCGAAAGCTTGGAATAGAAATTTAAAAGAGTACACGTTTCATTTTTTTATTGCTGCAAACCCAATATTTAACGTTTACTTCCTTACGTTGTCAGCAAATACTTCTGGTTCATTATATATATATATATATATATATATATATATATATATATATATATATATATATATATATATATATATATATATATATATTTATATATATATACATATATCTGGGTCAAACTATAAAACTTAACAAAGAAAACCAAACAGCAGAGATAAAAAGACGAGTTAGACTGGCATGGGCGGTATTTGGCAAACCAAGCTACATTCTTAAAAACAAAAGATATCCACAGCATCTTAAGACCAAAGTATACAATCAATGCGTACTTCCTGTTCTCACTTATGGTTCCCAAACGTGGACATTTACAAAAGCAAACATGGACAAAATTATAAAGCCCAAAGAGCAATGGAAAGACAAATGTGTACATAAGACTAATGGATAAAAGAGAAACGAGTGGATAAGAGAGAAAATAAAAGTGAGGGATGTTAGACAAGAAGTTGCAAAATTGAAATGGAGATTTGCCGGACACAATATAAGACAAAAAGAAGACCGATGGAACAAAATTCTTATAAGTTGGAGACCGTGGGAATATAAACGAAACAGAGGAAGGTCCCAAATGAGATGGGCAGATGATATCAAGAAGCACGTAGGCTCTAGGTTAATGACTGTAGACAGTAGCAATAGACAGAGAAGAATGGAAAAGGACCTGGGAGGCCTATGTCCAAAGATGGACCGAAGAAGGCTAATTAGATAGATACATTATTTGATTTTATATACTAGGATGTTTAAGTTACAACAGGAGAAAGATTGGTTAATTTAAATACTGCTATTTATAGTATATTATTTAACTTATAACTTAAGTAAAAAGGCCCTACATATTCAAATATTACATTTGACCCCTGAAAATTGTTTATGGGTATCTAAGTTATAAGTAATATGTGGAAATGGCAAGAGTTGATTAAAAAATTTCTGTTAAATATGTTTTAACAGATTATTGATGATTGACAAAACTGATGGGTATGAGGTGAATCTATTTGGTTAGAGTTGTGATATGTGGTGTTTTATTATTATTGTGATAGGGAAAATTAATTGAATGTATACGAGTGAGGGATTGAATTATTGTTTAATTCTTAATGGTTTATAGAGGGGGAAAAGAAATGTCTGATCTGAAATTTAATAATGTTGCAAAGGAGAATGAAGAACATTAGGCATAGGGGTCAGACGTGAAGTTTAGGATACCAGAAAGAAGTGGGGAATGATGGAAAAGTTAGATGAATTAAAAAAGTGGTTTGGACTGGTCTGAGAAAGATGAATAAATGACACAAACAGAATGATAATGATAATTTAAATTTTAATATAGCAGTAGAAATTAAGGATGTAGGTCATGAGAATAGTTGGCGATGGAGGGGAAGGAAGTCTCGATTGAATGAAACATGGCGATTAACACAATTTGAACTTCTCTGCTTTTCTTTGATAATTTCAAGATCTTCATATAAGTCTAGTTTTAGGAAGTGTTTTTGGGGAATATTGTAAATAAGTGATACATCTTCTGGGATATTAAGGTTATGATTATGTTCTTTTAGATATTGAGAAAAAGTAGAAGTGTTTTGTGTGTTCTAAAGAGCCTGAAGACAGTGATCTACAAATTCTTCCTATATAGGTGACATCATAATCTGAACATTTTAGTTTATAAACACCACTACGGTTCATATAATTTATGGGGTATTTTGTAAATTAACAACCCTACAGAAAATTGTATAAATCATTATTTGTAGAAAACTAAACTGTCTAAAACTTTATTTTAATTACTTTTAATCGTAAAATGGAAAATAAAAAAGTTATAAACAAAAATTACTAATCATTTTTGAACATATCTTTTGGGCCGTCCAACTTTTTTTTGTGGTCATTTAACAATAAAGAGACACCAGAGCAATATACAGGTTTTTTAATGAATAGTTTTCACTACAAATTTGTTTAATTTCATTGATTTCTCTTATAAAAATAGGAAATAGTAGTACATATTGTCAAGTACGTAATGTCATAAAAATCAGTTCATTTTTCAAGGACAGATTTAGTGAGATCAGGCTATCTAGTTTTTCTCTAAATTGGGACCAGTTAGTCTTCGTGTTATGCAAGGTTGGTTGATGTACTTTGTTTAAGATTTTTTCGAAGATTGTTATTATAAACGGTGAGTGGTCTGATGATAAATCGAAGCATGATTCAGCTTTACATTTTTTTGGTATCGATGCCTTTTGTGATGCATGAATCAACGGCATCAGGTATTTTTTTTAAGTCAGACGGCCAATAAGTTGGTTCGCCAGTAGAGATTTGTTGCAGGTTATTTTCTAACATTGCTTTAGCTAATTCTCTGCCTCTTGGTGTTGTTAGTCTAGAGCCCCACATCGGATGTTTTGAATTATAATTTCCACCTGCAATGAATTTGTTCCCTAGAGTGTTGAAATATTCTAGGAAATGTTATTTTGACGTGACAACGTCTTAAATTAGGTTGTGGCTCGGAGTCATTCATGAAAAAGTGTAACGCCCGCTCACGTCTGTTACAGTGAGTCACCGAACGAGAGAGAGGCCCGCCGGACCGGCGAATGCCTTGCGTCTCTCTCCCACTCAAACATGATCGGTCCGCTGCGCGCGCAGCACTAGAGAATTAGGCGCGTTGAATCGGTGCGTGCTTCCGTGCTTGTGTCTCTGTCTTTCTCGAGCGTTCTTGGCGTTCAAGACACATTACAGCAGAAACACTTCCTTTCATTTCATATTTCTCCTATCATCGTCCTATCCTCAACAAAATCACTCAAATAGAAATTAGTTAAGTTTAAGTTTACATGTACAATGTTTTAGTAAACAAAATATATTTCTATAGTTAAAATTTCTGCAATTCTTATTTTCATTCAATTCCTTGTTCCTATTGTGCAATTTAATAATATTCATATCAATAAATATTCTACCGAGAAAAAGACGTTGTCACGTAAAATCTTCGCCCGTAAAACCGACTTTACAGGCAACCGATTTTTTTTTAACGACATGTTTAGGTAGGCAGTATAAGGCAGACATTGTTATTGGGCCGTGTGCTGCCTCAATTGTTAAGCTGGTTGCTTGCAGGTAGTCTTTGTTATATTTTTCCCTTTCGGAGTGTTTAATAGAATCACATATAATTATAGCGCTTCCACCGTGAGATCTACCGTCTGGGTGTCTTGTAGCTGGGAATCCGCATGTAGTGTTTGTCTGTAAAGTGAGTCTCGGAAATTAAATTGTAAAATATGACTAACCTTATTTATGAACTTTAATATATAAGAAATAATATCACAGCGATACCACTATACAAAAAAGGTTGCGGTGCTATCCTCAAGGGTTTAATTACTGGTTTAGAAGCACCTATCACGATGGATGGATGGATGCCGCATATTTTGAGTCGTGGTTTAAAGAGACATTTATACCAAATTTACCAAATATTGGTCGCAAGAATGTTATTGTAATGGATAATGCATCGTATACTCCATTCGCTTAGCTCGCGCATATTTTGACAGATTCATTGTCGGAAACCTACAACACAACAATTCCTACTTCTCAGTATTAATAGCCCAAGTATCCTACTATTGCAGACTTCTTTCTTTAAAAAAAGAAGAATTATTCTAAACAGTGGAAGTGTATACTAAACCCATCAAATTTTCGGTAGTATATATTTAAAAAATATATCGCACCCTTATTCAAAAAGAGAAATAACTCAAAATTTGCGTTTATTGAGTTTTCATCATAAAGTGAAATAACTATGCAAGGAGAATGTCTAGTTCAACCTTTGGCGCCTTACGATGAAAAATGAAGGAGATAGATGACAGTGTTTCTCTTTTTGACTAACAGGCGGGAACAAGTTGATACCGATAAAGTGATCAAATTTAGTAATGAGTCGGCGTTAGGAGAGGTAAGAGCTGTGCAGTGAGTTAAAAAGGTGAAGTAACACGAAATCATTTGGTGTTATACTATCAGGTAATTATTTAATATACGTTTATTTTTTCCAAAAGTGCATTAATTTAGAGTTGTTTCACTTTATTAGAAAGGTTGACATCGTTTTTCCTGTAACATTGTGACTTATTACAGTTTAGTATAAATTACATCAGAGGATTATAAAAAACATTTTAAGTTAATGCATTTTTTGATTAAAATATTTAACCAGATCATGAGTGATTAAGTATTGCTTCAGTATTATATTATTTAGATATCAGAAAAATAGTAATTTTTTGTGTTACTTCTGTTTAATAATTATTGTCCAATTATTTTATAATTTAAACTTGAAAACTAATTATTGTTAGTAAGTGGGTATTTAATATTTTTTATTACATAAAACATAATTTTAAGCGGTATCTTTATTTTTAGACTTTAAGATGTCTTCGAGAGCACGAAAAATACTCGGCTTAGTTGTTGAAAATACTGTGCTGAATTCTAAAAATATGTCATCGGATTATAATTCAACTGAGAAATCTAATCATGAGGTGAGTATTTAAAATTTTTACATAATATTTAACTGAGCATTGCCTCTAATTCCTCTTTTGATTTTAGTTATTAAGTGAAAATAGTTTCGCTGTTGAGATCCAGAAGAATGTTAACATGGAGGTTAAAATGGTACCGGAACCAGTGGATAGTAACGATAACTCAGTTGAAGTAGCTGTAATAGTAAGTACTTAAAGCTTGTAAACTGAATCACAAATTTACTGTTTAATTAGTATTTTAATACCATAACCATAAATTATAATAATTATGCTGTTTAATTACAGAAATCTCAGTTTGCAAACATACAACCCTTAGTACCTTATGATGATACTGACGGTAGTTTATCTGACAATGAAGATATTGTTACTGGATGCTTAACTACGGAGAAAGGACATCGTCTTATTCAGTCTTCATCAAATAGTTCATCATCGTCAGCTTCATCTTTGGATTCATCCGATAGTTCATCTTCGTGCTCGTCCAATTGTTCTCCATTACCAGCAAAAGTAAACTTACTAACCCATATTAATCAAAACGTGACTGTTGATCAACTGGACAGTGATGGCGTTGTAAGTTATTATTTATGACTGTTGATAGTTATTATAGATAATTTATACTATTAAATTATATTGATCTTTTAGGTAGTAAATCGTCGTCCCAGGGAGTTACAAAAGGTTCAAGATTATTATATTTCTCCTTTATGTACTGATGAAAGTGATGTTGACTTAAGCGATACAGATCCAACATTCATTAACATTGAATCTAAAAGAAAGAGAAACTACTTTTTTGAAAATTTGAGATCTTCCTCCACCAGTTCGGCAGATTCCTATCGTTCTTCTGGTAATTATATTCCAAAAAAGGGACGAAAACGGACTAAAAATCCTTCCCAATGGAAACAGAATAAACTTAAGCGCAGGCGTAATACAGGAAAATCATATGTATCCATGTCGCAAACAAAAAAGACTATTCCAGCCAGGTGTCTTAAAGAACCATGTACAGAAAAATGTAGACTTAAATGCACTACAAATATTAATATAGAGTGTAGGTACGACCTTTTTAAGAAGTTTTGGGATTTAGGTGATTTAAGTAAACAAAGAGCATACATAAGTGCCAGTATGATTGACATTCAGCCTAAATACAAATATAGCAATGCTCAGAGACCCAGACACAACAATAAAGCATTTCATTTCATTGTGAATAATACGACGATTAGAGTTTGTAAAACTTTTTACAAGGCTACATTGGACATCTCCGATAGGATAATATTTACGGTACAGAATAAAATGAACAACAACGATTTTTCGCAAACTGATTTTAGAGGCAGACATGACAGTCATAGAAAAATTAGTCCAGAATTACGAGCTGCAATCATTGAGCACATTCAATCTATCCCTAAAATTGAATCACACTACCTTCGAGCTTCTACAACAAAGGAATATATTGATGGCAGCAAAAATATCAAAGATTTGTTCAATGATTTTAAGCTAAAACAAGAAAATGACAATAGAGACGCAGGTACTTATAGTAAATATTATAAAATATTTACAACGGAATTTAATCTCTCCTTTTTTCAACCAAAAAAGGATCAATGTGATCTATGCACCTCGTATAATAATTCTAATGCTGACCAAAAGAAGAACCTGGAAGAAAAATACCAAACGCATATAAAAGAGAAAAACTATAGTAGGATTTAAAAGTTTAATGATCGCAGAGAAATAAATAAAAATATCAAAGTAGTTGTGTTTGATTTAGAAGCGGTGTTGCAATGCCCAAGAGGTAACTCTTCTTCCTTTTACTATAAGTCTAAGCTTAATTGCTACAACTTAACTTTAACCGAATTAACACCACAGGATTTTAAGGTAGCCTACAAAAATGTACACTGCTATTTTTGGTCGGAGAGTGAGGCTAAACGTGGGGCTATAGAAATCGGATCATGTGTATGGGCTTATCTAAAAGCTATAACTGATGAAGACGATGATGAAAAGGAAGTAATTTTCTATTCGGACAATTGTTGTGGCCAGAATAAAAATAAATATTTAACATCTCTTTATCTTCATGCTGTGCAAACATTGACAATAAAAAGCATAACACATAAATATTTAATAAGAGGACACACGCAGAATGAGGCTGATAGTGTCCATAGCCTAATTGAAAAGGAAATTAAAAAAAATTTAAAATCTGGTCCGATATACACACCAGACCAATATATTGCTTTAATTAAAAATGCCAAAAAGTCTCCACCTTCGATAATTGTTCATGAACTAAATTTTGAATCATTTCACGATTTAAAATTATTGCAAGAAGAATGGGGATATAATTATTCAACTAATACAGAGGGACATAATGTTAATTGGAACGAAATTAAAATTTTGAAAATCGCTAAAGAAAATCCTTTTTCCATTTATTATAAAACATCATACAAAGATGAAAATTACCGGGAAGTAAATGTTAGAAATAAACGGAAGAAAATGAAACTAATTACAGAAATAGAACTTAAAGCAGCCTATTGTGATAAACAAAAAATAAGTGACAATAAGAAAAAAGACTTACAAGAACTAATTTCAAAAGGATTAGTTCCTTCATTTTATGCTGGGTTTTATAATTCTATATTTTAAGTTTTTTTTTTAAATATATTGATTATGACTATTATGAGTATAATCAAACTTAGGTATTAATTGTTTAATAAGAATGTGTTATTTAATTTTGTATATTCCAATGTAAAATGTTTTCTCTAATAATTATAGATAAAACAAAAAAACACGACTTTTTATTTACAACAATCGTATTATATTTGTGAACAAAGATTAATATTTCAGTGGTTTATTTTTTTAGTATAAGCCAATACCGCAATAAGTCTAAATAGTTCACCTACATGATACATGACTTTAATATAAAACTGCATTATTTATAATTGTTTCGACTTTGTCTAAATTATGATATTATATTTTTCATCAAAGAGTAAAATAAATATGAACTTTTTTTATAAAATTAATTTATACGTATTACAGTTTAAAAATATAATAATATGGAACCACAATATAATAATGCATTAGTTACACTACTCACTCCTACTTTTGGAATTACTATAAAACCATTTTTATATTTTTTTTTTTGCAAATTAAGTTGTCTATAAAATATTATCAAACTTTAAATGCGTTTTCCCACCAAATTGAAATTTTGAGTTATTTCTTTTTCTGAATAAAGGTGCGTATTTTAGTTGCTATAATTTAACATAACTATTTATTATATGGTGCAGATAAATAAATATTGATTGTCGGTAATTCGCAAAGTTCTATTTTATTTACTATTTAGTTTGTTTACTATTAATATTGGCTATGAGTACGTGTGCTTGGTTGTATAGTAATTTCCAGCCACTTTTAGTCTGTCAAAAACTAACTAACTTCGCAAAAAAATAATTACTAAATTCACTAGACAGTTGTATAATATACAATAAAGTTGTAATCAAGGAATGGCTAGCGGAAGACATTTTTTTCGAGGAATGCTATTTGAAATCCGAACTATTAGAAGCAGCGCGTGCTTTTAATTATCAATACGGTAAGTATAATCTTTAAGTATTTTTACTCGTAATATAGCCACTTCGTAAAGATCTTTGGACGGTTCTGTGCTTTACCAAATAAGTTGAAGTGTAAGTTGTGTGAGTTTTTAAAGAATGTGTCGATAGATAGTGTGAATATTATACATATTATCACTTGTCAAACCAGTGTCGTTGCGCGCTAGCTCTATTTTACTTCATCTTGATACCTCGCGTTTTAACAGCTGGCAATCCTAATTGGTATTTTTTCTCAGTCAACCTTATATCATCATATTAAGAAAAAAATTACCGCTAATTGGATATAAAAAAGAAGTAAGTTTGACTAACACATGGTATACATGGTTATACCGAAACATCAAAAACTCAAATTTTTATTTTTGGTTGAATTTTAATTTTTTAAAATGCCATCAATTAGATATAGTAACTTACATCGTACAACTTGCAATGTAGCCCAGTCTGGTTATACAAAAATCATCGATTTCACGGCAAAATGTTTCGCAGATATCTGAAGCTTTTAAGACATAGGTGGGAATTACTAGATGACGAATAGATAAAAAGATACTCCTATTTTTACCTTGCGTTTTTTTTAAACAATAATTTATGGTCAGAATTTGATTTTTTATCTATAAGTTTTTTCCCTTATAATTTAAATGCACAATATTTATACCATTTATATATATATCAAGAATATCTTTATTTTCCCGTTTTTTCAATTAAAATTGATAAATAATTTACGGAGATATTTGCAAAAAAGCAGTTTTTTTGCACTAATTTATAAATTTATTTAATTTTTTTTATTAACAAAATAAAATTTTATTAATACATTTCAACATTGAGGAATTACCGTCCTTTAAATTTGTGCGAAATTTCCCCCCGATCGGTCAAATAGTTTAAAAGTTATTCAATTTGTTTATCCCTGGGACTAATTATTTAAACCATTGAACTTGCCCTATGAATGATGGTAGACACATTTAACAAATTTCATAGGATTCTCTAAGACTGATACTATCTCAGAAGTTAAATGAATATTGCGTTTTCATCGAAATTATTTACAAAATAAACGTTTGAAAAAGGGGTATGTTTTTTACTTATAAACAATTGTAATAACTTCTACATTTTTTAAGCTACTGACTTGTACGTACAACCATTAGATAGCTGGTAAAAGAACTCACATTTAACAAAAAAAAAATAAACCTTCTATGAATAATAGGAACGAAGTTAGCGACAATTTGTTTGTTAATTATATCTTCATTGTTTATAAACATTAAGAAGTAAAATTTGCACAAATTTTGAATGAAAATCTAAACTTTATATTGAATTTTATAGCTATAAAATTCATCCAATTTTTTGAAACTTAAAACCTTTCGAAACGAAGTTACTTTCGAAAGATCGACATAGGAAAGTGGAGGGGAAACTGTTTTAGCTCCTCGCTGCAAAATTTAATATTATGGTTACGGATTTATCATTCAAAAGCTTCAACAGTTCTGTAGGAATTTCATTAGGTTTATTTGCTTTTCCATTTTTAGCGTTTCTTATTGCGTATTCTACTTCTTCTTTCAATATGTCTGGCCCAGTTGCATTGATTACCTGAGTTAAGTTGTTTCTATCGTCTTCAAATAATTCATTCAGGTATTCTGTCCATCTTTTTATTTTATTCTCTAGATCTACAATAAGATTTCCATCTTTGTCTTTAAGTTTACCTATTTGGCATTTCTTTATGCTTCCTGTTATCTCTTTTACTTTTTTGTGCATATTGAACCCATCGTACTTTTTCTCATAGGTTTCCATTTCTTCACATTGTTCTTTAATCCACTCCTCTTTGGCTTCTTTTATTCTCTTTTTTATGTGTTAATTTATTCCTTTGTATTTGTCTGGGTAATTCTTCATCTTTATTTTTTGTTCCATCAAGTCTAGTATATCTTGTGTCATCCACCCCTTATTCTTTGTTGCCGTTTTTGTAAGATGTTTCTTTCCTGCTGTTTGTATAGCTGTATTTATGTACTTTAATTTTTGGTTAACGTTGTTTGTATCGTTAATTTGTTGCTGCACTGAACGGAGGTTTTCATTTATTTCTTCTCCTGTTTCTTGTCGTATATTTTTGTTTCTAAGTTTATTTAAATCTAGTGCCTTTCTGTGCGGTCTTCTAATCTTTTTTGGTCTCGCCTCTATCACAGTAACTACCGGGTTAGGATCTGAGCCTATATCAGCTCCTGAGTACGTCTTAGTACATTTAACAGCATTATGATACCTCCTTGCTATCATAATGTAGTCCATTTGATTTCTCACTATTTTTTCTTTGGTATGTTGTGAAAATGTCCATGTATATAACCGTCGAGGAGGTAATTTGAAAAAGGTATTTGTTATTACGAAATCTTCTTCTTCTTCTTAACATGCCATACACCAAAGTACGTAGGCGACTATCTCATTACTAGAATTCTGTTCTTGGCGGCGTGACACAGCTCGCCTGTATTGTGTATTCCTGTCCATTCTTTAATATTTCTTAACCAGGATAATTGTTTGCGGCCGGCTCCTCTCCTACCCTCGATCTTCCCTTGCAGGATTAACTGAGGTATCTCATATTTTGCTCCTCTCAATATGTGCCCAAGGTAACCAATCTTGCGTTTTTTAATTAATTTAAAGAGTTCTCTTTCCACGCCGGCTCTCTTAAGGACGTCATCGTTTCGAACTCTATCCACCCAAGGCATGCGCACCACTCCTCTTAATGACCACATTTCAAATGCTTCAAGTTTGTTGATAGATGTTTTTTTCAAAGTCCACGTTTCCATGCCATAAAGCAAGATGGACCACGAAATCTTCACTTTGGCAAAATTGAATCAATCGTTCTCCTCTGTCATTTCTGTTTCCAAGCTCATATTTTCCTACTTGTTCTCCTACCTTACCTTGACCCACCTTGGCATTAAGATCGCCCATTAATATGTTAATGTATGGAAAGACTGACTTAATAAGTGAAGACAAACAACCTGCAACAAAAAGGTTCAGACCTGACAGTGAAGTTGAATAAATGAACCAAATTTTAACTTTTAAACCAATGTATGTAAAGAAAATAAAAAAAGTAAAGTTCAATAAACATTGCAAAATTTAATAAGGCAAGTGATGAAAAAATCGAATTATCTTATCAAAGCAGTAAGGCAGATTAGACTAATATTGTATATCATATTTGTAAGAAAAATAGAATAAAAATCAATATTGTTAATTATAAAAATACAAACAATTATAATTAATATAAGGAATATAATAATATAATGTGTAAAAAATTACCTGAAATTTAATTTATAAAATATATAAGTATTATTACATCATTGATATAAAATGAAAAAACGTAGGGTGATTTCCCGGGATTTTCCGAGATTTATGGGGGGTGAAAATTATGTCATCATTATTAATACTGCGGCAGAATATTCGAGCAAATTAAAAAAAAAGTAAGTATTTAGGGTGAATTTTAAATGGACTCAATTTTTTCGATTTTTCCCATATTTTCCGGCCAGTGAAAACTATGTAGTTATTCTTATTTCGACGAGCTACCCCAGAATAAAAAAAGAGGCTTGCAGCTGCAAAGGAACCCGAGATAATGTAAATTTTTCCTACGTGTTGCAATTTGAAGTTCCGATGCCGAAAAAAAAACGGAGCTGAAACAGATATCCTCTCCACTTTCCTATGTCGATCTTTCGAAAGTACCGTCGTTTCGAAAAATTAGATAAATTTTATAGCTATAAGTTTCAATATAAAGTTTAGATTTTCATTCAAAATTTGTGCAAATTTTACTTCTTAATGTTTATAAACAATGGAGATATGATTTTTTTAAAAATAGTCACTAACTTCGTTCCTATTGGTCATAGAAGGTTTTTTATTTATTAATGTTTAGCTTTTTTTAATTTAGCTTTTTTACCAGCTATCCAATGGTTGCACGTACAAGTCTGTAGCTTGAAAAATATAGAAGTTATTACAATTGCTTATAAGTAAAAAACATACCCCTTTTTCAAACGTTTATTTTGTAAATAATTTCGATGAAAACTCAATATGCATTTAACTTCTGAGATAGTCTAAGTCTTAAAGAATCCTATGGAATTTGCTGAATGTGTCTAGCATCATGCATAGGGCAAGCTCAATAGTTTAAATAATTAGCCTCAGGGGATAAACAAATTAAATAACTTATAAAATATTTGACTGATCGGTGGGAAATTTCGCACAAATCTAAAAGATGGTAATTCCTTGATGTTTAAATGCATTAATACCATTTTATTTTATTAATAAAAAAATTAATAAAATTTATAAATTAGTACAAAAAAACTGCTTTTTTGCAAATATCTCTGTAAATTATTTATCAATTTTAATTAAAAGAACGGGAAAATAAAGATATTCTTGACATAAAAAAATGACATAAATATTGTTTATTTAAAGTATAAGGGAAAAAATTTATAGACAAAAAATCAAATTGTGACCATAAATTATTGCTTAAAAAAACGCAAGGTAAAACTAGGAGTATCTTTTCATCTATTCATCATCTAGTATCCCCCACCTATGTCTTAAAAGCTTCAGATATCTGCGAAACATTTTTCCACCTTTTTTTTTAACCAGACTGGGCTAATGGTGCAACCCAACAAGTATGCGAGCAAGTCAAACTGACAACCAACGCGAAGCACAAAATGAAGTTAAAAAGAATCGAAATCAGTAACGTGGACATGTGGTTGTGTCCACATTATAAGGCATTGTCAAGGTCAAGTCAAAGTCAAAGTGACGCCATAATATATTATATTGGTATCCGGAAACCGGGCTTCCGACCCAAATTCTATTATTTTTTTAACTCATGCAGCTAAGGCAGGATCAGCTATAATGTCTTAGCAATTTAAGTTGTTTGCAATAATTGAACAACGATCCAAATATTTAAATTATTTTAGTTTTTTATTTCTCTTAGTGTAAGTTTAATCTATATTATGTCGAAAGCAAAAAACAATTAATTATATTAATTAAATGTATCTACTTAATAGTTCTATTAAAATAATTGTTCTATTGAGCATTTGTATTCATATTCTGTACCAAAAGTCAACATGTTTGAGACACAAGATACAAAGAAAGAGAAAAATAAATCTTTACTTCTAAACTTTTTTGTCAAAATTGGTTATTGTTTTGGAATAGTACCAACCAAATATACAGCCGTTTCATTTGTATTTTTGTTTGTTTATGCCTGTATGGTAGTATCAAGTGGAATTTTTTTATGTGAACAAGTACATTTCACTTATAGTGGACAAGCATTCCTACCTATTGTAAATTTTTTAACATATGCAACTAACAATTTTGTTTCTCTATACCAACTAAATTCAAAAAGACACTGTTGGAACGAATTCTTTACTAGTTTATTACGAATAAATGAGCACAACTTTGGAAGTTCTGTAAGAGAAGTCTATGTTAGATTAATAATCTTTGGGATTAAAGCTTTTTTGTTAACTATTACAGTATGTAGCTTTGCAATAGATACATTATCTGTGTTTGGTATTATTTCACACATTCACTGGTGGTATAGTTATTTTCAAATGGTGACTTTGGTGTACATTTCAATAGAAACTTCTACTATTGTAGAGCAAAGTATAAAAACTTTGACTGGATTGTTAAAAGAAATTCCCAAGCAAAGATGTGGTGATGTCAATAAATTTGCAATACGAATTAATGAAATATTTCCCCGATATTTGAACATCAATAAAACCATTCAAGAACAAAACAAGTATATGGGGCCATTCATGCTAATGTTTTTTGTTATTTTATTTACGGAAACCCTGACAGTTTGTAACTATATAATGGAAGCCATAGTATTTACTTCAGACATAAAGAACACGTGGATAATTAACTATGTCCCTTATGTTATAGTTATGTCAGTAAGTACATTAAAATTTTATTTTTTTAACATATATTCAACAATCTGTTAGTTATAAATTGGATTTAGAGAGGTCATTCCAATGACTGGATCCAATAATATTTCCAAGGTATTTAACGCTTTCAGCTTGTGGAATTGCTGTGTTATTTATTTCTATCATCATCATCATCATCATTTTGGCTCTACAATCCTGTGTGGGTCCTAGCCTCCCCAAGAATTTTTTTCCAGTCGTCCCTATCCATCGCCTTCCTCCGCCAAGCACGTATTTCCATATTTCTCATATCTTGATCTATGTTATCTAGTAATCTTGTTCTGGGTCTTCCTCTTCTTCTTTGACCAATAAGTCTATCAAGGAGCATTTTTCTAGCTGGGTCGGTTTGCTCCATCCGCATTACATGTCCTACCCACCTCAGACGTCCTATCTTAATGTGTTTTACGATATCTGGTTCCTGGTATATTCTATAGAGTTCGAAGTTGTATCGTCTTCTCCAGACACCATTTTCATTTACCGCTCCATAGATTCGCCTTAGTATTTTTTTTTCGAAACATCCTAACATGTTTTCATTGCTTTTTGTTAAAGTCCAGGTTTCTGAACCATATGTTAGGACTGGGCGTATTATTGTTTTGTAGAGTTTTACTTTTGTTATTTATTTCTATACTAGGCGATATTTTGCGACATTTTGTAAAGATGATATGGTGTGATATAGATTGATTGATCTTTATGAGCCATTTCTTTGCCCATTTCTCAATGTCTCTAATATGCCTTTGAAGATATTTGGTAGTTGTTGCAGGATTATTATCTGTGGCTAACGTAGGAGTGTCATCTGTGACTGTTGTAGTCGTTATATTTTCGTTTGTTGGTATGTCGTGCAGAACACTAATAATAATTATTATTATTCATAAGGGCAGAGGAACAAGTCCCTATTATGCCTAAAAATAAATAAATAACATTAGTAACCTACTAGTAAATTACAAAAAAATTAAGTAAAAAAAAAACAATATTTTAACTATGACATGAAAGGGTCAAGTCTGTTTTTGAACGCGTTGGTAGACGGTTATTCCAGCACTCAAAAACTCTATTTGGTAGAAAGTTCTGTCTTGATTTTGTAGAAAAGTTCTCTTTTTAAGTTTGAACTGGTGACCTCTGAGGCGTTCATCTTGATTTATGGTAAACATTTCATGAAGATATCCAAAATTGAATTTTAATATTTAAATGTGCTAATTGAGTCTCCACGTTGTCGGCGAACTTCAAAAAAAGTTAGGTTAGCCATACTAAGTTTTTCTGCTTAAGAAGGTCGTCTGGGTGCCAAAGAAATTCTAGTAGAAAATCAGGATACCACGTTGATCTAGCGTATTCAAGAATGGGTCTTATGTAAAGAGTGTAAAGCTCACAGAATGACTGCATTGAAACTCTCGAAAAACACCTCCGAATAAGATATAGTCTAGAGTTTGCACGTTTACAAATACAAATAATATGGCCGGACCAAGTTAGGCTGCTGCTACGATAATACCAAGGTTTTTATACGAGAACACAGAATCTAATAGTTGCCGGTTAACAAAGTACGGCACAAGTGGGTTATTTTTACCAATTCGAAACACTACACATTTTTCCACATTTCAGGGGAAATGGCCACTGGGAACACCAAGTTAAAATAGAGTCCAAGTTCATTTGGAGGGTTAGCTGGTTTGTGATTGTATTGGCATATATTTTTGTGTCATCAGCATAGAGCGATATTTTACTTGAACATAATAAGGAACATCGCTTTATAAACCGTAAAAAGCAGAGGTCCTAGGACAGAGCCATGAGGCACTCCACTTTCCTGTAAGCTGTCTTGTCAGAAAGATTCGCCAACTCTAACTTTGTAATGTCGATCTGTCAGGAAATAGTCTATCCAACGAAGTAAAGTACCGCGAACTCCGAAATGTTTCAGTTTATGTAGAAGTCTGCGCTTGGGTACACGACCAAAGGCTTTAGAGAAATCTATATAAAGAACGTCGACCGGCTGCGAACTGTTAATTAATGACGTCCAGTAGTTAGTCATAATGTAGGAGATTGGTTAGAGTAGATCGACCAGTGACAAATCCATGTTGTTGTTTTTGAATAACATGTTCCTGGAGAAGGAATTGCTGCCAACTACTGTCAGCAAGCTAATCGATAATTATTGAAGACGAGTTTGTTGCCTTTTTAAAAAAAGGGGTGACGAATGCTAATTTCTAACCTAGGAGGTAAGCAATTCTAGATAAAAGAAGTTTTCATAATTAAATTTAATGGTATTGCAAGCGTGTCTGCGCATCTTTTTGACAGTTTTGGTGTTAAACCATCTAAACCAGGTGAAGCAGTTGTGCGAAGTTTAATTAAGTGTTGTTTGACATGATTCACTGTGAATTCAACTTACTACAATCAACAGCAAGTAGATAGTCATCATCCGAAGATTCCTTGTCAGAATAGCATAAAGTCTGGTTAGGTTTTTGAAGTAGAGGAATGGAAACTTTAAATGTCAAGGAGGATAGTATGTATTTGTATATTTTTTTAATGTTACCACTTTCAATAACACTTACTTCAAAATTTTGTCTTAGAGTTTTTAGAAATGTTTGTAAGTTATTTACAAATCTGCGGTGGTTTTGGAAATCACTGAGAAGCCCAATGTATTTTCCGCCATAGCTGTGGTTTGTGATTAATTTGTTTTATTGATGTTCGATTTATCCAGAGTTTAAGGTTGTTTTTATAAATCTTACGAAAGGTGGTATTTGTAGAAATTCTTTGTGGGTCAGATCGAAAAGGAACTAGAAGATTGCCAGCTCCTGAAAAAAAATTGGGGCAGCAAGATTCAGCTCCTTTTTAGATTTTCCGTTAATTCTCATGGGTATAATATGGGATAATTCAATGTATTATGTTAAATAAATATTAAAAATTACACTTAAAAAAATGTTATTATTCTATTTCCATCAAAACCTTTGTCAATATGTGCACTCTAGAAAATATTGTCTTGTCCACAATTACAAGACAGGGTCACATGTTGACTAATTACATCTACTTGGAATTTAATGCATGTGCCCTAAATAATTTAATTACTGTCAAATTTAAACGAACAAAAAGACTTACAAATATGTGAATCTTACATTGAAGAAATTGATACTTTACACAATCTCATTTTGCGGCATAACATTTTTTTTTTAATTTTCCACGTATGCCCCCCTCTTCCCTACTACCTTTTGTAACAAAATCTAATTTCAGTACAAAATATGAGTTTTGTAAGTTAGCGTTGCCGTTCCGGTATAACTGTAAAGGTAATGGAAGTTTACGTGATATAGGTCATAGCTCTTGTCAAAATCCATTACCTATACTAAATTCAGACTTTTTAAAAAATTCTTTGGTAAATCCCCGGAAAAAATTCAGATTTTAAGCATAAAAATCTTTTTGGTAAATCCCCAAAAAAACACACAATTCAGACATATAAATCCCGGGAAAGAATTTATCACCCCAGGTTATACAGGGTGGTCCTAAAGTAATTGTACAAACAGAAACCATAGATTCTGCACTTTAAAATATTACGATTTAAGCCAACTTGCTTTAATAAAATGTTGATATTAAGAAAGATACAGGGTGTTAAAGTGGAATTTAAAATTCTATTTGTCGCTATAACTTTTACGTTTGTAAATATTTTTGGACAAAAATTTATAATAGGACGCTTTTAAGTAGGATAAATTATAATTTTATACATAAATTAATGTTACTGATAGATGGCGCCACATATGCCACAGGTGTGGCATAGATTTGCGCTTAACTTTTTTGCTCTTAAAGTTACCTCTATTTGTGTTAAAAAATATTAAACATACATTATTTTTACAAAGAAAAGGTATACTTGTTAGTAACCTCAAAATTTAACCGTTTTCGAGATAATCGCATTTTATAAGTCAGCTGCCTCATAATTCTTAGTTGTGATATTTGTGCGGTAAAGCACTCAATACCTGTAGATAAGCATAATTCATAGTTTATTCTTATTAAAACAACTCAAAGATGATAATGTAACATTACAAAATTTTTGTTATGGCTGCTAAATGTCTTATTGGAGAAAATATTCTTCATCTTCTTCTTTAGGTGCCGTGTCCGTATTCAGACGCTGGCCGTCATCATGTATACAATTTCCCTTTTCTATCGCTTCTTAAATTTCTATACCTACTGGCGTTGTATTACTTTTTCCCTATTGTAAAATGCTGAAAAACCAAAATATATGGTTTATGTAAGATGGTACACCACCACATTCTAGAGAGAAGGCGTTGAGAACATAGTTAAATATACCTTTTCTGAACGTTGGATTGGACGTGGTAGTCATATTCCTTGGCAATGTGGTGAGATATTGATATAATTATTTAATTTATAAAAAAACCCAAAATAATACTTATTATTCATTACGTAAATTGTTGTTTACCCATTTTTATTATGACAAATGGAAACTAAAGCACAGGTATGAAATAACACACGTGTCTTGTTTCATAATACTTTTGCTACAAATCTTACCTTAAAGACTCAGCATTTTTACAAAAACATCATCGTTGGCCTAATAACCGATATTGTTATAAATATAGTAAACAAACAGGCAATTTAGTTCAGCATAATATTAGTTCGTTAGTTCATAATATTATCATCATTATCATAATAGTCCATTTGTTCAATATGTAATTATAGTTACTCGTAAGCTTATATGAGTGTATATAAGTAACCAATGAATGAGATACATCACAGTTTAATACATTATTTAACCTTTGCGACATAATATACTATAAGATTTGGATATAGATTCGTCCATTATACATTATAGCCACCACGTAGCCCAGAATTTAATCCGCTTGATTTTGGTGTATGGGGCGTATTAAAACAACGTGTCTATAAGAATGCCATAAACATTTGCAACCAAATATGGGAAGAAATAAATACTGCAAACAGTTTCTTTAGAACCAATGATGCTATTTAATATGAGATGATTTTTATGGAATATATTGACAAATGAATTAATGAAAATGGTAGACATATCGAACACTTACTTTAACAAAAAGTTTAGTAATTTAGTTTAACTATTTCTTAATTTGGTTTGTAAACAAAATGTTTTGATTACGACTTTAATTTAACATAAAATATAAAATGTTTGATGTAAAATCCTATTATTCTGTTTTTTGTCATATCCTATTATTAATTATCCTGCTGATATATTTATTTTATTTAATATTTCGTTAACTATTAACTTTAGTTATTGGTTTTTATACCAAAATTTAGATTTATTAATGTTTTTGTCCATTTTTCCTTCGTTGCCTGGGGTAATTGCCTTAACTCAGAAATATGCAGCTGATTTGTAAAATGCGATTATCTCGAAAACTATTGAGTTTAAAAGTTATTAACAGGTATACCTTTTTTTTGTTGAAATAATGTATCTTTAATATTTTGTATCACAAATACAGTTCACTCAAAAGAGCAAAAAAGTTAAGTGGAAATTTATGCCACATATGTGGCATATGTGGCGCCCTCTATCTGCTACATCAAAGTGTGCATCAAATTATAATTTCTCATATTTAAAAGTACCCAGTTGTAAATTTTTATGCATAAATGTTTACAAACATGAAAGTTATAGCCAAAAATAAAATTTTTAATTTGCACTTTAACACCCTGTATCTTTCTTAATATCAACATTTTATTAAAGCAATTTAGCTTAAATCGTAATATTTTAAAGTGTAGAATCTACTGTTTCTTTTTGTACAATTACTTAAGGACCACCCTGTATAAAAAGCCTCGAGAAATGTTTAGCGTCATTTGCGTTTCAGATTTTAAAAGTTTGCTGTACATTTTAGTGAAGAAATTTAATCAATAATTTAGTTATTATATATTTATAAAAATAAAATTACTTAGGATATTATCAGTGCAACAGTCACCGAATGAAGGTGCTCGCTATGTAGGTTTGTAATAAAAACTAAAAAAGAAAACTATTTCATCTAGAAAACACAACAAACTATTTCATCTAGCGTCGATCCCCATTTGAATTTTCTTAACCTCAGAGTGAGAGTGAATCTGGAGTCACTAAATAGTCTTCTTCCGATTCCCCCAAATTAACTAACTATACATATAAATACAGATAGTTGGTTATTAATGAAAACATCATTACAATAATAAATGTAATTCATCAATCGATAAAATTTCTTCAATATTAAAAAAGTTCCATTAAACAAATTATTTTATAACCATCAGGGCATTCATTTTTTAACCACAAAACTACCAACATGTTAAAATTAACTTATTCACGTCCAAAAAAGTATAAATTTTTATTGAATTTTTATGTCAAAATCGGTTGTTGTTTAGGAATAATACCAACGCGATGGAAAAGTTTATCTATATTATTCTTAATTGTGCATATTGTTTTTATAGTAACGATTCTGAGAATTTTAACACAACATATGAAAATCGCTAATCTCAAAACGATGACAATTCTGCCCGAATTGAATATAAGTTCTTATATACTTTACAATTTTATAACATTTTTTCAAATGCACATTAACAGAGAAAATTGGAATATATTAATAATTAATTTAGTAAATTTTCAACAGAAAGAATATAGACCAGCTTTTAAATTATTGTTTGTTAAATTGGTAACATTTATAATAAAATGTTTATTATTAACGTTGACAGTATACAACTTTACTGACAAACACCCGAATGTCATAAGCATAATTTCACAAGTTCATCTTCTGTTTAGTTTTTACCAAATTCTTACGTCATTAGACCTAACAATAGAAATTTGTTCTATTATAGTCAAAAACCTACATACAATAAATGAACAAATTAAAGAAACCTTCATGTCGCGCAATACTGATTTTAAAACAATTAAACTACGGATCGATAAACTTACATTTCAATATTTAAACATTCACAAAATTGTCTTCAAATTAACTGAAATCAAAGGACCGATAATTGTGATGTTTTTTATTGTTTTCTTTTTCGAAACACTATCATTTCTACATTGGACATTACGAGCAACACTTTTCGATTCACACAACACGAAGAAGTGGATAACAAGTTCTATTCCATATCATCTCATTGTTATGATAGTAAGTATTACAACTTTTTATGTTTTCAATATTTATATCTTCGGTAAGCTCCTTCGGGATCTGGTTTTAAATTTGAAGACATGAGAGGATAGCGGTGTCATGTCGCATTTTCAAAGTTTTGAGTAAATTAACAAAACGCGTTTTGTATTTAAACTTTTTTGCTTCGCAAAAATGGTTTCGGTATTGATGTAATAGCACCTTCTAAGAATTGCAAGGCAAAACAGACGATATAAATGTAAAAAGAGAAAAGAGAATCTAAAATTGCATTCCACAACATATCTCCTCAACTAAGCAAAAATCCTTGGCGAATTGGTTTCTCACTATGGAATCACTATACGTGAAATCAAATCTTAACTGTCTTTCCTTTTATTTCGGTATACTCTTTATGAGTATAAGAAACCATAAAGAAGGATCCGTGGAAAGACAAAGTCACAAATGAACAAGTACTACGGAGGATGAACACAATGCGGATTTGGTCAACATCGTGAAACGCCGTAAGCTGCAGTATTTGGGAGATATAATAAGAAATCAAGGCAGATATGAGCTACCCCAATGCATGTTCCAAGTAAAATTGAAGGAAAAGGGCTCTATGACGAAGAAGAACATTCTGGCTTGCTAACCTGAGAGCATGGTATAGAAAGACCTCAACTCAACTATTCCGTATAGCAACCAACAAAGTCATCATAGCCAGAATGATCGCCAACGTTCGGAACGGACAGGCACTCTAAGAATGTAACGATATATTTTGCCTGCCATAGGGTAAGATTTTAATACAAGGGGTAGAAAATTGAGGGAAGAGAAACTATGGGGGTGGAGAAGGGGTAAGCAAAATAATCGAAACATATGCGAACGGGCACTCAGGGGTTAGTTGGAGAGCTGGGGTCGTGGATAAGTAAAAGACAGGGTGTCGGATTGGGGTAACTACCAGAAAAATGAAATAAAGGGTCATAAATCTCTTGGGACAAACAGAATAAAAATAAACCGGAAACACCTCAAAAAATTTAATATAGGGCGCCACTTGAGGTGCCTAATTATACCTATTACAACCAGCTAGTTGTAACTGGAGATATAATTATTAAACATAAAAAAAACATACCTTTTCCAAATGGAAACTCAAAAAAAAGGGTTAGTTAAAAAAAATAAACAAATGTTAAGAAACAAAATTTAACATTTATTTTTGTGTCACCACAAACAGTTACAAAAGCGGAGATACTACAAAAACTTACAAAATTTAAATGTAAGCTAACCTTTCTTTTAAAGAAAACAAAACAAATCAAAAATGCTAAAACGGGCTGTCATAAATTAACATTAAATTTAAAACAAAACTGAATAAATAAATTGATAGCTAAAATCAAACCATAAAATTTACTACTTTAAATATTACAAATTCTTTTTTGTATGAAAGCAATTATTACTTTTTTTAAAAAATGTCTGCTTTACTTTAAATTTACACAAAAAAATGTTACCTGAGTTTCACAATAACACGAAAACAAGTTCCTGAGGTTGGAAACTGGAATTGAATCCTGGACACGAACACACGAACAAAAGGGACTGGGTCTCACACTGCAAATTGGATCGACCATTTGAGGCCGAAGCCGGCACTGAGCACAAAACTTATGACTCTGCCTCTTAAACAACAATAAGTAAGTGAATAATGGAGGGACTGGAAAGGGTAACTACAAAGGAAGAAATCAAAAAAATACTTACATAGATTTTCTGGGCAACAAACACAAGAAGGTTCCCAAACCATTTGATTTGGACGCCGTTTAAAAGAATCCTCTTGCTAGATAGAAAGAAAGGCATTTTTCCTAAAAAATATTAAAGGGTTAAAATCTTCTTAAAGAAAATAATTTCTACAATTCCTGGTTTAGGACATATTTATATTACTTCACATCAACAGTTATTTCAAATAATATTAACAAAATTTATCAACAAACCTTACAAGTTGGGCGGCAATTGTAACGATTTTACAACTAGTTGTAACTATTTGAATAATTATTAAAAATAAAAAATATCTAAATTTTTCAATGGAGCATACATAGGGTTTTAAACGACTGTAAATTCTATAAGAGAAACACTCGCTCATAAGTGTTTATTTAGGTGCTGGTATTATGTTTATATGAAAATAAGTTATATGTGAATTTATCAATTAATATAAATATGGTGTGTGTATGCAATCAAATTACGGTACCTGTGATGTTGATCTAACACTTCTTCTTCTTCCACAGTGCACTGGAGGGAAAGTCAGATAGGGCAGAATCTTTTTAAAAGCCGCGTCGTCAAGTTTACACATAAATACTGGAGTGTTTAGCCGCTGATTTATACAAGACTAAAAACTGAGGTGCGTGTCGTCTCGTAGCTTTGCTCCCTTAAGACTTTAGGGGGCGGACTGTACAGGTCCGTATTAATTCACGATTGACAAGACATACACACACGTTAATTAAAGAATTAAATATAAAAATTAAATAATAAAAATTATTAATAAAAACTAAGAATATGTGTGGAGAGACGTAACAGGTTTAAATGTGAACAAAACAGATATTAAAATTATGGTTATTTACCAAATGTCAGAAAAGTTAACTTTATTTAAAAGAAGACTAATATGACAATTAGCTAAATTTTTTATTTAATGACAAAATGTTTATTTTCACTTAGAAAAATTATAACAAAAAGTACCTTATATCACTCTGGCTGGTATTTCCTTTTTCTAAAGAAAGTCTTTAGGATTGGAATTGAATCAGAAAGACCCTATCCCACACAAACTGAAAATGGTCTGGGGTGACCATGGAACACAAAATGAACAATTCCTGGAAAGTAGAACACTGACTCGGACTGCACTCTTCAAAACTCGCCGCTCAATTCGTTCTTAAAACCATATAGACCTCTCAAATGGTTAGAAACGCCGTTTTATAAATCCCTTACACCGGGTACAGCACAAAAAATCGGTGATTAAACTCAACAAAAACTGCCAAATAGCATTATGAGCCCAAATTCACCTCTTAACTTAAAAAAATTGCCGGATTTGAAGAAGTACACGCCGAAAGCTATATCTTCCGAATCCAAATCTCAACGCTAACTCTCAACTGCCACTACCACTTTACACTATATTTAAATGACAAAAAACGAATAACGAATAACCATTACGAACTTAAAAAAAAAATCCGGACTAAACAATGACCTATCGTGGTCCATTGTAGAGTGACCAACATCATTCGCCCAACCCGGTATAAACAAAGCATAAACGGAAATATTCCTGTTTATTTTATTCGCAAAATCTCTAATAGGCGGAATCAATATCAAAAGAAATTCCCATCTATGTTATATAAACAAACTAAAAATGTTTATATTATCAATCTCAGCTACGCAAAAAGATTGAAAATATTTTCCGGTGTTTTAACATACACCAGGGGAAATAGAAATTCTGCAAAACCAAAAGATTGCTTGAAACAACAAAAATTAAGGTACTTCATGGCAAAGCTAGAAAGACTCTTCTAGCCTGCAAAACTAGTGAAAACATAAGGAAGATATATGAATAGACGATATTAACGGTTAAGTGCTAAACAGGAAAAAAAATGAGTGAACATATTAGCAGAATGGAAGAAAGAAGAATGGTGAGAATTCACAGGAATAATAAATAAGGAAGACGAAGTATTACTTTGAAAATTAAAAATATTAATACAGTTTATTTTAAAACATACGTCGTATTTCCAATGTTTTTCAAATTTTCGTTAACACAAATTATATGAACAGAACATAATCAGTATAATGGAAATATAATATAATTAATTAAATTTATTAATTAATTAAATTAATTCATTAAATTAATTCATTAAATTTATTAATTTATCACCCAACTTTTTAATGTATTATATTGATAACCTTACATGTCCAACATAGCAGAGTTTGCTACTTATTTAAAAAGAATGAGTCAAATAAACTATATTTCATCAAATTATGGAAGCACACATTTCGTGCTTAACTGTTATTTTTACATTGGTTCCATGTTAGGCATAACTCCGACCAGATGGAAAGCAACTAACATATTTTTTTTATTTAACACTATTTCTTATCCATTTATCGGTTATAATTTTTTTTCTAATAGTGAAACTCCTCTTAAGTCGCATATAGTAATATTTTGCACGAATTGTTTATTATATTCATTATGTAACATTATTGCTTTCTACCAAATATCGCAGAATTCAAAAATGTGGAACGACCTATACAAAAATATTTATAAAATTAAAGACAAAAATGTTGATAGTCTAAGTAAAAAGATATCGTTAACAAAACTAATAATATTTTTAGTTTTAATACTTTTTAGTGCAGCTGGAGTTATTGTAATTATTATTGATATGAAACAGGTAATGACTTCAATATTTATATGTCAAAATTTCCATTGTTTCTTACAAATTATGTTTACCGCTTTCTGGACAATAGAATTATCAACTATAATATCATTAAAAACAATTCTTTTAAATGATAAACTGCAGTCGACATTCTCTCAAAATCAAATAATGAACAATAATGTACGAATAAACCTCGAAATATTTTATACCCAGTACAAAATGTTGCAAGACGCTTTGCTTTTATGGACTGACACACTTGGATATATTATTTTGATTTTTTTCTGCGTTACTTTTACAGAAGTGCTAGTTTTGTGTAATTGGTTCATATTATTTATATTCGACACAACTGGAATATTTCCAAAAGATGTTCTTTTTAAGCAACCACCTTTCACTGCTATATTACTTGTAAGTGTACAGATTATAGTAATAGTTAAAGCTGGCATTTTTATTCATAAGAAATGTTTTAAATATAAGCAAAATGTGTTAAATTATTTGCTTAAATGTGTGGAATATATCGTCGGTGAAAGTGCAAAACCTCGTACGTGCAAATATGAAAATTTTCCAGGAGGTCAAAAAACCTTATAAAAATAAATAAGACGTTTTTATACCATAATTTTTGAACTGTATTTAGTTATAATAGTAAAACTTAAAGGAAATTGACATTTATTTCGTTTTGCGTATTCATTTGTAAAAAAAATGTTTCATACGAGGTCTTGTACAAAAAATTAGTTTTGTTTTTTTAGATACGAGGATCTGTACATAGCTTATTTATTGATTATTCAAAGTAAAATTTCACTGTGTTAACAGAAGGATTCTAATTATTGACTAAAAAGTTTTTTGGAAACTCACTCTAGGCTTATTGGGACCAAATTTTTATTTATTTGGATACTAAACATACTATAAACAGCTTTAATTCTTAAGGCGCCAGTAATCAGCACATCTTAAAATATTAAACAGAATTTTATTCAGGTATTAAAAACAACCAAATCTTATATACTAAAACGCTAAGCCCTTTTCTTGTCCACCACTTTACTTAAAAACCATATTAGATAATTAAAATATTTTTTCGGAATATTATTAGTATTACGTATGAGATTGTCAAGATATACTTTTGGTACAAAAATTCACTTCCGGTTTTGAGATGACCGGAAGTTAAAATTTACTTTAAGTTTTAGACCCCACAATGTATGTATGGATCGAAAGGTCTCGTCGAGACCAATCTAAATATGTACTTCCGGTTGCGATCCGACACCGGAAGTGACCCGAAACGCGCATAAAACGTCAAGATAGAGCAAATGTGACACCGGATTCGTGATCAGCATGCAAAATTAACTGCTCAATGATATCCATGTCGACATTTGATAAACTAAAAATTGCATTCCGGTTTTGAGGTCGATTTCCGGTTTCGTTTTTATTAGTCAACTCAATAGAGAATTCAACGTAGAGTTCAAAAATGTAAGTTCACGAAATTATCATTTACAGTTTTTGAGTTATTGATAAAAATATTTTTACTTCCGGTCATTGTATATATTGTATATTTTTCTCGCAAAATAAAAATTTCATTTAAAAAACTCGATGTCGAGTTGGTCCGCTAGTATAAACCTAAATGTGTAAGAAACATAATAATATTTTAGGAACAGTAAACTTTAAACAGGGACTTAACACAGTCATCATCATCATAAGTGGCTCGACAATCCGTTGTGGATCTTGGCCTGCTCACAAAGAAGTCGCCACTCCTGTCGATTCCTGGCAACTTCCCTCCATCTTCTAACCCCTAGAATCTGTAGGTCTTCTTCCACATCATCAATCCATCTCATTCGTGGTCGTCCTCTGCTTCTTGTGCCCTCTGGTTGTGAAAATGTTAATCTCTTCGTGTATTCGTGATCTGACATTCTAGCAATGTGTCCAGCCTATCTAAGTCTCTGCACTTTAACGAATTTCACAATATCTGGATCGGTGTATAACTGATACAGTTCAAAGTTGTATCTTCGACGCCATAGCCCATTTTCATTTACGGCCCCAAAAATCTTTCTAAGAATTTTTCTCTCAAAAATACCAAGAAGTCTTTTATCATTTTGAGATAAGATCCACGTTTCAGCCCCATATATCAAAACTGGTCTTATTAAGGTCCTGTATATATTAAGCTTTAGTGCACGTTTTATATTTTTATTTTTTAAATGTCTCTGGAGGCCGTGAACAGTTCTGTTTGCTATTGCTATGCGTCTTTTTATTTCGTCGCTTGTCGTGTTTGTTGCGTTTACTAGCGATCCAAGATATGTAAATTAGTTGACTTGCTCAAAGGTATGGTTGTTAATTTGAATTCTTTGTTGGATATTTCGAGGGTTTTTAGAAACCAACATATATTTGGTTTTTTCCTCGTTTACCACAAGTCCTAATTCACTTGCTGCGTCCGCAAGCCTTGTAAAACACTGCACCATGTCTCTCATACTTCTGCCCACTATAACTATATCGTCAGCGAATGCGAGAATTTGCGTCGATCTATTAAAAATAGTTCCATTCATTCTAATATTTAATTGTCTGATTGCCTTTTCCAAGGCAATATTAAAGAGCAGACACGCCAACGCGTCTCCCTGTCTTAGACCATTATTAATGTCAAAGAACGTAGAGTTTTCTCCTTCAATTCTAACGCATGAGCTTACGCTTTGCATTGTTAGGTGGGTCAACTTAACTAACTTAGGTGGGATCCCAAAGTCTATCATTGCATTATATAATGCAGTTCTTTTCACACTGTCATAGGCTGCTTTGAAGTCAATGAAGAGATGGTGTGTTTCTATGTTATATTTTAGGGACTTTTCTAGAATCTGCCTATGTGCTTGAATTTGATGTGTAGTTGACTTTCCAGCAGTAAATCCGCATTGATATTGACCAACAATATCCTTTGTAAAATGTTTAAATCTTTCAGATAATACATTGCCGAAGATCTTATACGCAGATGCTAACAGCGTAATGCCTCTATAGTTCTTACACTCCAGTTGATCCCCCTTTTTATGCAATGGACTTAACACAGTCGCCAACTAAAATTCTAAATAAAAATCAACCACATAATTAATGAGGTAATTTGTCATAAAAATCCTAATATTGTTTTACAAGAACAATTTTCAAGCTTTGAAGGTGGTCATATTTTTGTTTTTTTTTTATTTTTGGCTGTCACGTGTATAATGTGTTTTTTTGTTTTTGGGAGTCGATCTTTTTGGCAACGATTCATAATTATCTGTATGGTTAATTTTGTAGAATATTTGGCCAAATGAAGAGTACTTAAAAGAACAAACATCACTAACTAGAGGATCTCCAGTTCTACGACCAGGTCTTATAGATGAATAAAATTGAATTTCTTTAAAGTCAGAAAAGTTCATGTATTTAACATTGTAAGGCCGTGCTCTTCTTGCTTCTTTGCAAACAGCAATGTAATCATAAGATACATAAACATCACGATTTTTGAGCCGTCTTTCAATTGTGCTATGGACCGAGTCGACTTCCATCTGGGTATGACCCTTGTGGAGATAATTCTGAGTAATATGAACGTTGTTTCCATACAAAATTGAAGAAGAGAATTTGAAAGTATTAAATTTTTATTTTGATACCCACAACTATCACTATATATGATAAATTCTTTTGTGGATTTATTTTCTGAAAAGTAATTGGAGAGGAACTCTGTAAGGAGAATGGCGAAAATATTAGCTTCAAGGACCGCCTTGGCTTCATCCCAGAGATTAGATCTTTAGTAGCCATATTGTAGACAGTATAATTATGAACACAAAGTTTTGTCTTATAATAGATCGCACTGGCTTGCAAAACAAGAGACAACTTTACAGCTTGTACATTTACACAAAAAGCCGCGATTTCTTTGGGGAAGACTAATAGCTTTCTATGCATATTATGCAATATTTTTACTATTGTTCTGAAGCTACTTTCTTGTGGCATTTTAAAGTAATTACTATTTAAATGGGAATTAAAGGTTAAAGTGCGTTTATTGATGTTTCAATTTCCACTTCGGAAATCGTTCTCAAAATACAAACATTATATTAAATACTACTAATGTTTGTATTTTGAGAACGATTTCCGAAGTTGAAAATGAAACGTCAATAAACGTACTTTAACCTTTAATTGTGGCTTATTCCCATTTAAATAGTAATTATTATTTTTACTATTTATGTATTTTTATGCATTTTATTTTTGACGAATTTCGGCTTACTGAAATTGAAGACCCCGGCGCAAAAACCGGCTACGTGCAGTTCTTATAGTTTTGAGAAAAATGAAAAAAACGTTTAAGTCACGTAGTTTTATAAAATTTAATAATTTTATGAGGAAAACAAAAATTATAGGCTTTTATATGTAGTACTTTTTGAATTTGAATTTTTGAAAATAAAGAAAAAAAATTTTTTTTAAATTTCCACGTGGACAGTTTTTGCTCAAAAAATCTAGAAAAAGTGAAAATTTAAGAAAATACATAAGGAAAAAACTAAAATATCAAGTAAATACAAATAATAGTAGTATATTTTAAAGTAAAACATCACAAAAATTATGTGATTTTTACATAAAATACAAAATGGTGGCGAGACCTTACTGTAACGTATGGTCCTAAAGTTTTGGGAAAAATTTCACCTGGTCTGATTGAGAAGCAAAATGCATTTAACAAAGAAGGCCATGAAATTGAAATGTCATCAGTTATTGACATTTAATAAACAAAGCAGAATATGTTGGTTTGTGCTCTGCAAAATGTCCTATAAAATTGATATTCGTCGAGGTGTTTATAATATGGTTGGGCGAATGTCGAAACGAGATATTGTTAATATTTATCGAGATCAAAACATAAGCAAATCGACAATTTATCGCACAATCAGAGAATGTGAAGAAGGGATACCATCTGTTAACTTGCGTAAAAGTGGCCGACCGCAGATTTTGAACCATATAAGAGAGGCAACACTGATTGAAGCAGCTAAGAACAAAATTGGGGTCTCACAGCGAAAACTGGCCAGAAGATTTCATGTTGGAAAGACTACAGTATACAGGACCCTATCGAGTAACAATATTATCTACCGGAAAAGAAGGAAAGCTCCAAAATACACAGAGGATCAATTAGAGAGAATTCCGAGATGTTGCCGCGCGTTAAGGCGAGTGCATTTCGTCAACAAGTTGATCGTGATGGACGATGAAAAATATTTTACTTTGTCCAACTCTGAGATGAAGGGTAACGATGGGTTTTACATGAACGATTACGAAAATGTACCTGATGAAATAAAATTCAAAAGTAAGAAAAAATTTGAAGACAAAATTTTGGTATGGTGTGCAATATCTCGAATTGATTTAGGGCGCCTGTTGTTTGGAGGATATTCGCGTGGTCCACAATCATGATTTTTGTTTTCTGATTATTAATCTTGAGCCCACACTTGTTGCTTTCGGTTTCTACTCTCTACCCCGAAAGGTAGGCAATGATATATGGCAATGGAAACCAACAACCTTAAATACATATCCACTGGCGAACCCACATACTGGCACACAGACACAAACAAAATTCCAAAATTCACAGACTTGGTCGATTTCTGTGTGGTCAAAGGAGTACCACTCGAATCCTAGACATCACAATCTTGTTTTGATCTTTCATCCGACCATTCTCCTGTTTTGGTCACGATATCCACAGATGTCCTAATAAATATATCAATTGGATTAAATTCCGGGCTCTTCTTGATGGCAGACTAGATCTAAACATCCCACTAAAATCTGATGGTAATATTTACGAAGCAGTCAATTGAATAGGATAATTTAGGAAGCTGGCTGGCAGTCAACACCTATACAAACAAAAGCAATCGTACAAAAAACTTACCCAAAGAAATAAAAGAAAAAATCGGAGAAAAACGAAGACTAAGGAAAATCTAGCAAAGAACCCGAGCACCTCAGGATAAAAATAGATTAAACCAAGCTACTGCAAAATTAAAAACATTGATAAACAACAATAAACAATGAAATAAAACGATATTTACAAAATATATCTGCCACGGAAGCCTCCGAATACCCACTATGGATTGAACAGGAAAAATTAATCGACCACAACTTTCTAATCCGCCTATCCGGACCAGTAACGGACAATGGGCCAAAAGTAACAAAGAAAAAGCCATAGTCTTTGTGAAATGCTTGGAGAAAGTGTTCCAACCAGATACTCAAAACAACAACCCCGAGGCAGAAGATAATATACAATCGTATTTAGAATCTCCATACCAACTAGAAGCACCACTAGAGAAATTCATTGCCAAACAAGTTTTCAACAAAATCCAAACAGATCTGAATCCGAAGAAGTTCCCAGGGTTCGACTTAATCACTGCAAGAATTCTAAAAGAACTTCCCAAGAAAAGAGTGCAATATTTAACACAGATTTTTAACGCAATCCTAAGAACTGGTTACTATCCCCTTTTTTGGAAAGTTGCACAGATCATTTTGATACCCAAACCAGGCAAACCTGTAGAAGAAGTTAAGTCCTATAGACCTATCAGTCTACTTTCAGTGATATCAAAGGTTTTTGCAAAACAAATCCTTGTACAACAGCAGCTAATACCCAACCACCAGTTTGAATTTAGACAACAGCATGCTACCATTGAGCAAATTCACCGAATCTGCAATTCCATAAACAAAGCCTTAGAAGAGAAGAAATACTGTTCTCCAGCCTTTTTGGATATCTCGCAGGTTTTTGATAAAGTCTAGCACACTGGTCTGCTAAAAAATAAGACAAGCCATTCCTCTCAACTAATTAACTACTTTCGAATCCTTAAGTCCTATCTTTCCGACCGGCATTTCCTTGTAAAAGTAAAGGATCAGTGCACTAGCTTATATCCAATTAAAGCTGGATAGTGTCCTTGGACCTGTTCTCTACCTACTTTACACAGCAGATCTTCCTACAAGTCAAAACATCGTCACAGCCACATACGCAGACAACACAGCAATCCTTGCGAGTCACTCAAACCCGTGTATCGCCTCACAACTGCTCCAGACCAATCTCGAAAAAATAAAGATTTGGTTTAAGTCAGTACATATAATGTTCACTAATCGAAAAGGTACATGCTTAACCATCTCATTAAATAACCAAATACTACAACAAAAGGATGATATAAAATACTTAGGTATGCACCTGGAACGCAGATTAACGTGGAAGAAACACATATTCACGAAAAGAAAACAACAGTTGGGTCTGGAACTCAGTAAAATGTACTGGCTAATAGGAAAAAGATTACAACTGAATTTTTACAATAAAATCCTAGTATACAAGTCAGTGATAAAGCCAATATGGAGCTATGGGATCCAACTGTGGGGATCTGCGTCAAGATCCAATATTAACATACTGGAGAGATTCCAATCGAAGACCTTCCGCATTATCACAAATGCACCGTGATACATGCCCAATGAATCGCGATCTTCAGATGAAAACTGTCAAATAAGAAATTGCCAGTTACTCCCAAAAATATGACAGACGACTCCAAACAACTCCGACAGGGTAGCGAAGAACCTTATGAGGCCCCAGACAAACAGAAGGCTAAAGCGTCTTACTTCAAGCGATCTACCAACAAGATTTTAAACTTTTAAATTTAATTTTTTTTTATTTATTATAAACATTATATTAGAGTCACAAATAATTTTGTTACTAAAATTATGATTTAATAGGTTACACAGGTCTGCGACATAAAAATTGTTTAAAATTGAATAAGTGATTTTTATAGTATTTTCAACGCTAATTTTGAGAAAAATAGTGAAAACATTCCATCACGTACAGTTATTCCACAAACTGCTTGTCTATTTTTAGCTTTTTTTCGATATTTTTATACATAGTTCCGTACTCTAGTGAGTTTGAATTTTTGTTTTTTGGATCTTTATGAACTGTTTATTAAGCCCATAGTACTTTTAATAAGTATAAAAAATACTTTAAGGTATTTTCAGTTACTTAGCTGTTTTTTTACTATACAAGTTGTATGTAAAATAAAGAGTAGATTAGGAGAAACAAGCATTATTTTCATGTCGGTACTTCTCCATTGCCTCCCCTCCCTCGCAATCCACTTACTGACTCTCTGAGCATCTTTTATGTCAGTGCCTGTCTGCCACAGTGCCCATCCCCTTCTCCATCACCAAGCAGTGAGCTTCTGCTACCTGTTCTTCAGTTCACAGTATCTCTTCACTCTGTGCTGTTCACGTGCTGTGGTTACTAGTGATTTGTAGTAGTGATTGTGAGAGTAGTATTAAATGATATCTCGTGACACACGGATAGTTGGCAATAAAGTGTGAATCAAATAACTTTCAGTGATTTTTTATCGAATTACAAAGAACATAAATTCAAGGCATCAGCCTAAACAGATTGTTTTCTTGTGGTGTGAAGTTGTTTTATGAAAAATGGCTACCAGAGGATGTATCAACTCACCAGATTGCTTCTGCTACATTTGTGGTAACTATACAGTTAAAAAGCAACAAAGAAACATTTCCGATTTTGTTGAAAAGGTATATTTTGCCTATTTTGGTATAAAGTTGGGTGATCAAGAACAGTCTTGGGCCCCACACAAAGTTTGTTCAGTGTGTGTTGAAGAACTGAGACAATGGTTTCAAGGTAAAAAGCAGTCATTTTGTTTTGGAATACCAATGGTTTGGAGGGAGCCCAAAAACCATAGTGATGACTGTTATTTTTGTTCTTGCAATGTTCAAGGTTTCAATTTGAAAAACAAAAAGGATATTTCTTACCCTAACATCAAATCAGCCATTCGCCCTGTTCCTCATGGACCTGAAGTACCAATATCCTCTCCTCCAGTTTCTTTGGATGGTATTTTAGATGACCACGAGCCATTGGCTCAGCTAGGTGAAAGTGAAGAAGACAGTGATGGCTACGATCCTGGCACAACCGATCCCGTTCCATTGTCACAATCTGAACTGAATGATTTAGTTAGAGACCTAGGTCTTCTTAAAGACTCGGCAGAACTTTTAGGGTCTAGATTAAAAGATAAAAATATGTTGGCTCCGGGTACGTCCTTTTCTTGGTATCGTTCCAGGGAAAAGAAGTTTGTATCTTTTTTCTCTCAAGAAGGTGACTTGGTGTTTTGCAGTGATGTGCCTGGACTTATGGCACGTTTCAAAATAGAATATGCTCCTGATGAGTGGAGACTTTTTATAGTTTCTTTAAAAAGAAGTCTTAAAGCAGGGCTTCTACACAATGGCAATAAGTATGCTTCTATGCCAGTTGGACATTCTGTTCACTTGAAAGAATGTTATGAAAACCTCGAACTGGTTTTAAACAAACTATGCGTTGATTTGAAAGTGATCTCAATGCTGCTTGGTCAACAAAGTGGTTATACAAAGTTCTCTTGCTTTCTCTGTGAATGGGACAGTAGAGACAGAAAGCAACACTACATTAAAAAGTTTGGCCCTTGAGAAAAACCTTACAGGTGAAGGTTAAAAATGTTGAGAGGAAAAACCTTGTGGATCCCAAAAAGGTATTACTACCACCACTCCACAATAAGTTGGGGTTAATGAAACAATTTGTAAAGGCATTGCCAAAAGAAGGGGAGTGTTTTAAGTATCTTTGTGGACAGTTTCCTGGTTTATCCGAGGCAAAACTAAAGAAAGGAGTCTTTGTCGGACCAGACATTAGAAAACTGATGAGAGATCCCAATTTTATGGACAAAATGGAAACAAACGAAAAAGCAGCATGGATATCTTTTAAACTAGTTGTTACCGGTTTCCTAGGAAACAAAAAAGATCCTAACTACAAGACAATCGTCGCAGACATGCTCGACAACTTTAAGAAGCTGGGATGTAACATGAGCATTAAATTTCTTTTCTTCCATTCACATCTAGACTACTTCCCTGCAAACCTTGGTGATGTAAGTCAAGAGCAGGGTGAAATATTTCACCAAGATGTCAAGGAAATGGAAAGAAGGTATCAAGGAAGAGATGGAACGTCAACATGATAGCGGACTACTGCTGGATGCTAAAACGAGATGACCCTCAACGAGTACACAGCCGGAAAAGCAATAAAAGAAGCTTCGACGGAAAGCAAAAGCGTTACTATAAGGACTTATGAGCTTAAAGAGAAATGTAAGTGTACTAGATATGTAGTTTATAACATTTATTATACATGAAATAAAATCCTTTAACTTAAGAAAAAATTTGAAAAATTGCTGAAATTTTGTTATTATACCAAAAAGTAATTCTTTTTTTGTGAGAAAACCTTACGTGATAGAAAAAAATGGATTGCATTTCTGCAATCAGCGCTGAAAAATACATAAAAATCAGTTATGAAATTCCAAACAATTTTAAAAAATATTTTTTTTGTAAACCTGTGTTATTGTCACTGGACAGTCTCCTGCAAGTCTCTTGTAATCTAATTAAACAATTGACTTATTGTAATCCTTAATACAGATTGTAAATAAATGGAATGTTCAAAAAAAATATATGAACAAAATATGATTAACATAATGGAAATACAAGTAATTAGATATTCATCATATTTTTTATTCATTTATCAACCAACTTTTTATTGTATTGTACACTTTATTGTATTGTACACGTACATAATCTTACATTTACAACAAAGGAGAATTTTTTACTTTAAAAAAAAATGAATCAAATAAACTATGTTTCATCAAATTATCAAAGTAAAAATTTTGTGGTTAATTGTTATTTTTATATTGGTTCAATATTGGGCATAATTCCCACCAGATGGAAAGCAACTAAGGTGATTTTTTTATGTAACACTATTTCTTTTCCACTTATAGCTTATAATTTTTTTTCTAATATTGAAACTCCTTTTAACTCGTGTACAGTAATATTTTGGACAAATTCGTTATTATACTTATTATGCAACATTATTACTGTCTACCAAATGTCACAGAATTCAAAAATATGGAACGATCTCTACGCCAGTATTGATAAAATAAAAGACAAAAAAGTTGCCAATCTAATTAAAAAGGAATCTTTAACAAAACTAATAATATTTTTAGTTATAATGTTTGTTAGTGTAATTGGAATTGTTATATTTAGCAATAAAAAAAAAGGTATAACTTCCATACTTATATGTCAAACTTGCCATTGTTTTTTACAATTGATGTTTACCGCTTTCTGGACAATGGAATTATCAAGTATAATATCATTAAAAACAATTATTTTGAATGATAAACTATCGTCTATATTTTCTCAAAATCGAAAAATGAACAATAATGTACGAATAAATCTCGAAATATTTTATGTTGATTACAAAGTACTGCAACACGCTTTGCTTTTATGGACTGACGCACTTGGTTATATAATTTTGATTTTTTTCTGTATTACTTTCACAGAAGTGCTGGTTTTGTGTAGTTGGGTCCTATTAGTTATATGGGACACAAGTGGTATATTTCCAAGAGATGTTCCTTTTAGGCAACTACCTTACACTTCAATATTTGTTGTAAGTTTAAACAGATTATAATATAATAGTGTTATTACGTTATTAGGAATAATGTTATACATATTTAAAATCGCTTTTATTGAAAACACCAAATAATACTATAATCATCTATAATCATCTATAATACTTGATAACAACTTGAACTGAATGACAGAACTATTAAAAAACTCAATTACTGCTACTACTTGAACTGTCAACTTCCTGTTTATATACATTTTCCAAACCTAACGAGACATTTCGGGATTTTCCGGTGACAGCAAGAACATTCTAGATTTTTATTAACTTCCTCTTTGTCGTCAAGGAACTTTTTCTTTATCAAATCAATCTTTTATTTATAGTTGTAGTTATAGAGTTGATCAGTTCCTTGGTATGGCCGAGAACTGGACGCAGTAGATTAGATTGTTTATTTTTTCCAGGACGGTATACTAGCCCTCCTAGTTTCATAGAGGTTTCGAACACATAGTTTTTTCTTGCATTTGGTATTGTATAATCATTCTACATTGGTCACCTCTTTTAAGAACAAATTCGTAGACTTTTTCAGTTATTGTTTTTCAAATTTTTGAATAATACATTTTTCTCTCACATCTCACAAAGAACAATACAAATACACTTTTGAAAATTTAAGAGGTTGAAGATCTATGATAGACTATATTCTGTCGAATAGAGAGTTACACCCCTCCCAAATCTTGGATGTAAGGGCACTAATATCAGCAGAAATAGAAAGCGACCATAAATATATCATATTATACAAAATAATATACAATGAATCATATTATACAAAATCCGAATGAAAACACATACATATATAAGATAACAAAACAACAGAATACACCACCAAGATAAAAGTCGAAAACTTATAGGATGACTCCACAAGATACCTATTCCAAAAAGCAGAAACACATAATATATTACAGAAGATGATGGGAGTCGAGGAAAGCTGGGCAAAAATTAAGTCTAATATCTTAGCGTCGACCCAGACCAAGTTCTTGGTGAAAGAAATATAAATAAAAATAAATCGTTCTCAAGGCGAAGAACTCCATGGTTTTGAATAGAAGTAAAGGAAAAATGTAAAGAAAAAAAAAAGCTTTCCTGAAATACATGTCTACCAAAACACAAGAGGCATACCATAATTACAAGACAATTAGAAACGAAACACATGCACTTATAAGAAAAATAAAAAATGATCACTGGGAATGCTTTTCGAAAAAATTAAACCTGATTTTAAGGTCTGCAAAAGGAAATATAACGCTTTATAAGAGGTGAAAGAACAGAGGTAAAGAAACTAATAGAACCAAAAAACATAGAAAAGGATACGTCGACTGACTACCTAAAAAAATTCTATGCAGAGGAAGAACAAACGACGCTGGAACCGGAAATTTAATAAAGAGAAGTGAAGACATTAGAAGAAAATATAACGCACAGTGTGTAAATGAATCGACATAAAATAGAAAATAGAATGGAATAACCACATAAGCAGAATGGAGTCAAAATAGCAAGAGATAAGTACGGACGACCGCGCAAAAGATAAAGTACAACCTTCCATAAGAAGGATCTTGAGGTATTATTAACGACGAACATTGATAGACATTGGCTAACAGTTATATTATGTCTTTTGAACATTCTATCAGATTGCGGATAAAGAGGCATATTGAGAGTTTTGTTCCAAGGTATCCAAGATTTTCATTATTTCTTGCCATAATACTGATTTAAAAATTTCGTCCTTGATTAAAATATAACTCTAAAGAAATTTCAAGTCTTGATACGACATGTGATCTTCTTGATTGGAAGCGGTGCAAACCCAGGCAATTTTGAAAAATAATTCATGGCAACCATTAAGTACTTATTTTCTACTACAAGTCGTTCAGAAGGCTCTATAAATAGATATTGTGCCACTTTACTACAACTTCTTGTTCTAGGACATTTTCTACCGTTATAAAAATTGCATTTTTTTTTGGTTTTTGGTTTGGTTTGGACAAAAAAGTCATAATAAAGAGAATACCAGAGAACACATGGGTAGAGAAGAGAAAGGTTTAAACAGACAAATGAACAAGTGAAGGTAGAAGGAAGAATAGAAATATCAATAGAACAAGTGAAACAAGCAGTTAAGGGAATGAAATTAAGAAAATTTCCAGGCCCAGGCGGAATACATCCAGAGTTGATTAGGTATAGATCATCAAAACTGTTTGAAACGATCCGAAAATTATTCGAAAGATGCTTAAACGGAGAAGAAATTCCAGAAGAATGGAGACAATCGTATATCTCTCCAATACACAAGAAAGGCACAAAGACGGATCCTAAACACTATAGAGGGAGCACAGTGATTGCTACTATAGGCCGACTATACTCGAAAGTACTACGAAACCTGATAGAAAATGATATTAAAGAAAAACGACCCGAAGAACAAGCGGGATTTAGGGCCGGACGCTCCACTATGAATAATATTTTCACATTAAAAATTACAATGGTAAAACGAGTGCAGAGAAATAGAGAAATCCATATAGCTTTAATAGATTTGGAAAAAGCATATGACAGTGTACCGACCTCCCAACTATGGATAGAAATGGGTAACTTGAAAATAAACCCAATTCTTATTAACGCCATTCCAAGATACTACGAACAAAACTTTGCAAGAATTAAAATGGGACAAGAAATCACCTCTCCTTTTCAAACAACAAAGGGACTAAGACAAGGCTGCTGTCTGTCATTCACCTTATTTAAAATCTATTTAGATCCTTAGTGAAATGGGTAAAAAAATGTAGAAACATGGGAATAACAGTGGAAGAAAACACGCTATATACATTTTTCTTTGTGGATAACCAAGTAGTAACTGTCGAAGACAGCTACGATCTTAGCTATATGTTAAGAAAACTGCAAGAAGAGTATGAGGTGGCAGGTCTAAACATGAATATGATAAAACGTGAATATCCCTCACTGAGAACAGATGAAATATGTGACCTAGTCTTGAAAGTCGACAAAATCAAAGTCGTGCAATCCTGCAAATATTTGGGGGGAACGTGCAACAAGAACGGAAATAGCGCAGATGAACTCAGGGAAAGAATAAACAAGGGCAGAGCAGCGACACGTGCCTTCAACTCTCTTCTCTGGCAAAAAACAATTCGACGAGAAACCAAAAAACACATTTACGGTAGTATAGTCCAAAGTATTACACTTTACGATTCGGAAGTATGGGACGTCACCAAATCTAGTAGAAACAAACTTATGACGACAGAAATGAATTATCTGAGACGAAGCTGCGTTAGATCGAAACTGGAGAGAGTTAGAAACGAACAAATAAGAAACAAAATAAAAATGGAGCAAAAGATCAATGACCACAGAAAGAAAACAATTAATCTGGTTAGGACATGTTAAAAGAATGCCAGAGTACATATGGCCTAGAAGAGTACTGGAATGGATCCCTAATGAAAGAAGAAACAGAGGACGACCATGGAGAAGTTGACGCAACGATATTGATGAAGCAATGGCGATAAGAGACTTAGAAGAGGAAACTGCATATGACAGAAAATATGGAAATTGGGGGCGGAGAAGCGGCGACAGCCGTAATCAATCCGTTATTAAAAAGAATATATAAATTGCATTCGTTACACCAATCTTCTACATCTCAGCCACAATTAATCCAGTAAAATCTGTCTCGAACTCTGGAAAGTGTTCTTTTGATTCCAAAATGTCCTCAAGAAAGGCTGCTATGAAGTTCTTGCAATACACTTTTAATGTGTGATTTTGAACTGTTCGTACTCCATTGGGACTTCCCCACTTTCGATATAATAGACCATTGGGAAGATACAGAGAATCCCATTGAACCTAGTACGACTTTAGAATTCCACTATATTTAATTATTTCCTGCCAGGTCTTAGTCAATTTTTAAGCCATTCTCGTACGACTTTAAGTCTTAATCTTAATCTTTCTTTTCAGCCTTTAAGCCCTTCCACGGAAGTCTGATCATTATCTTCTTTCTATTTAACTATGCTCATCTGGAGACTTACTTTTTTGGTTACATTCTATTTTTCTACAAGCTGACATTGGCTTTGAACCTGTAATTAGTTCAAAGCATTTTGGAAGTGTTTTAAAATTATTCATTTCTTCTCCTTCGCCAATTTCTCGCATTTGTATTCCAGATTGTTCTATGTAGTTTTTGCATTATTTCGAGGTACCTTACACTCCTTTTGCAAAATTGCCACCTCTTTGAAAACTTTTTTATTTCATTTTTGCTAATATCTAGTTACTCCTTCAAATGAGCAATTTCCAGAGTATTTTTTTGCGTTCTGTGGTCAGTTCTGGGAAATCGATTTCTTAGAGACCTATATCTACTAGTATTTCTAGTAAAATTTTGTGACGGGCTTCTGGATGTCGATCTTGGCTACCTTCTGATTTTATTATTTGATTTTTTTTGCTTGTCTCGGACGGTCTTCTATAATTATTTTGCAAATGTATTTTTCCGCAATTAAAACATCAAATGTTTTGATTTTGAGATGTTTGTTGCATATTTTGCAGTATGCTTAACATTTGGGATACACTAGGTTGTTGATTATCTGCGGTAGAACTTCCTCATTTTCTCGAAATCTGTTTTTTTTTAATTTTAGGCGAGATCTGGAAATACTTTTCATCCCTTTATCCCCCTGGGCTGAGATTAGTGCTCAATTTAGTATTTTGTGGTGTTGTAATCGGGGTACTGGTTACATTTCAACATCCTGTAGTTTATCTATGAATGCTTTTATACCAATTTGTTCCAAAAAATCTTTAGGTGTCTGAGGCTACACCAAATGCAAGTCCTTTAATATCGGCTTTAAATTCTTGAAGGCTTTCGTTAAGTTTGTGATATCGAACTTTCAGCTGACTTTAAAAAACCTGCTTTAGATCCCGCTAATCATATCTTATCTCTAAAGCTTGATTGAGAAAGTTATAACTGGGTGTATCCTGAGGACGAAGTTGCAGCTGCTGTAATTAAATCTTGTATAAACAAATACCTACGAGTAGACCTACTCTTTCGAAATTGAAATGTTTAGGATTTAAAGAGACACTCGAAGTATAAAATTGTTTTTCCAGTTTCAATGTTTTGAAATGCAATAGGTTTTAAGTGCATATTAGAAACTGTATAGATTATTAAGATACAGACAAACAAAACTAAATATATTTGTGTAAATAATGCTATACAAACCTTCTATGATAAAATGTTTGAATGTATTGTATAAGCAGTACCTAAAAGACAAAAATCTAACAATAGTTATAGTAAATACAGTTTTCCTAAATATTTATCTCAAGATTTAATTTGTAAAATCAAGAAGAAGAACAATCTAGATAGGCAAGTACAGGGTAGACATGTTAATATCCAAATTAAGAATGAGTACAACTGTCTTAGGAAGTCCATTAAAATACAAACAAAATTTAGTGGAGTGGAGTGGAGACCAAGGCAAGAAGCAATATGGAGCAGAGGACGGCCCCCAATTAAATTAGTGAATCATGTAAAGAAGTTGCAAGGTGTTGAATTTGCTCCTACTCAACGAGAACTCAGAAAACTTGCATACTAACTAGCTGAGAAATTGGGCAAAAGACATACTTTCAATACAGATAAAAAGTTAGCTGGAAAGATTTGGTTGTCTTCCTTTATGAGGAGACATCCAGAGCTAAGTGTTCGAAAATCTCAAGGAATAATTAGAGCTAGAACCGAGGGAATGAATCGTGAGGAAGTAAAAAATTATTTTACTCTTTTGGCTGACATTTTAACCAGTAATGATCTTTTAAACAAACCAATATGTATTTGGAATTGTGATGAAATTGGAGTTCAACTTAATAATGAACCAAAAAAGCTGTTGCATCTAAAGGCAGTAAAGATGTTCATGTTGTCACCAGTGCCGATAAAGGAGAAACTATTAGTATATTAGCATGTTGCAATGCCGAGGGGCAATTTTTACCTCCTTACTGCATTTTTAAAGGAGTTTATAGCAAACCTCAATATGCAAAAGGTGCTTCATCTGATACCGTAATTAGAATGAGGAAAGAGAGTGCGTACATTAGCAACGATTTATTTTTGGATTGGCTCACAATCCATTTTATACCTCGTAAGCCCTCAGGTAAAAACCTACTCATACTTGATGGATATGCCTCACACATGAGCAACGCCGACATGCTTCAGATTGCTTCAGACAATGATATAATTCTTCTGTTTTTTCCCAGCCATACAACACATTACCTTCAGCCTTTGGACCGAGTAGTATTTAAGCCTTTCAAAACTTATTTTAAAGACACCTGTCAGCAGTTAGTAACTAGACGAAGTGGGACTGGAAGAATTACAAGAGAGGACTTTGGTGAACTTTTACAGTCAGCTTGGTCTCGTTCTGCTACTGTTAAACTTGCAACTACAGCATTCCGGGCTACAGGTATCCATCCTTTAGACTTAAATGCTATTCCAGAGCATGCTTATATATTGGCTTGTGACCAAAACACACATGAGAACGTTATTGAACCAACAGACTTATCCATTTCAGTAACTGAATTGTCTACTACGCTCGCTTCTTCAATTCCTTCGACCTCTAAAATTACTTCTGAAGTGACTCAGTCTACTCCACCCAATTCTTCAGCTGCGTCAACTTCTAAAACTACTTCTCCATTCTTCTCCGGAATCAATTTTCTATCAACCTTTAACTTCCAAGCTTACGACTCCAAAAACTGATGACATAACACCAAACAAACTTTCTACTGAAATATCACCAATTCCATGCAGTTTAACAGCATCACGAATCAAAAGAAAAATAAGTGCAATGAATATCACTGATCCAAATTATATCGAATCTAAAAGAAATAAAAAACTGGCAACCGCGCAAAAGAAAAAAGTCACTGAGAATAAAAATAAAGAGATAACTCGCAAATATAATAAACTGAAAGGAAAAAGAAAAAAGATTGAATCTTCACCAATCTCGGAAGAAGACAACGGAGTTGAAATGGAATTTCTTTCTGATAACGGGTCCGAAAGCGACAATGAATCATGACTAGAGTGTTTTGAAATTTATTCCAAAACCACATCCAAATCAGATTGGATAAAATGCATCATCTGCCAAAAATGGCTGCATGAATCATGCACACTCTATCCACAAAAATGTGTAAATTGTGGTCGTCAAGAAATGCGAACTAAAAATTCAAATGAAATGTCCATGTCATGTCAAATGAAATAAATAACTTTTTTTGAATAAGCGCAAGCTCTCCTACCCTTGCGCGTAATCTCACCTACCCGGTTAGAAGAGATTGGGCAAAAACATGTTTTTTAAATCTCATGTTTTTTTTTTAATATAAGAGTTTTACATTTGAGGTATTTTAATTAGTATAGCTAACATCCCAAATAACCCCACGTAACACATTTTCACATTAAACTTTGGAAAACTTAAATTTGTGCTATTTTTTCGAAATCTGCGCAAACTATCCTAGCTTTACTTAACATATTAAATAAAATTTAAATTAAATCAAGTTAAACGATTTTGAAATACTTCAACCAAGACTTGGATGATTTTCGAATTAACGAACCCAGTTCAGAAATTGAAATCAGGAGAGGCACGAGGCAAGAATCTATTATTATGTCCCGTTGCTATTTACTGTTATGTTATTATTATTAATCTAATTTATTGTTCTTATTTATTATCAAAGGTTCTACACTCATAACACTTACAAGTTTATTTAAAGTCTTTATTTGTACAATATAACTAATTTATGTACACTAATAATTATATAATTTATCTACATTTATTATAATACGTGCGTTACATTTTAAAAACTCGACGCGATGTTCAAAAACCAACTAACTGTCACTGTTTACAACAAAATTCCTCTTTAAATATAAAAAGCCGTTAGTTTCGGAATTGCCGCGATTCCCCATCGAAGAGCCGAGAAGGTCGCTCATACTGGTTTTTATTCGGTCTGCTTCTGGAAATCGTATGTGACTCATCAGAATTCAGGTAAACGGGTCTTTCTATATCGGAGGGGGACCCCTAGAAATTTCTGCCGGCAGGTATATTTATGATCTAGAAAAGACGACAAACCGGCATATCTATGTTTCGTGGACCTTAAAAAGGCATTTGACTGGGACAAATTAAAAGACGTTATCTACTTACTGAATGCAAGAGACATACCTCTAGGATTAATCAAAACTATCGAAAATATCTACCAAAACAACACAATAAAAGTAAAAGTAGAAGAAGAACTAACCGACCCTATTGAAGCTGGCAATGGGATAAGACAGGGAGATTCCCTGGGTCCTCCATTGTTCAACCTGATTATGGACGAAATAATAAAAAAAGTAAGAACTAAAAAAGGATACAAAATAGGAGAAAAACAACTTAAAATAATCTGCTATGCAGATGACGCAATACTACTCTCTCAAAGTGAAGATAATTTACAACGTATGCTGCACCAATTTAATATAACCGCCAGAAAATTTATCATGTTAATTTCCCCAACAAAGACAAAATGCATGGTTATAACAGCAAATTTATTAAGATGTAAATTGGAGCTGGAAGGTCAGATAATAGAACAAGTGATGGAGTTTAAATATCTAGGCATCACATTATCTAGCTACGGAAAGCTCGAAACCGAAGTGGAAGATCAAGTGAATAGAGCAAACAGAGCCGCAGGCTGCCTAAACGAAACAATATGGAAAAATAAAAATATCGGGAAAGAAACGAAAGGCAGAATTTACAAAACATTCATCAGACCAATAATGACATACGCGGCAGAAACAAGACCTGACACAGAGAGAACAAAAAGGATGTTAGAAACAGCAGAGATGAAAACACTCAGAAAAATTGATGGTAAGTCACTATGAGACAGAGCTAGAAGTACAGATATACGACATAGATGCAAGGTGGAGAACATCAAAAACTGGGTAAGAAATAGAAGAGTAGAATGGAACGATCATATAAGCCGAATGACAACAAATAGAGTAGTAAAGACGGCAAGAGACGGTTTCCCAATAGGAAGACGATCAGTAGGAAGACCACGCAAACGATGGAATGACGACTTACTGGAGGCACATTGAAAAACAGAGTCATGTCTATATAAAAAGAAGAAGAAGAAGAAGAAAAGACGAATGGGTTAATATGTTTACAGTATTATGCGTCATAATATTTATCATAACATTACATTATAGAAATGAGATTACCAATATTGAAGCATTCTTTGTTCTCAATTTTTGATTCACAAAACGAAGATATAAAAAATAAAAAGAATTTCATAAAAGAGTAACATAGAATAGTTTATATATTTTAAAACTATATTTTAACAATATTTGTTTTGAAGATACGAACATTAATAAAGACTTTTAGAATAGACGTCGTAAAGTTTTTTTCAAATTTTCATTAGCGTACATTATATGAACAGTACATAATTGACATAATGGAAATACAAGAAATTAGATATTCATCATATTTATTCATTTGTTAATCAACTTTTCATTGTATTATACACGTATGTAACCTTAAATTTACAGACTACAAGAAATGAGTCAAATAAACTACGTTTCATCAAATTATCGAAGTAACCATTCTGTGCTTAATTGTTATTTTTACATTGGTTCCTTATTAGGCATCATTCCGACAAGATGGAAAGCAACTAATGTGATCTTCTTATGTAACACTATTTCTTTTCCACTTATGTTTTATAATTTTGTTTCTAGTACTAATAGTATTTTTAACTCGTCTACAATATTATTTTGGACAAATTTTTCATTATACTTATTATGCAACATTATTACTGTCTACAAAATGTCACAAAATTCAAAAATATGGAACGACCTTTACACCAGTATTGATAAAATTAAAGACAAAAATGTTGATGATCTAGGTAAAAAGGTATCGTTAACAAAACTAATAATACTTTTAGTTATAATATTTTTTGGTACAGCTGAACTTTATTTATTTATTGATATAAAACGACTAATACTTTCAATATTCATATGTCAAAATTTCCATTGTTTCTTACAATTTGTATTTACTGCTTTCTGCACAATGGAATTATCAACTATAATATCATTAAAAACAATTCTTTTGAATGATAAACTACTGTCTATATTTTCTGGAAATCAAATAATGAACCGTAATAGAATAAACCTCGAAATATTTTATGCTGAGTATAAAGTTTTGCAACACACTGTGCTGTTATGGAGTGACGCACTTGGATATATTATTTTGATTTTTTTCTGCATTACTTTCACAGAAGTGCTGGTTTTGTGTAATTGGACCGTATTATTGATATTGGACACAAGTGGTACATTTCCAAGAATTATCCCTTTTAAGCAACTACCTTGGGCTGCAATATTACTTGTAAGTTTAGCAGACTATAGTAATAGTATTATCAAAAATATATTTATAAAGATCATTTATAGGCTAATGGGTTTTATTTTCTTTATTAATTTTTTTCCTATTGTCCGTTTTCTCTATCTAGTACAGTACAGAATTCTTTCTCTCGCTCTTTCTAATCTTAAAATAGTTTTCAATCTTAAAATACTCAGGTTTTCACTGCTTACTCCAGTCGTCAGAGACGAGAATGCCACTCAACCTCTAAAAATCATACAAACAAGCTGAATTTTGCCAAGAATATTAATTTTGGCACCCCAAAAAAGATACAAAAAATTTTACCACTTTTACCGCCGGGCTTCCTCCTATAAACCCTCTCGTAGGGGGGTAAAAAAGCAAAAAAATCGATTTACTAAGAGTCTGTACGCCGTAGAAAAAAATGTTTCAAATAAAAAATGTAGCTGAGATAATTTTAAACAAAAATTTAATTGTCACTTTTGGTGTAGAATGAACCGTTCTCTCAAAAAGAACGCTTGAAGCGACCGTCGATTTTGAATGTTAGGTACGTGCGCGAAATCAATGTTCAATAAAATTTGTATCAGCTCTACAGTAAAAATTTAATATCTTCTGATCCAGGTGTCCTAGCGACAAAAATCAAGATGCGTTTTAAAGGTAAAAAGTTCAGCTTTCCTTTGCAATTTTTGTATTATGCCGCAAGTAAAATTAAATTTTATAAAGGTGTTAAATAAATAAACATGGGGAGATTTTGCCAAAGGAATAGATTAATACAATATATCCCTTTTATTGACTGACCACTATAAAGTTTCGATTAATAGAGCCTAACCTTCAAAACTTAGAGCATGAAATGTTAGGTTTTAGTTTTGGGAACAAACGTGACGCATTTGAAATATGCTTAAAAAACGCTGGATTTAAACTTTCACGTAACAAACAATCTAAAACGTTTCAAACTTTTTTTTTCAATAAAACTAGTACGTTTTTCAAAAGACCCAAAGTTCTGTTATAAAAAACACCCAAAACCGTCTTCTTGGAGGCATGTCCCGTGCCGTGTGATCGTTTGAAATGTAAAGCATTACATTCTGGGTTTTTAATTCATATTGCAATTGCCTCATATGTTGCCGAGAGGGGGCATTTGGGCCTGTAGGACCCATCGCCGGCTCTGCGGACTTCTTCCTGTCCTCGGAATTAGACCGGGTGTTGACCATCTTTGCATGCCACTGATGAAATGGTTTAATACTGCTACTGGTATAAAATAACGGTTACCGTGACAAGTATCTGTTATAGGTAACAGTTCCAAGGAGCAGTTACAAAATAAAAGATCAAAAATAGAAAACAGAACAGGTAAAATAGTCCAAGTATTCCTTGACTTACGGAAGGAATAACTTAGTAAACAAGAAAAACAAAATGGTATAAAAGTACAATGCAAAGAAAATGTTTCTAAGTGTTTCTTGACTTACGGAAGAAACAACTTAGGACAGAAATATAGATAAATGAAATATGTAAATGTGAGAGTAAAATATGGAAATATTTCTAAGTGTTTCTTGACTTACGGAAGAAACGACTTAGAGTGGAAAAATAAAATACTCAAAATATAAAACGAGAAATAAAAAAATGAAACAGATTATAGAAATATGTCTAAGTGTTTCTTGACTTACGGAAGAAACAACTTAGAACAAAAAAATAAACAAGAGAATCAAATATAGTAAAATAAATGCACAAATATTTATAAGCGTTTCTTGACTTACGGAAGAAACAGCTTAGCAAAATATGGAAAAATGAAATAGACAAATATATAAGTATTTTCTTAACTTACGGAAGAAAATATCTTAGATAAAATATCAGAAATAATAATGCGATATGAAAATATTTCTAAGGGTTCTTTTGACTTACCGGAAAAGAACGACTTAGACACACAATAAAATAACAAGTCAGATATCAGAGAAATACTTCTAAGAGCTCTTTGACTCACCGAAAAGAACTACTTAGATACAAAGTACAAAATCAAATATATAAAATAGAAAAGGCAAGATAAATATTTCTAAGTCTTCTTAACTTACGGAAGAACAACTTAGACACAAAATACAAGAAAAATAAACAATCAAAATACTCAAATAAAATATCAAACAATCAGTATATGAACAAATATAGATTAATGTAATATTCTAACCTGAAAAGATCTGAATATACAATAATGCTAAAATAAAAAAATGGTATATAGGAAATCAGAAAATAAAACAATAACTTAGTAGGAACAATAATAGCACCGACTAGGTCTACAGTAGAAGAGGCAAGCTCGACTGACTGATGAGGGAAAATCTACCTGCTTTTATGTAAAACAAATCCTTTGTTTTACGTAGCAAAAGTGGAATTTCCCTGCATCGAGGTAATTAGAAATTTGGATTTGGCCAAACTTGGAATTCCCAAGTATTTTTACCAATATTCAAATTCCTTGATGCGTCCGGCACGGCTGTCAGCTCCCCGCTGACACGCCTCCGGAGGACACATATTTGCTGCCACAACTCGAAATTAAAATTTCATGTCATAGGATTTAAATATCAATCAATATCAAAGTATTTCGAAATATTTTTGTAACGATATTAGTGGCGCTCAAAAGCTCGTTTACTATACCACACTATTACACTGTAATGGTCACACGACGACTAACCGTCAGTCACAATGGTACATGAGAGTACAATAACCTGTTTAATCACAACATCAAAAAAAAAGTCTACCCGGTCTCTCACATAGTGACGCCACTACCCAAAGGTTAAAAAAGATACCACACATACAAACAAAATTTAACTTTGAATGACCTTGTTTATTGGTTTTGTTACATTGTTGAGAAATGCACCCCCTGTATATGTTACTTTTTTTTAATATGAGTCACTCGTGAAACAGTTTATTGTTTTTAATTAAAAGCTATAAATCAAATAAATTAATTAAAAAGTTTAATTAATCGTTTATGTCATTTTCGCTCTTAATTTTCATAACATATTCGAGAAAATTATATCATAATGAGAAAAACAAATTATCATAAATGAAAGATATTTTATTAGATGTTTACCATATCCGTTAATCGATCCAACCATTCATTTCATTGCAGTTGTATGTGTCTACAAAATAATATAGAGAATATTTTATATTTCAAACAAATGATTCAAATAAACTGTAAGTCACTAAATAACCGAATTAAAAATTGTACACTTAATTTTTATTTTTACATTGGTGCCATATTTGGTATCTTTCCGACAAGATGGAAAGCTACTCATTGGATTTTTTTATGTAACTCCATTTCATTACCATTTTTCAGTTATAATTTTATGTCTGATGTTAAAGGCCCATTTAGGATATATCTATTTATATATACGATGAAATGTTTATTATATCCATTATACAACACTTTTATTCTCTATAAAATTTCACACGATCCAAAAATATTTGACGATCTTTTCAACAGCCTTGAAAAAATCAAAGACGAAAATGTTGATAAGGTAAATAAAAAGCGCTCTCTAGCAAAACTTATAATATTTTTAGTTGTAATACTTCTTATTGCGATTGAAGCTTGCATAATTCTTGAAATAAATAATATAATGCATTCTATATTTGTATATCAACATATCTACATTTTCTTCCAAATGATGTTCACCGTTTTCTATACAATAGAAGTATCAACAATATTATCATTAAAAACAATTCTCTTAAATGATCAATTGCAGCGTATTTTTTCTAAAACTCAAGTAGGAAACAAAAATTTACAAACGGACATCAAGGTGTTTTATACTGACTACAAAGAGTTACAAGACGCTTTGCTTTTATGGACTGGTGCATTTGGATATAATATTTTGTTGTGTTTTTGCATTACTTTTACAGAAGTGTTGATGTTGTGCAACTGGTTTGTATTACTTACAGTTGATACATTAGGTAGATTTCCAAGAGATGTTCCTGTAAAACAAATGCCCTACGTTTCAACATTACTTGTAAGTTTAGACTAAAATTATTTTTTTTGGGTATTTATTCCAAATATACAGCATAGTACCAAAATTGTAGAAAGTGATTCATATTTTCAATGTAGACCTTTGCGAGTTTGAGGGGAAAGGAAATCGACGAGTCAAAGACGTGCGGTTTTTATTTAAATAATAATCAGGATTTTTTAGAACGAATTGATTGTCATAAAAAATATTTTCTTATTTTATAGATGCCTTAGATAAAGAAAACTAGTCCTTGTTAAATATATTTTTTGCGAAAAGCCCTTTATTCCTTTAAATTAATAAACTTAGGACTGATTCAATGATTAAATTTAATTCCCATTGTCAAATGAGATTTAATAACATGGGATCAGAAAAATGGCCGTCTATAGTCAGAATCCAGAAATCTAGGCAGTAAATTCTTGGAAGTAATAGTGATGGTTCATTGCTAATGTAGGTCTTCCAATGGCGTACGAAAAATATCATAAGAAGTTACGACAAAGCTACTTGTATTAAATAAATATGTACCTATTTATAATTATGTTAATTTTAATATGATTATTGTTGACATTTGGGTTATTATATATATTAATATAATATACATGGTGTTTGGTAACGAATGGCCATAACTTAATCTTAGATTCCTGAGATTAAAATAGGCCGATTTAAACTAACTTACTTTAGTACGAAAGTTGATAATAACCAAAATAAAGTGGGTCAAAGTTAAACTTTTATTTTTAAATATTTCGTGATAGGCATGGGATAACAACACGACATTTGGTAAGCTGGAGTTTTTTGGGACGAGAAATCAAAATTCGCCACTAAAAATGATAAAGGACGCCACATACATCTTTCAGTGCTCGTTTAATACGTTCAATTTTTTTTATCTCCCACTCGACATACTTTTCGAATCAAAACTTATATTCTCTTAATATTTTTACTTAGAAAAGATATAATACATCGATGTACAACCTATTTCTTTTTATTATTGTTTTATAAATTTGAATTAATTACAATAAATAATAATTTTAGTTTAGAAGGTAATAGTTACACCTCCCTAAAACCGCGATAGGCGGTGAAAGTCGGCTACTCAGGTATTCAGTTGTTTTGCTATCGAAGTAAACAGTCGTGTGATGACGATGAGTAGAATACTATTTTGCTGACGTCACGTTGCCCAGCAACCGTCGATTCTATTCGTCGTTGCTACGCAACGTGATGTCAGTAAAATAGTATTCTACTCATCGTGGCCCCACCGCAGGACATGACTCACATATCGATTAGATTATCTAAGCAGTGAACACTTATTTTACTGTTGTGGGTAATATGGAAAGTGAAAGCAGTAAAAGTAAACGACGTCCAAATTTTTCGATGGGAGAAAAAACTATTATATTCAATGTGTATTGTGGACTCCGTGAAAGGAATAAAAGTATGTCGGTCAACGATGTAGTTACCCTGTGTAGTGATTTGACTAAAGTTTCGACGAGAAGTGTATACAGAATTGTAAACAATTTTAAACAAAGTGAAGGCAAATTGAATGATGGACCTGTTGAAACCATTGAAACCAGAGGTAGAAAACGCATTCAGCTTGAAGATCATACCAAATATGCTATTCGGAGGAAATTCCATGCTTTCCTTTTTCGGAACGAAATCCCAACCTTAAAGAAAGTTGAAGTTGAAATAAATTCCGATAATTCAATACCCAAAATATCACGACGTGTTTTATTGTGAACATTAGAACAAATGAACATTAAATATATAAAAAGAAGCAGGAATAGTGTTCTTTTAGAAAAATATGAAATTGTTTTGTGGCGGTGAAATTACTTACAAAAAATCCGAGATTATCGTCGAATGACGAAAAGTATACTATTTAGATGAAACTTGGCTAAATCAAGGTCATACTGTCTCAAAGGTGTGGCAAGATTTGGAAATTAAAAGTCGTCGACAAGCCTTCATTGAAGAGCTTTCATTAGGATTAAAAACACCAGTGGGTAAAGGACGGAGGCTCATAATAACACATATAGGCAGCGATTCGGGTTTTTTGGACAACGGCTTGTTACTATTCGAATCCAAGAAAACCAACTATTACCATGAGGAAATGGACGCTCAAATATTCGAAGGTTGGTTTTCAAATATTCTACCAAGCCTTGAAGCAAATTCTGTCGTTGTTATGGACAATGCGTCATACCACAGTCGACGATTGGAGCCATCACCAACGACTGCCTGGCGAAAAGGTGAAATAATCAACTGGCTCTCTCAAAAAAATATACCATTCAATGACAACATGTTGAAAGTACAATTATTAAACCTCGCGAGGATACATATACCCGTTTTCAAGAAATATGAAGTCGATGAAATGGCTCGTGCAAACAACATAATTGTACATCGCCTCCCTCCTTATCATTGTGAGCTGAACCCTATCGAGCTTATATGGGTTCAAATAAAAAACCAAGTGGCAAGGGAAAACTTGAGTTTTAAAATGGAGGAGGTGAAGTGCTTGTTAGCTACTGCCATACAAAATGTCACACCTGAGTCTTGGAAAAATTGTATAAGACACACTATAAAAGAAGAAGATAGAATGTGGGACTTAGACACAAGAGTGGATATTTCGGTTGAACCATTAATTATCAATGTAAATAATAGTGATCGCGATAGCTCTTCATCAGCCGACGAGTCGTCTTCATACGATGATTAATATTTTAACTTCCTGTGGAGGTCGAACCATTTTATTAAGATTACTTTCTCGTATGTAAGTAAGTTTGTTTTGTTAACCTAGTTTTCAAACTAAAATACATTTTGTACCAATATACTTTGCTCTTAAAAAAAATGAATACTTCTTATATATATTAGGTATATTCGATTCGATTTATATTATTTAATTATAATATATATGTGTGAGTGTTTATATGTTCACTAAAAGTAAAAGTTCACTTCATGTAATCGGCAAGTTCAGAATTGGATTTTCATAATTATGTAAATTAGTATATTTAAAATATAAGTAATTCCAATGAAAAGAAACCACTCATTGAAATAACAGCAGGGTAAATCTCTCTACCTGCCTTTTTGTTCATTAATTTTTGTAACAAACAAAAAATGTCCTTAAAAAAAGTTATAGTTTGTCATTAAATGTCATAGAAAGTTTTGTTTGTCTCGTATGTTTTGTACAAAATTATGGAATTTGAAAGTAAGTGTTTTTTTTTGTGATAAGAAGTATACACTTCAAAGTTAAATATAAGTCTCATATCATATTATATTAAGATTAATTTTTAAAAGTCACCGCAACAGTGTGAACGATACGCTACTAAATGCTAAGCTAGGAAGTCAATGAGCAATTTATCAGTCTCTATATTATGACAACGTTGATCTACTATTCCTTTTTACCGGTCCTAGAAAGCGATGTTGTCATGTATGACTTTTACAAAGAATATTATCGTACTTTAGATGTTTTCTATGTATAAGTATTGTATATAAATATAATATTATACATAAATATTGATGTTACTAAATACATTTTATTATATACCTTAACAAATACAAAACGATCATTAATATGATAATTTTGCTGCATGCCAATGATTAAATGATAAATTGCTAGAATATCTATCATTACCAACTGGCAACGATGTTATTGGTTTATCGCATTCACAGTTCGGAGAATTTACTGCCTACAAATTTGATTCTCAAGTATAGTAACTTTTACCACAGGTAAAAGCGAAACTTAAGTACTTAAACAATTCTTGGTACGAAACAGCGCTAGTAATAAATGGGTCACCTTAACTGAATATTTATTTCCATAAAATATAAAAAATATGTTCAAATGAAAACTAACATTATACATAATCTAATCTGAGCCATCTATGTGATCTTTAGATTCATCAGTAGTATCTTCGCCTAGATCCAGAACTACTGGTTTCATGGTAATTTCCATGAAGTTATCAAGGTTCCACATATTCTGGATCTTCTTTTACTAGATGCTAGACACATTTTATTCACGACTGTAAGATGACATTGCTGAAGACACTATTAAGCAGATTTTTTACATAATTGAATTTGAAAGTAACATTGTTCCTTGTTACTTTATTATTATTTGAGCCCACATATGTTCTATCAAGTTTAACTCACAATGGTATGGCGGCAATCGAACTACAATTACGTCTCTTTCTCGCGCGTATGTAACATAATTATCTTAATGACACCGTGCTAAGTTTAGTAACTCGATTTTCAAAATTGGATCATCGAATTTAATATGTTTTTTAATAAGCCAATCCACAATCTCGGCTTTTTTTCCATTTAGTGGTTGATAACATATCTGAAACCCATTTTTCATAATGATCTGCAGTCATTTCCTCATGGTAATCTCCAGTCTTTTAGAAACAAATGCATTTAAACCTCCTTTAACAAATCCTGACTCGCTATCAATATGACTAATAATAAGACGTTTTTTTTCCGGATAGGACTTTTAAACCTGTCGACAAACCAGTTAAGAAAGCTTGTCGTTTGCTTTTCACATTTAAACCTTCATTCATTTAACCACATTTCATCTGTACATGTTTTTTTCCATCTCATCGAAATTCTGTTATTTGTTTCAGATACTTGCTGCGCCATAAAATAATTTCCTATTTTTCAATAGGGGTACTATCCCTCTTCCTCTTTCTCTTGAAATTCCTTTAAGTTTCATTTCACGTAAAGTACGTAACAAAACACGTCGTGATATTTTTGGAATATTTTCATTATATTGAAGAGAAAAAGCAATTTTTTTATAGTTGGTAATTTTTTTTTTGGAATAAAATTTATGTACTGCACGACGAATGGTGTGTTTGGCTGTATCATCCAATTTTTTTTGTTCCCTTCCTCTTGTCTCAACCTTCAAAGTATTATTATCGTTTGTTTCATCGTCTGTTACTCTGTACACACTAGCTTCGGAAACTTTTGTCAAAATACTACATAATGTAACTACATCGCTTACATTCATATTTTGTTCTCTGGCTCTAAGTCCCTCAAACACATTTCCGATCATAGTTTTTTCTTCGGTTGTTAAATTGTGACGTTTCTTTTTAATACGACTGACTTACTGACTATACTACTGTCAGTCATATTTATTATTTGTTAGTCAAATTGAATTAAACTGAATTACTCACAATTCACAAAAAGTAAACGTAAAAACTTCACTAGTAATAATACTACAAACAATTCTGTTTTTTTTTTATGCAACATGAAAGATATGCATAGAATTATTTTAACTCCAAAAGAAATAAGAAAAAACACATCATCCAAATATATATATATATATATATATATATATATATATATATATATATATATATATATATATTAATGTGATATCAAGAATTTTAATTTTAAAACTTTACAAAAATTATATATGAAACATTATTTAAATTTTTGATTTATGATTTATATCACACGTTTCAATTTTGTTATCTCAGGTTTTACTCGTGATCAATATCTATACTTTACAGCTGATGGGTTAGATCCAAAGAACAACGGAATAAAACAACATAATATGATATGAAAATAATGTAATAAAATAAACTGATTAAAATACCTCCAAAAAATTATTAGCATACAATGTTTATCAAACAAAATTCATTCTACGTACGTGAACCTTCAATAATGCATGGATAATATAATACATACTTAAATCGATATTTTTACCTCTACCAAAAAACAACAATCCCAAATCATGTAATGACTATAGATTGATAAGCCTAATGTGCCACCCTTTGAAGATTCTCTTGAAAATTGTTCAAAACCGAATTTATAAGAAATGTGAGGAGCAGATAGATGAAACTCAGTTTGGCTTCAGAGGAGGCATGGGTACAAGAGAAGCATTATTTGCGTTGACGGTACTCTTGCAGAAATGTCGGGAATATAACAAGAGTGCATATGTATGCTTCATAGACTTTAGGAAGGCCTTTGACCGAGTGCAGCATATGAAGTTAATAGATATGCTTCATAGACTTTAGGAAGGCCTTTGACCGAGTGCAGCATATGAAGTTAATAGATATGCTTCATAGACTTTAGGAAGGCCTTTGACCGAGTGCAGCATATGAAGTTAATAGATGAATTAAAAAACATCAATTTAGACAAAAAAAAAATTGAGTTTATTAAGGCTATATACTGGAACCAGAAAGCAGTAGTAAAGGTGAACGATATAGAAACAAATAACATACCGATTGCGAGAGGGGTTAGGCAAGGATGTGTCTTGTCTCCGACGCTTTTCAACGTGTACTCGCAGGTCATATTCATAAAAGCCTTATGGGAAAGAAAAGAGGGAATAAGAATTGGTGGAGAAATCATAAACACCATGAGATTTGCAGATGACACGGTATTTATGGCTGAGAGTATAGAAGAACTACAAACTTTACTAAATGCAATAAATAGTGAATGCATTCAAATGGGACTTGACATCAACACAGATAAGACCAAATTTATGATAGTATCAAGGAGTCCAATAAATAATGAACAACTAACTCTTGGCGGACAGCAAATAGAGAGAGTGATAAAATATAAATATCTGGGAGCTTACATCAATACAGAATTAGACCCAGACCAAGAGATCAGGGTACGAATAGAAATGGCAATGGCAGCGTTCTTAAAATTCAAGCAATTGTTATGTGACAAAAATCTGAATACTGCGCTGAGACTGAGATTTGTTGAATGTTACGTCTGCTCGCAACTATTGTACGGGGTAGAAACATGGACATTAAAAGCGTAAATAGTTAAGAAGCTTAAAGCCTTTGTACTTTGGATATACCGGAGAATGTTGAGAATTCCATGGACTGCCAGGGTCACCAATGAGGAAGTGCTGAGAAGGATGGATCGAGACAAAAAATTGTTGAGAACAATAAAAGTACGCAAGACTGCATACCTTGGACACATACTGAGCAATGATAATTACCGTCTTCTGCAGGTCATCATGCAGGGTAGAGTCGATGGCAAAAAGGGAATAGGTAGAAAGAGGAAGTCATTGCTGCGAAATATTCGAGACTGGACAAACATGACTGTAGACGAATTATTCCACGTTGCAAAAAACCGAGAAACTTTTAAAAATGTGGTCACCAACCTCCGTTAATGGGGACGGCATAGGAAGAAGAAGAAGTATTTCAATTCTCTTTGGTAGTCTTATCGTTACAAGTTTGTTGTTCTTGTAAAACTGAACTAGCTTCTATCCTCTCTCATTACGTGTTGCTATACCATATTGGCCTACTACTTTTCTATCTTCTTTTTTTCCTACCTTCGCAGTAAAGTTGCCTAAAATAGTATTAACCTCCTATTTTTGATTTTTTTCAGTGTTTTACCTAATTTGTTGTAAAAACTTTATATTTCTTCCTCTGTGCTATCAGATGTCAGTGCGTATGCTGATAGATGTTTATTTTGCACGGCAAGGCGTTTAATTCGATAAGTGCAATTCTGTATAAATCCTTTCACTTATCTTTCAGTTTCTTTGTTAATAACAATAGCTACTTCATTGCGATTTTGTGGGGTGTTATCTCCAGAGTTGTGAATTATTCGAGCTGTGGATGTATAAAAAAATTCTGAAAATATCATGGACAGAACACGTTACAAACAAAGAGGTTCTGAGAAGGATGAATAAAGAAATAGAAATTTTAAATACAATTAAAACAAGAAAATTGGAATATCTCGGACATATTACACGTGGAGAGAAATACACCTTGCTCCAACGATTATGCATTTTCAGAGCAGCCGTCTCAAAAGTCCGAATAGCTATGATGATTACCGACCTCCGCCGCGGAGATGGCACTTGAAGAAGAAGAATCTCCAGAGTAATAAAACATGTAGTTGTCTGTTACACTTCTGCCGCAGTTAGGCCATCGAACTTCACTACATGCAAGAATGTCTCTCTTTAAGCGACGTATTTCTTGTATCAGTTTACAAGCTTTTCCTTGTTGGTAAAGACTTCATACATTTCACGTATATATTCCTTTGGGCGTTTTGAGTTGAATTGCAGATTGTGTAGGTTTTTTTGGAACAGGCAGTTTTTTTGGACACAAGAACAGGTACCATGAAAAAACTAATAAATACAATTTAGATTAACTGATCATTAAGACTCGGGGAAGAAATCCAAGCCATTGCATGGAACACACAAAAATACTGATAAACCGAGTATTATATAAAGCCAACCAACTAGATCAGGACAGATAAGGATGGAAGGGACTTGTAAAAAAGGATAAGAATTTGATGGTCTGTCCACATTTCTATAAATGATTGCGATTTAGGTTAAAATATATTCATTACCTTAATGCTCTATTAATGAATATATGTTTATTGTATTAATAATGTTTATGTTTATATCATTTTTTATTAATCGTGAGTAGTAGGTTGCCAAGCATATACAGTACCGTGTACATTATGGTTCACAGTAATAGCAGTGTACAAACGAATAAAAACAAAAATTTCTTATTAAATTTATATTGGAATATTGGTCGAATTTTGGGTGTTATTTCAACAAAATGGAGAAAAGTTTATATACTATTTGTATTCCAATACCTTGTTACTATTTTTATAAACTATAAGTTTATGAAAAACTTTCAAATGAGTATTATTAAAATAATTGATTCTTCTGATGCCTTTTCATTACTATTTTACATTAACACTTTCATATATCCAGTGTTCAATATTGTTACGTTATATCAATCGGTTAGTAAATCAGAACAATGGGAAGATCTTCTTAAAAACCTTAACAAAATGAAAGAAAAAACTAGCAATCGATTAAATAAACTAGAATTGATTATAAAATTATTAATATTAACAGTTCTCATAGTCTATGTAACAACAAACCTTTGTAGATATTTGTTGTTGAATAATTTTATTTTAAATTTTTTTTTTAGTTCAACGTGCCTTTACCTTGTGCCAAATGATGTTTACTGTTTTGTGCACTTTAGAAGTATTAACAATTTTATCATTACAAATACTTTATTTAAACAATTTGTTACAACGAGTTGTTCTAAGACCGTACTTAATCACCTTCCAGAGGCTACAAAATATTAAAGCTATTTACCTCTACTATCAAGATATACATAACACGTCCAAAATTTTCAATACCTTATTTGGACCAACGATTTTGGTGTTTTTCTGTGTTTCCTTTTTAGAGTTGTTGTATCTATGTAACTGGCTAATAAAACTATGCGTTGATAAAGCAAGTACAACTGCTATGCAAAATAGCCCAGTTTTCTCAATACTAGTCGTAAGTGCAGATTAAAGATTAACACTTCTAATAATTTCATATTAACTGTTCACTTTAGTTAACTTATTTTTCGATGTTTTACGTTTTTTATTTTTTGGCGTCTAATTCTAATAATAAAAATAATGATAATGGGCCAGTATCATACAATCAGCTACAGCCTAATAAACCGTTCTAAGAAACTAGGAGCGGGATCCCGGCCCTGAATGTCAGGCATGAAAGTCGACTTAATTTTAAGCTCCACAACTTTTATAGTTTTTAATAGAAAAAGTATAAATTTAAATAATTAAAAGTGATATATCAAAGAAGTTTACAGTGATTTGTTAAGTGCCGTAAGTACTTCTTTCCAGTTAATCATAGTTTGATTAGAAATATCACTATTAAGCATCAATAACATATTCTCATCAATAATTGTAGTTACAAATTAACCAAAAAACTAGTTGTACTCTTATCGTTATTCAGCTAATTTGGTAATTACCAGCCGATCAACTAGTTTTAAAATAAACAGAGTCGGACTTTATTTGATTTAATCTATATATAAAATAAAGTTCTGTCAAAATTGCATATAGAGGATTCATCATGTCCGTAACATCAGATGGAAGTTCCAATGTAATTAACTCTGTACCACAACATACCAACACAGTTAAATCCTACTCAAAAGTTCTAAGCCAACATACATATCCTAGTCCTGAACAAGCGATTGTTTTCTCTTCAAAGGATGGATTACGCCTACAGGACTACCTCATACCACTAGGAGCACTTATACAGCCCAAAAACATCTTATTTTCTTCAAGGCTGTCCAATAATCGAGTGTGCATGTATCTAGCGAGCAAAGAAATTGTGGATAACTTTATGCAGGTATATGATGGTATAATACTAATAAATGATGAACCAGTTCAAGCTAGAAAATATATTACTCCAGCGGATAGGTTAGTTCTATCGAATGTATGCCCCTCAATTCCCCATGATATTCTCATTCACGAATTAGAAAACCTAGGTCTCAAGCCAATGTCATTAATGACCTTTCTTCGTATTAGCTCTACCTTACCGGAATTCAATCATATTTACAGTTTTAGAAGACAAATTTTTATCAACCCTGTTATAAATCATTTACCAGAATCTTTTTTGATTAATTACGATAACAAATCTTATCGAATTTTCTTATCGCAAGATAATCAGTTATGCTTTAACTGCAAACAGCAAAGACATAATGCTAATAATTGTAAAAATCCCACAAACTCTCAACAAACACCCACACCTCAAACTATTTCAACATCGTTAAATACTCCTTCACAAATGGACACCATACAAAAACTTCCCAATCAGCAATCTACTTCCTTAACAAATAGTACAAATCCTGAACATGTTGAACCAAAAGCATCCTCAGTTACAAATACCATTACATCTCCAGAAAATAACTGCGCTATATCACTAGATATTACTCAACAGACAAGCGGTAAGCATGACGTAGATGAAATTCTATCACCTTCACCAACATATACACCAGCTCTGTCAGAAAAAGATAAACAAACAGAAATAAATTTTAGGAAACCTACACAAAAACCCAACAAAAAACCCAAGAAAAGTTCTGATACTGACCTAAAAACAATAATAAATGAACATTCACCACCATATATCCTTAATCACGACCAATTTATAGATCTGTTAGAAAACGCACCAGGTTCTCCAAATATTATCACCACTATAACTAATTATACACATGATTTTACTGGATTACTAGGAATGATTAGTAACTTATATGCTCACATAACAGATAGATATTTTAAAATCAAATGTACCAAACTTAGAAAAAAAATCACAAAACACCTAAATGACGAACTTTCTTCTACCGACAACGAAAATGACATTTTACTTGACACAGACCCAGAGTCTTAATAAAATTAAAACTTTTTTATAACTAGAAAGTAAAAATGGCGTCGTTTAATTCAATTATTCAGTGGAATATAAACGGATACTATAATAACTTACCGATGTTAAAAATTCTACAATCAGAGTATCTACCAGATATTATTTGTCTTCAAGAAACGAATCTTAAGAGCAACCAAGAATCTTGTTTACATAATTATCAAAGTTTTTCAAAAAATAGAGTAAACCAAAGAATAGCAAGCGGTGGAGTGACAATTCTTGTAAATAACAAATTAACCGCAAGTAGGTTACCCCTACAAACACATTTAGAAGCTGTAGCTATTTCTCTAGAAGGGACCACAAAAATAAATATTTGCACGATTTACTTACCCCCAGGACAACCAATTGATAAACAGGACCTTTTTAACCTCGTGAGACAAATACCTTCTCCACGTATTTTAACAGGTGATTTTAATGCTAACAACAGTATTTGGGGCTCTACATATGACGACAAAAGAGGACTTATTATTGAAGAATTAATAGATCAGTATAACTTATCACTGTTGAATGATGGACGCCCTACAAGATTCAATATACAAACAGGCGAATCAACGCCCTTGGACTTAACGATAGCGGATAATAACTTCTCTGCATTAATGACATGGAACAGATTAGACTACACTTATAACAGTGACCATTACCCAATAATAATCACCAATAATTTGTTCAAGCCCAAAAATGGAAAGCACGCCCCTAGGTGGAAAACGAAGGAAGCAAATTGGACATTATTTGAAGATATCATAGAAAAACATGTCACAAACTGTAAAATATCCAACAGTATTGACACAGACATCAAAACCTTCTTCAGCATCATATTAAAAGCAGCCGAGGAAACCATTAAGAAAACTGCACCTATTACAAAACATAAACCAGTCCCTTGGTGGAATGAACAATGTAAGACATCGATCGAAGCTTCCAAAAAAGCCTTTAACAAATACAAAAGACATAAAACACTTAACAATAAAATAGAATTTCAAAAACTTAAAGCTAAAGCTCAGTTAGTAGTAAAAACTTCAAAAAGAAATTCGTGGGCTCAATTTGTGTCCAGTATAAACAGTAGGACCCCTATGTCTGAAATGTGGAAGAATTTCAAAAAAATATCTGGAATACCGGCTTATAACAAAATCACTCGACTAAAAAAAGATAATAAAATAATCACAGATGACCTAGAAATAGCAGAAGAATTTGCTAATACGTATAAAAATAGATCTAATACAAGCAATTATAATAATAATTTTATCAACTTTAAACAGAACGAAGAATGCAATGTAATTATACCGTTTGTAGATGACACAGATGCTTTAAACACCAAATTTAATATAAATGAATACAAAGATGCATTAAACTCATTTAAAGATACTAGTGAGGGTCCAGATAACATCCCAATGGTTTTTCTTAAGCATTTACCTGAGAATGCACACAATCATCTTCTTACCATATTTAATATTATTTGGACAAAACAGAAATTTCCAACAGCATGGAGAGATTCTATTATAATACCTATATTAAAACCAAAATGTCCCAAAACAGATCCTGAGTCTTGTAGACCAATTTCGCTAACATGTACTGCATGCAAACTGTTAGAAAAAAATGGTCAACCGTCGTCTCCTCTAGACACTTGAAGATTGAAATATTATTATTCCAGAACAAAGTGGTTTCCGACAAAATAGATCAACTCTAAACAATATTATAGATCTAGAAAGCAGTGTACATGAAGCCTTCTCCCTTAATCAAAAATGTATTGGAATATTCTTCGACATTGAAAGAGACTTGGATTCAAAACATACCATCATATAACTTAGAACTTACGTCATTTGATAAAAACTCCACTAATCCTGATCTAATTATTTCCCATTTTAGAAAAATCATTAGTCGTTATAAAAATCATACCCAGATATACACTGATGGTTCAAAATCATCCGAAGGTGTGGGAGCGTCTGTAGTAACTCCAGAGAAGGTCCTTAAATTCAAACTATCTAATGTTAGTACTATATATGCAGCTGAACTGTATGCTCTCTTTTGCGCCATAGAACTAATCAATCTGACAACAAACTCCAAATATATTATCTTAACAGACTCACTTAGTGCCATACAAAGCATCCGACAACTGTATCCAAAAACCCGCTTTTAAAAAAAATTAAAACAGACCTTCTTCAGGCTTATATCAATCATAATGAGATAAATTTCATCTGGATCCCATCCCATATAGGAATAAAAGGCAACGAAACTGCTGACCATAGTGCGAAAGATGCGATAGTGAGTGACGTTTCCGAGATCGTAAACACATCAGTATTAACGGATATAAAAGCTTATATAAAAACATCAATCTTAAGTGCGTGGAAAAATAAATGGAATGTGTCGAATTCAAAATTAAAACAAGTGAAACCCAGCATAGAGGCATGGAATGTGTTACCTAAGTCAAGAAGCCAAGAAATAATAGTAACGTGCCTCAGACTCGGACATACTAGGTTAACGCATGATTACTTAATTAAACAGTGCGAACCGCCTCGATGTAAAACGTGTAATACGACACTAACAATAATGCACCTACTATGTGAATGTCCCCTCTACAATCAACAACGAAGCAATAACAAGATACCAGGAACACTTATAGAAGCTCTAGGTGCAGACTGTTACTTTAACAATACTCTGAATTTCTTGAAAGACATTAATAAGTACCACAATATTTAATAAACCAAATTGTATTGAAGTAATTGTACCTAATGTAATCCACTAATTTTTCGCTAATGGCCATTTGGTCGATGCGATTTTCTAAATAAAAAAAAAACACTAGGATCGCTGTTACAAATTGTGAATACTGAAGTCCTACCCAATTATATCACACAAGTCCACAGACTGGAATATTTGCATATGCTGATTAACTGTGTCGCAACAGCAATTGCTACTGTTATGGTCATTAAGATCAGAACACGACGGGGTACCAACATCGGAAGGACTGGTAACAGAATAGCACCCTGGGAAAAATGACTGCTGAGTAGAGTAGAGTAGAGTATTTATTTAACTACAAAACAGATACAAATATTGTTTGTAGCAAGTCAAAAAAATATATAGTATACAAAAAATGAATATAAAACCTAACTTAAATATATACAAACAAGAACACATATTAAACAGAAAAAGATTTATGGCAAAGTTACGGTAAGCAGTTCAGTGGATGTTCTGCACTGAGTCATATATTCTTCTGATCAGTAAAAACAATGTTTTAGATAAAAGATATTTTTTATAACTTTATCGAAACTATTGCAGCTTAGCTGTTTGATACTTTTTGGTAAAATATTGTAATAGTTATAATTAAGACAATTTTTTTCTTAAAGACTTAATCTACAGCGATTTGTTCATAGGTAGTGACAGTTTCGCGTATTGTAAACGAAGACATCAACTGCTTTATTAAATGGGCACGTTTTCTGTGAATTTCAGTTAGAACTTAAAATATCAACAGAGTAGGTAGAGGCATAATTTTGAATTTGATAAAAAAAGGTCGGCAGTGTTCTAGATAACTATAATAATAATAATAGTCTCCCGTTTTATACCGCTTCGCAGCTTTGGGAGTATAGCAGGGTAGTCTGCTATATCTAGGGCCTACGGTATACAAGGAAGGTAACATGGCCAGTGCTACGCTTCAACCGCCTATTATTACCCCTGGTTTTACTCAAGGTACTCATTTTATTCAGGCTGAGTCGACCTGGGGCCTATAGACATTTTTAAAAATGTCTAGTTGTTCTTGCCGGCGGTAGGATTCGAACTCCGGACCACCGGCATGCGAGGCAAGCACCCTACCGCTTGCGCTACGCAGGCCCGTTCTAGATAACTAACCTCTGATAAAATCCTCATAGCTTTCTTTTGCATTCTAAAAATTTGAAGTGCATTTGTTCAATTGCTCCATATGATTACACCATAGTGTAGGTGAGATTGTAATAAAGAAAAATATGTCATTTTTAATGTCTCGAAATTGAAAACCCTTGCTAGTTGGCGAATAACAAATAATGAACTTGATAGCATTTTCTGAAGTTGTGAGATATGAGCCGACCAGTTCAGTCGATTTTCTATGGTTTTTCCCAATAAACTATTATTCTTTTTCTTTGTTATCTGTATCATTGTGTAAATTACTTGCAGATATAACCAAATTTTGCGTTTTATTAGAGTTAAGTTTTAGTTTGTTTGCAGCAAATCATGAGCAAGATTTAGTAGGAACTTCCTCATAAGACATTTTTAAATCATTATTTTTTCCTAATATAACGTATGTGGTATCTTCTGCGAATTGTATAGTTTTGTACGCAAATCTAAACATAAATAATAAACAAAAGAGGTCCTAAGACCGAACCTTGTGGGACTCCATATTTTACGGATAGAAAATCGCAGAGATAACCTTTAGACGCTACCGCCTGGTGTCTGCCACATAGATAAGAAGTTATAAGCTTAAGAGGGATACCTCTGATTCCATAGTAATTTAATTTGTGGAACAAATGTCGTGAGAAACGCAATCAAAAGCCTTCGACAAGTCGCAAAGAGAAATTGCTATGAGATTGCCGCGTTCAAGCTCCTCAATCAAATCACTCACAACAGTAAATACTGCGTTCGTAGTAGAACGAGCCCTTCTGAATCCATATTGTGAGTTGCTAAAGTAATTATTTGACTCAAAATAGAAATAAAATTGTTATTTGATAACCTTTTCAGTCACTTTCCCAAAAATAGAAACAATGCTTATAACAATGCAATAAATAAGAATTGAGCTCAATGGTCACAAAAACCAGATTTAAATACGCCCACTTTTTAGATATTTTTAAAAAAAATTTCATAATGTTGTAGATTCAACTACTGGACTAGGTTGTGATTCTAGTATAATCTTTTATAGTTACTTTAAAAGATATTAATAGATTTTGAAGAAGATTGAATTACTGAGTAGGGACATTGGACAAATACCGGAAGACATACGGGGAGTAAGAAGTAAAAAAATCATCAAGAGAGCAGAAGAAATATTGCTTAACACTCTAAAACACTCACGACATGGTCCAACACCTCAAAAATGCCTGAATATTAAAACAAAAACTCTCTGTTTATTCAGGCCGAATAACGAGATACAAAGTTCGCAACAACCGAAAATGCGACAATATACTTTTTGAGCATGCAGAGAAGGCGTTTTATAGGAAACTTAACTCCACTATAAAAAATGAAAATAAATCATACCCAAGACAAGAAGAAATTCACGAGTTTTGGGGAAATCAACTTTCCACGCCAGCTACTTATAACACCAATGCTGGTTGGATTGAAAACACAACGAATAACTGTCAGTATTACAATAATATTCTTTACGAACCCTTTACCGCTAAAAAAGTCTCAAATACTATCAAAATACTTCATAACTGAAAATCTCCGGGACCAGATTAAGCTCAAAACTTCTAGCTAAAGAAGTTTTAGAGTGTTCATGAGTGCTTGTCAATGTTTCTTAATCATGCTGTCTCTAATCTGCAGGAAATACCATCATTTCTTACACAGGCAACTACTTATCTAATACCAAAGGATCAAAATAACACCCAAGATCCAGTCAAGTACCGCCCAATTACCTGTCTTCCAACTCTGTAAAAATTGGTCACATCCTGTTATTTTATTTATCGTATGGCACTTGACACTTTTACATTTAAATTTACATATATTTTGTATAAAACATATGTATTTATATAGTCTATCGACTCTGTAGCCGCCATTAGGAAATCCTCAGACCTGCCATGGTTCTTAGGGATCTTGTAGGACACTGTTCTGTAATGTGACAGATGGTCACAGAGTGGGGATGGTCGTTTACCCCATTTGTGCATCATGTTACCGCATCTGCCGTGTTGGGTTCTGATTCGGTTCAGCATAGTCCATGTGTTGCGTGGTAAGTCAAAACCTGGTGGTTTTTGTGTGATGCAGGGTAAGCTGCTATTTTGTTGTTCCATCCATTCTCGAGTCCAAGTGGTCGTTAGTTGAACTCATTTTCCACAGTAATCTGTGCTGTTTTTATTGGCGGTCGTCTGGAGCGTAAACGGTTACCGTTGGCAGCATATATATATCTTGATGAATTAGCAGGATCTCGTTACTAAGTATCTTTTTGTACTCAGTAGTGAGGGAGTGTATGCGCCATAGTTTTTGTGGTGGAATGTGGCTCAGTACTGGGAGCCATTGCGTAGGGGTGGATTTGATAACACCAGCAATCATTCTCATTGTACTGTTCAATTGTACATCTACTTTGTGTATATATGGGCTGTTAAGCCAGGCTGAAGAAAACAAGGCCCAGGGCAGATGATCGCAAGGTGGAAGCCGATGTTCCCCATGTTGTGCCGCACAGCTTCTGGATGATGTTGTTTCTGGATTTCAGTTTTTCCGCTGTTTTTTACAGATGTTCCTTAAAAGATAGGGTTCTGCCAAGAGTCAACCCAAGGTACTTTGGTGTTTTATTGTAAGCGAGTGTGGTGTTTTCGAATTGGATGTTCAGTGTTCTTCCTACAAGCTTGTTATTTAGATGAAAACTGGAAACCTCTGTTTTGGTAGCGTTTGGTTGGAGCCTCCATTTACGAAAATACTTTCCCACTGTGTGTAAGTTTGCCGTAAGGATTTCTTCTGTTTGTTCAAATGACTTACACCTTGTTGCAAGTACCCAGTCGTCGGCATAACCAAACTTCCTTGATCTGGTTTCTGGTATATCAGCGATGTACAGACTAAAGAGAAGAGGAGCTAGGACAGATCCCTGAGGCAGTCCATTCTTCAGTTTTCTTAGAGTGCTGATGTCGGTTCCCAGTCACATCCTGTGTGACCAATGTATACAGAAACCAACAGAAAAGATGCGCTAAGGGTTCCAATTAGATGAGGTTGTCATCACGACGTAGAAATAATTTCCATTTAATATTTAATCAATATTTATGTAAAACTGCGAAACTACAAGAAACCCATTACAATTATTAATCTTATTTATAGTGTTAATTGGAAAACTGTCCATTAACTTATTATAACAAATTAATATACAAATTCTATCACATACATTAATCGAGTGACGTTATGTGCTATTGTTAGTTATGTTTCTTAAACACTTTCAAGAACAATATATAAAGTCTAATAAATTATTTTTCTCAAAACGATAGTTGAAAATTAGTCCTTTATCATTTTTGATATGGAAAAACCGTACAAAAAAGAAAGATTTCTTTTAAATGTATATGCAACAGTTGGTTATGTATTAGGTGTTATACCCACAAAATTTAAGACACTTAACATAATTTTTTTAGTCATATATTCAACATTATCATACTATGTGACCATAACCTTTCTGTACAATCTAGAACAAATCGGACTACATATTATATTACCTCTGATCAATGCATATAGCTATGTTTTATATAGTTTCATGTCTTTATACATTATGAACACAAACCGATATAAATGGAATGACTTTATTGTATGTCTCTCCCTTATGGATGGCAAAAATTTTAAATTTAATGGAAAAGTACTACTTGCAAAAATATTATTTTTTATTACAAGTATCGTGATACTAACCCATGGAGCTATTGTTTTCACAGACATTTCTCGTTTATTTTTAATAGCTGCAGATATTCAGTGGTTATACACTTACTACCAAATGTTGATTACGGTTGTAATTTTAATGGAAACAACTCATATATTAACACGAAAACTTGAATATATCACTAAACTGTTACCATCCACATTTCAAAGCTATTATGGTATATCGAAGAATGTTATATTCAAAAATATTAACGAAATAGAGACTACTTATTCCAACATTATCAGTTGTATTGAACGCTTTAATGAACTATTTGGATCGCTAGTATTGTTGTTTTATTTTGTATATTTTTTGGAAATGCTTGCTTGGTGTAACTGGGCAATAGGAGCAATTGTCACAGATTGGGAGGGTATTGAGACAACTATTCTATTCAATGCAATACCGTTTCTATTATGTCTGTCTGTAAGTGTAGGATAATATATATATATATATATATATATATATATATATATATATATATATATATATATATATATATATACATAACTATTTTTTATCTCGAGCTTTCAACTGTGTTTACAATTATTTTCAAGAGTTGCTAAAAAATACAAAATATCTTACAAAGTGGAACTAGAAAAAAAAATTATATTAACTCACCAAATAAAATTAGTTTTGTTAATAAATTGCTGCTAAACATATTTTAAAAAAGTATTCTAAAAACTTATTAATATATGTAACTTATTAACTTACAATTCTTATTTATAAATAAGTTAGAATAGCGACCAATTACAAATAAGATAGATGCCTGAAAAAATGTACCAAGTATATGGAAAATTAAATCAAAATGTGATATTTTACTGGTTTTATAAATAAACTATAAAGAAAAAACGGGTGTGGCAGTCCAGTGGGACTGCCGGTAGAAGTTATACTTCTATACACGCGTTCGCCGTTACAAATTTATATGGGAGTCAATCTGCACAATCATTACATTATGTAATGCAACAGTTAAGAGAGAGCAGAAAGAGAAACAGAATTAGGTATATAGGTATATGGTGCATCGTTTGCTGCATATAAACTACATGTGACCTGTAATAGGAGTATAGTAAATGAAGGATTGAATCAATATTTTGATGAAAATATTTATTTTTATTTTCATATATGTATGAAAGGAGTTGAATGACAAAAAAATTTTTTACACATACTCTGCAGTAAAATTCATTGTTTATTTTGTTATTAATATAAAAATACAGTACAATACACTGCAACATAATTCAATATAATAATGCAATACAAATTAAAATGTAATATTCATAAATATTTAAAAATGAAAATATACATAACTTACTTACGCATATTTTTAATTTACCATGATAATAATATTAATAAAAAAATAGTAATAATATTTATAAATATTAAATATATTTACAAAAGGAACATTTTTATTCTCGAAAGAGAAAGAGAAAGAAAATATATCGTCTGTCTCTCTCTTACCTATATCTTACATTTGTAATGATTTTGCCGATTCACTCCCGTACAAATAACGTCGAACGCGCGTATAGAAGTATAGCCTCAAAAAATGTTTGTGGAAGAAAAAATAAAAAACCAACAACTCGGATTATGTTGTAAATTTTCATTTTATTTTAAAATTTCGCATTTTTGCGTATATTACATATATTTAATAAGATTAATGTATTTCAAAATTGACAGTTCTCGGTCATACATTCTCGAGAGATAAAGAGAGAGAAAATATATCTTCTGTCTCTCTCTTACCTATATCCTACTTATGTAATGATTTTGCCCATTCATTCGGAAGTATAACTTCAATAATATAATTATAAATTTTGCTTAGATTTTGAATTTCTGATCTTTTGTTTAAATTATTGTCACTTCTGCTAATACAAACCATTTCTAAAAAAGTCCTTTTGAATTTATTACTTTCACTACACAAAATTTTAATGTTATCAAAATCCATAATATCGTCTTTGTCGATTACATGCTCTGCTAAAGCACAAGATGATTTTTTAATTCTACAATCACTTTTGTGGGAAATAATGCGATTTGACAGATTTCTTCCAGTCTCACCAACATACTCAGCTTCACACTGACTACAACTAATGCTGTATACTACATTTGTTTTATCTAATTTGTCTATAGGATACTTAGTTTTAGAATATAAAGATGAAATAGTTTTGATGTTCTTTGTTGCTATTTTTATATTGTCAATAACCTTTAGTGTTTGTATTAATTTAGGTGTTAATGATCGTATAAAAGGTAGTGAATGATAATAGATGTTCTGATTGTTGGATACAATGTTCTGAGCTTTAGCAAAAAATGGTGTTAAGTTATTTATATTAACAATATTAGAAAAAAGCATCCTATGTAGCATATCTGGAGGATAAGAGTTCTCAATTAAAATATTTTTTAACAATTGAAGATCTTCTTGTAGATAATCTGGATGAGAAAGCCTTAAAACACCTTTAAAAAGCCTTTTAATCCTGTTATAAGGTTCATTTTCATCTTGTTTGGATAACACGGGTTTTCTGAACCATCTGGTTTTCAACACATTGTTTGTAGTTCTTACAATTCTCATGTCAAGGAATGGTAGAGAATTATCTACCTCTTCCTCAACTGTAAACTGTATATGTTGATTATGATTGTTGAAAATGTTGACTGTTTCATGAATTTTGTGTTTAGGAAGTGCCAAAACTATAAGTAAACATTCCAACTATAAGTAAAATATTGGTTTTCGTATCACATAATATTTATGTTTCATTATATTTAAATGTATGTATGTTTATGTATATTTGTCTTTTGGTATTAATTATTTCTAAATAGAGTTTCATATAGTCCTCTTGCTCTTAATTTTGTATGGTAATATACATACCCAATGCGAATGGGAGAAACCGGCGAGTTCTAGATTGAACATATAGTCATTCTTCACCCTTTCTGATGGCTTTATACGTTGTATAAAGCCTTTTATTATAAGGTGACAAACTTCGGCCAAGAAACGTTTGGCTATCGATAACAACTGTATGCCGAATTTTGCAGAGAGTATCCAGAAATCCAAGTATCTGAACAAAGAGTAGCAGACCAATATCGGGTAATTATAAGAGCAAGTTGCAGAGCAAGTCCCTAAAGAAATCCTAATAAGCAGATTCCTGAGCTTCTCATACAAGAAACGAAATCTGACATTACACAATAGGACAATGACGAGTTGCACGATAGTCTGGTAAATGAGATGACATGTGCCGTACAAAAGTTTAGTGGAACAAACCTACTTAGCAGACCACCGCTACCAAAAATAAACCGTTCTAAGAAACTAGGAGCGCTGTTACAAATTGTGAATACTGAAGTCATACCCAATTATATCACACAAGTCCACAGACTGGAATATTTGCATATGCTGATTAACTGTGCCGCAACAGCAATTCCTACTGTTATGGTCATTAAGATCAGAACACGACGGGGTACCAACATCGGAAGAACTGGTAACAGAATAGCACCCTGGGAAAAATGACTGCTGAGTAGAGTAGAGTAGAGTATTTATTTAACTACAAATCAGATACAAATATTGTTTAGAGCAAGTCAAAAAAATACATAGTATACAAAAAATGAATCTAAAACCTAACTTAAATATATACAAACAAGAACACATATTAAACAGAAAAAGATTTATGGCAAAATTACGGTAAGCAGTTCAGTGGATGTTCTGCAATGAGTCATATATTCTTCTGATCAGTAAAAACAATGTTTTAGATAAAAGATATTTTTTATAAAGCTCGTGGTGTTCGTGTCTATTAAGGTATAAAAAATGTTTATTAAAAGCTTAAATTTTTTTTTTTATTTTAAAGAAGATCTTTTCGGAATTAAATCATTCCATCATCAGTTTACTAAAAGAGAGAGTAAAAATACCAATATTAAAAAACAAGTAAGTTAAAATTTAAATGTATAGAAATGACACGTTGGTTTTTTACTACTTACATAAAAGGTTGTTAAAAAACATTGTAGGGCCACATAAAAACATTGGAAGGACATCCGTATTAAAATATAATCCTCATATTTATCTGTACTAGGTAACCTGTAATGTACCAGGTAATGTAAGTCGATAAAACCTCACCAGCTACAGGGGGTCATGTAAGATGCCCCTATTTTCAGTTTTTAATAATCAACAAGTTAACAGTCTATTGCATTTACCTTGATAAATACCATGAGGATTATATTTTAATACGGATGTCCTTCCAATGTTTTTATGTGGCCATACAATGTTTTTTAACAACTTTTTATGTAAGTAGTAAAAAACCAACGTGTCATTTCTATACATTTAAATTTTAACTTACTTGTTTTTTAATATTGGTATTTTTACTCTCTCTTTTGGTAAACTGATAATGGAATGATTTAATTCCGAAAAGATCTTCTTTAAAATAAAAAATTTTAAGCTTTTAATAAGCATTTTTTATACCTTAATACACACGAACACCACGTGCTTTGTATTCAACAGGTATACTAGCCACTCCTGGATATCTCCACTTCATGGTTTGTTCCAGTTTCACTTTTAATTTTTTTATAACTTTATCGAAACTATTGCAGCTTAGCTGTTTGATACTTTTTGGTAAAATATTGTAATAGTTATAATTAAGACAATTTTTTTCTTAAATACTTAATGTACAGCGATTTGTTCATAGGTAGTGACAGTTTCGCGTATTGTAAACGTAGACATCCAACTGCTTTATTAAATGGGCACGTTTTCTGTGAATTTCAGTTAGAACTTAAAATATCAACAGAGTAGGTAGCGGCATAATTTTGAATTTGATAAAAAAAGGTCGGCAGTGTTGTAGATAACTAACCTCTGATAAAATCCTCATAGCTTTCTTTTGCATTCTAAAAATTTGAAGTGCATTTGTTCAATTGCTCCATATGATTACACCATAGTTTAGGTGAGATTGTAATAAAGAAAAATATGTCATTTTTAATGTCTCGAAATTGAAAACCCTTGCTAGTTGGCGAATAACAAATAATGAACTTGATAGCATTTTCTGAAGTTGTGAGATATGAGCCGACCAGTTCAGTCGATTTTCTATGGTTTTTCCCAATAAACTATTATTCTTTTTCTTTGTTATCTGTATCATTGTGTAAATTACTTGCAGATATAACCAAATTTTGCGTTTTATTAGAGTTAAGTTTTAGTTTGTTTGCAGCAAATCATGAGCAAGATTTAGTAGGAACTTCCTCATAAGACATTTTTAAATCATTATTTTTTCCTAATATAACGTATGTGGTATCTTCTGCGAATTGTATAGTTTTGTACACAAATCTAAACATAAATAATAAACAAAAGAGGTCCTAAGACCGAACCTTGTGGGACTCCATATTTTACGGACAGAAAATCGCAGAGATAACCTTTAGACGCTACCGCCTGGTGTCTGCCACATAGATAAGAAGTTATAAGCTTAAGAGGGATACCTCTGATTCCATAGTAATTTAATTTGTGGAACAAATGTCGTGAGAAACGCAATCAAAAGCCTTCGACAAGTCGCAAAGAGAAATTGCTATGAGATTGCCGCGTTCAAGCTCCTTAATAAAATCGCTCACAACAGTAAATACTGCGTTCGTAGTAGAACGAGCACTTCTGAATCCATATTGTGAGTTGCTAAAGTAATTATTTGACTCAAAATAGGAATAAAATTGTTGTTTGATAACCTTTTCAGTCACTTTCCCAAAAATAGAAACAATGCTTATAACAATGCAATAAATAAGAATTGAGCTCGATGGTCAGAAAAACCAGATTTAAATACGCCCACTTTATAGATATTTTTTAAAAAATTTTCATAATGTTGTAAATTCAACTACTGGACTAGGTTGTGATTCTAGTATAATCTTTTATAGTTACTTTAAAAGATGTTAATAGATTTTGAAGAAGATTGAATTACTGCGTAGGGACATTGGACAAATACCGGAAGACATACGGGGAGTAAGAAGTAAAAAAATCATCAAGAGAGCAGACGAAATATTGCTTAACACTCTAAGACACTCACGACATGATCCAACACCTCAAAAATGCCTGAATATTAAAACACAAACTCTCTGTTTATTCATGCCGAATAACGAGATACAAAGTTCGCAACAACCGAAAATGCGACAATATACTTTTTGAGCATGCAGAGAAGGCGTTTTATAGGAAACTTAACTCCACTATAAAAAATGAAAATAAATCATACCCAAGACAAGAAGAAATTCACGAGTTTTACAGCATCCAACAGCATTCACACCAATGCTGGTTGGATTGAAAACACAACAAATAACTGTCAGTATTACAATACTGACGAACCATTCTTTACGAACCCTTTACCGCTAAAAAAGTCTCAAATACTATCAAAATACTTCATAACTGAAAATCTCCAGGACCAGAGGAAGCTCAAAACTTCTAGCTAAAGAAGTTTTGGAATGTTCATGAGTGCTTGTCAATGTTTCTTAATCATGCTGTCTCTAATCTGCAGGAAATACCATCATTTCTTACACAGGTAACTACTTGTCTAATACCAAAGGATCAAAATAACACCCAAGATCCAGTCAAGTACCGCCCAATTACTTGTCTTCCAACTCTGTAAAAATTGGTCACATCCTGTTATTTTATTTATCGTATGGCACTTGACACTTTTACATTTAAATTTACATGTATTTTGTATAAAACATTACATACATGTTTACAAACGAACATCTAACTTATTTATATATTATATCGACTCTGGAGTTGCCATTAGTAAATCCTCTGAATTGCCTTGATAGGATCTTGTGGGACACTGTTCTGTAATGTGACAGATGGTCACAGAGTGGGGATGGTCGTTTATCCCATTTGTGCATCATGTAACCGCATCTGCCGTGTTGGGTTCTGATTCGTTTCAACATAGTCCATGTGTTGCGTGGTAAGTCAAAACCTGGTGGTTTTTGTGTGATGCAGGGTAAGCTGCTATTTTGTTGTTCCATCCATTTTCGAGTCTAAGTGGTCGTTAAGTTGAACTCATTTTCCACAGCAATCTGTGCTGTGGAGGAATATCTAGGAAGCATCATATCAGCAGATGGCAGAGTTAAGATAGATGTACAAAACAGAATAACCCAAGGGAAAAAATGCATCCGAATACTGAATTCATTACTGTGGTCTAATAAAATAAAGATGCATACCAAACTTCGCGTATACAGAGCAATTGTAGAACCAATTACCACATATGGTGCCGAATGTTGGGCGATGACAAAGAATGAACGAGATAAAGTAGACGTTGTGGAAATGGATTATCTTAGAAGGTCATGTCGAGTATCGAGAATGGAAAGAATCAGGAATGAGGAAATACGAAACCGTACAGGAATTAGAGATACTCTTTCAGATAGAATACAAGGAAGGCAATTACAATGGTATGGTCACGTGATGAGAATGGGGGAGGAGCGGTGGCCAAAGAAAGCCTTAATGTATGTTTCGCCAGAAAGAAGGAAAAGGGAAAGACCACCAAATTCCTGGAGAAGAGAAATTACAAAAACAATGCAATCTAGAGGCTTAGAAGAGGGAGATTGGAGAGATAGGAAAAGATGGAGGCTGAAATGCGGGAAGCGGCAATCGCCGTAGGACCCCCGTTATATGATGATGATGATGAATCTGTGCTGTTTTTATTAATGGTCGTCTGGAGCGTAAACGGTTACCGTTGGCAGCATATATATCTTGATGAATTAGCAGGATCTCGTCACTAAGTATCTTTTTGTACTCAGTAGTGAGGGAGTGTATGCGCCGTAGTTTGGGTGGTGGAATGTGGCTCAGTACTGGGAGCCATTGTGTAGGGGTGGATTTGATAACACCAGCAATCATTCTTATTGTACTGTTCAATTGGGCATCTACTTTGTGTATATGTGGGCTGTTAAGCCAGGCTGAAGAGCAGTATTCTGCGATTGAGAAAACAATGCCCAGGGCAGATGATCGCAAGGTGGAAGCCGATGCTCCCCATATTGTGCCGCACAGCTTCTGGATGATGTTGGTTCTGGATTTCAGTTTTTCCGCTGTTTTTTACAGATGTTCCTTAAAAGATAGGGTTCTGCCAAGAGTCAACTCAAGGTACTTTGGTGTTTTATTGTAAGCTAGTGTGGTGTTTTCGAATTGGATGTTCAGTGTTCTTCCTACAAGCTTGTTATTTAGATAAAAACTGGAAACCTCTGTTTTGGTAGCGTTTGGTTGGAGCCTCCATTTACGGAAATACTTTCCTACTGTGTATAATTCTGCCGTCAGGATTTCTTCTGTTTGTTCAAATGACTTACACCTTGTTGCAAGTACCCAGTCGTCGGCATAACCAAACTTCCTTGATCTGGTTTCTGGTATATCAGCGATGTACAGACTAAAGAGAAGAGGAGCTAGGACAGATCCCTGAGGCAGTCCATTCTTCAGTTTTCTTAGAGTGCTGATGTCGGTTCCCAGTCACATCCTGTGTGACCAATGTATACAGAAACCAACAGAAAAGATGCACTAAGGGTTCCAATTAGATGAGGTTGTCGGCACGACGTAGAAATAATTTCCATTTAATATTTAATCAATATTTATGTAAAACTGCGAAACAACAAGAAACCCATTACAATTATTAATCTTATTTATAGTGTAAATTGGAAAACTGTCCATTAACTTATTATAACAAATTAATATACAAATTGTATCACATGCATTAATCGAGTGACGTTATGTGCTATTGTTAGTTATGTTTCTTAAACACTTTCAAGAACAATATATAAAGTCTAATAAATTATTTTTCTCAAAACCATAGTTGAAAATTAGTCCTTTATCATTTTTAATATGGAAAAACCGTACAAAAAAGAAAGATTTCTTTTAAATTTATATGCAACAGTTGGTTATGTATTGGGTGTTATACCCACAAAATTTAAGACACTTAACATAATTTTTTTAGTCATATATTCAACTTTATCATACTATGCGACCATAACCTTTCTGTACAGACATCCAGAACAAATCGGACCACAGATTATATTACCTCTGATGAATACATATAGCTATGTTTTATATAGTTTCATATCTTTATACATTATGAACACAAACCGATATAAATGGAATGACTTTATTGTATGTCTCTCCCTTATGGATGGCAAAAATTTTAAATTTAATGGAAAAGTACTACTTGCAAAAATATTATTTTTTATTACAAGTACCGTGATACTAACCCATGGAGCTATTGTTTTCACAGACATTTCTCGTTTATTTTTAATAGCTGCAGATATTCAGTGGCTATACACTTACTACCAAATGTTGATTACGGTTGTAATTTTAATGGAAACAACTCATATATTAACACGAAAACTTAAATATATCACTAAACTGTTACCATCCACATTTCAAAGCTATTATGGTATATCGAAGAATGTTAGATTCAAAAATATTAACGAAATAGAGACTACTTATTCCAACATTATCAGTTGTATTGAACGCTTTAATGAACTATTTGGATCGCTAGTATTGTTGTTTTATTTTGTATATTTTTTGGAAATGCTTGCTTGGTGTAACTGGGCAATAGGAGCAATTGTCACAGATTGGGAGGGTATTGAGACAACTATTCTATTCAATGCAATACCGTTTCTATTATGTCTGTCTGTAAGTGTAGGATAATATATATATATATATATATATATATATATATATATATATATATATATATATATATATATATATATATATATATATATATATATATATTATATACATAACTATTTTTTATCTCGAGCTTTCAACTGTGTTTACAATTATTTTCAAGAGTTGCTAAAAAATACAAAATATCTTACAAAGTGGAACTAGAAAAAAAAATTATATTAACTCACCAAATAAAATTAGTTTTGTTAATAAATTGCTGCTAAACATATTTCAAAAAAGTATTCTAAAAACTTATTAATATATGTAACTTATTAACTTACAATTCTTATTTATAAATAAGTTAGAATAGCGACCAATTACAAATAAGATAGATGCCTGAAAAAATGTAACAAGTATATGGAAAATTAAATCAAAATGTGATATTTTACTGGTTTTATAAATAAACTATAAAGAAAAAACGGGTGTGGCAGTCCAGTGGGACTGCCGGTAGAAGTTATACTTTATACTTCTATACACGCGTTCGCCGTTACAAATTTATATGGGAGTCAATCTGCACAATCATTACATTATGTAATGCAACAGTTAAGAGAGAGCAGAAAGAGAAACAGAATTAAGTATATAGGTATATGGTGCATCGTTTGCTGCATATAAACTACATGTGACCTGTAATAGGAGTATAGTAAATGAAGGATTGAATCAATATTTTGATGAAAATATTTATTTTTATTTTCATATATGTATGAAAGGAGTTGAATGACAAAAAAATTTTTTACACATACTCTGCAGTAAAATTCATTGTTTATTTTGTTATTAATATAAAAATACAGTACAATACACTGCAACATAATTCAATATAATAATGCAATACAAATTAAAATGTAATATTCATAAATATTTAAAAATGAAAATATACATAACTTACTTACGCATATTTTTAATTTACCATGATAATAATATTAATAAAAAAATAGTAATAATATTTATAAATATTAAATATATTTACAAAAGGAACATTTTTATTCTCGAGAGAGAAAGATAAAGAAAATATATCGTCTGTCTCTCTCTTACCTATATGTTACATTTGTAATGATTTTGCTGATTCTCTCCCGTACAAATAACGTCGAACGCGCGTATAGAAGTATAGCCTCAAAAATGTTTGTGGAAGAAAAAATAAAAAACCAACAACTCGGATTATGTTGTAAATTTTCATTTTATTTTAAAATTTCGCTTTTTTGCGTATATTACATATATTTAATAAGATTAATGTATTTCAAAATTGACAGTTCTCGGTCATACATTCTCGAGAGAGAAAGAGAGAGAAAATATATCTTCTGTCTCTCTCTTACCTATATCCTACTTATGTAATGATTTTGCCGATTCATTCGGAAGTATAACTTCAATAATATAATTATAAATTTTTCTTAGATTTTGAATTTCTGATCTTTTGTTTAAATTATTGTCACTTCTGCTAATACAAACCATTTCTAAAAAAGTCCCTTTGAATTTATTACTTTCACTACACAAAATTTTAATGTTATCAAAATCCATAATATGGTCTTTGTCGATTACATGCTCTGCTAAAGCACAAGATGATTTTTTAATTCTACAATCACTTTTGTGGGAAATAATGCGATTTGACAGATTTCTTCCAGTCTCACCAACATACTCAGCTTCACACTGACTACAACTAATGCTGTATACTACATTTGTTTTATCTAATTTGTCTATAGGATACTTAGTTTTAGAATATAAAGATGAAATAGTTTTGATGTTCTTTGTTGCTATTTTTATATTGTCAATAACCTTTAGTGTTTGTATTAATTTAGGTGTTAATGATCGTATAATATAAGAGGTAGTGAATGATAGTAGATGTTCTAATTGTTGGATACAATGTTCTGAGCTTTAGCAAAAAATGGTGTTAAGTTATTTATATTAACATTATTAGAAAAAAGCATCCTATGTAGCATATCTGGAGGATAACAGTTCTCAATTAAAATATTTTTTAACAATTGAAGATCTTCTTGTAGATAATCAGAATGAGAAAGCCTTAAAACACCTTTAAAAAGCCTTTTAATCCTGTTATAAGGTTCATTTTTATCTTGTTTGGATGACTTGAGTAATAGATTATAAATCTATTACTACACACAGGTTTTCTGAACCATCTGGTTTTCAACACAAAGTTTGTAGTTCTTACAATTCTCATGTCAAGGAATGGTAGAGAATTATCTACCTCTTCCTTAACTGTAAACTGTATATGTTGATTATGATTGTTGAAAATGTTGACTGTTTCATGAATTTTGTGTTTAGGAAGTGCCAAAACTACAAGTAAACATTCCAACTATAAGTAAAATATTGGTTTTCGTATCACATAATATTTAAATTTGTAGATATTTAGGTTTCATTATATTTAAATGTATGTATGTTTATGTATATTTGTCTTTTGGTATTACTTATTTCTAAATAGAGTTTCATATAGTCCTCTTGCTTTTAATTTTCTATGGTAATATACATATCCAATGCGAAAGGGAGAAACCAGCGAGTTCTAGATTGAACATAGTCATTCTTCACCCTTTCTGATGGATTTATACGTTGTATAAAGGTCATCGTATGTGCAGAGAGCAACACCAATTCGGCGAACACACCTACAGACAACGACATCGACGAAAATAAATTCGCATGTCGGACCTTTTCACTGTGTCGGAAGTCAAATAATAAATAAAAGTGATTAAAGTAAAATATAGATAATAAGTGTTTATAAAAAAGAATTTTCGATTCGTCTACATTGAAAAAAAGAACGTAATTTTATTAAAATATTGAAAGTAGCATTGATAAATAAATTAGATTTCGGCAAAGTGACAAAAAGATAAGAAATATTTATCGGTTGGTTTTTAAGAACATTAGCCAGATAATTAAGTAAACAATACAACAGGAAATCGTAAGTAAGCAGAATTTTAGTTCTAATAGTAATAATATTAGCTTTGATACAAACAATATAAACATATAGTCAGGGCCGGCTTCTGAGTTTTAGGAATAAAAGTGTTGGAGTATTGGACGCAGCCAGCGCGGGTGTGGGCGGAAATTTGAATTGAGTAGCGTTTTCGCACAACTGCACCCGTGACGCAGTGACTAATAACCCTAACACAGAAAATTACTATAAATAAAGAACAATGAATTCAGATGAGGAGTTAACTGATGAAGGAAAAAGGAGGAGAGAAGATGATGAATATTACTCCAGGAGATAAAAAAAAACACCGAGAACCCCACAAAAAAGAGAAGAAGAAAACACAAGTGGAATCGACGAAATGATGAAAATGATGAAAGAATTAGCAATGGATGTAAAAGACATAAAAAAAGAACAATATAGATCACGAAATTACAGAACGAAAAGATCAACAAAGCGACTACAAAGATGAAATAAGAAAGATGCGAGAAACAAACGAAAAAGCTATTAAACAAATAGGCCAATTAGAGAAGGAAATTACCGCAGCAAACTAAAAAATAGAGAAACTGGAGAAAGAAAAAAAGAGGAAAAATGTAGTAATACAAGGACTAAACATTGACACAAATGATCAAAAACTATTGCGAGAGGCCGTAGAGAACTTTCTAGAAAAAGAACTACAAGTGTCAGTAGATGTAAATGGAGCGAGAAAAATAGGAGAAAATACTACCTTAGTAGAACTTAACAGCGTGAAGAACAAAATTGAAGTAATGAAAAATAAAAATAAACTAAAAAACAAAATAGACGAGCGAATCTACATAAATGATGATATGTCAAAGGAGGAAAGAATTATCCAGAAAGAAATTAGAAGTAAGGCTATGGCAGAGAGATATAATGGAAAAAATGTAAAAATAGGATTCCAGAAGCTAATCATAGATGGAGAAATATGGACATGGAATAACAGCCAACGACAATTAGTAAAAGATAAAAATGTAAAACCAAAAAACTAACAGCAAAATTTAAACAGGCTAAAATAACAAAGATGACTTGGCAAGATAAAGGTACAAGAGATGAACAAAATGTAAAGATCATTACTGGAAACAAAGTAATAAACGAATGCATATTAGTAGGGACATGGAATGTAAGAGGAACGTACGAGGAAGGAAAACTAAAACACATAATCGACGAATGCAAAAAATACAAGTTTGAAATAGTAGCACTACAAGAAACAAAACAATTAGGGCAAAACTCAATGGAAATAAACGACTATTTATTTTTCAACAGCGGGGGAGAAAATAGAATGTTAGGCACAGGCTTTGTGGTAAATAAAAAGCTGAAAGATCTAATCGTTGACTTCAAACCAATTTCAGAGAGAATATGTCTATTAAGAATAAGAGGAAAATACCAAAAAATAACGTTTATAAATATACATGCACCGACTGAAGACAAAAGTATAGAAATAAAGGAAGACTTTTATAACCAAATAGATACAGTATTCGAAAATATCCCCAAATACGATGTAAAAATAGTGCTAGGTGATAGTAATGCAAAAATAGGAAAAGAAGAAATATATGTACCCACCATAGGAAAATACAGCTTGCATGAAACAATGAACGAAAATGGTCACTTCCTAATTAATTTCGCGAAAGAAAGAAATATGATCATTATGAGCACGTACTTCCAACACAAAAGAATACACCAAGGAACGTGGAGATCACCGGATGGGAAAACCATAAACTAAATTGATCATGTGCTTGTCGAAAAAGATATGCAAAAATGTATAAAGAACATAAGAACATACAGAGGTCTAGATGCAGATTCAGATCACTTTATAGTTGGAATACAAATGAAACAACTTATTCCAGTGCTTAGAAACCAGCGGAAGAAAAAGTATAAAGCAACTAAACCTGTGAGACTACTGACAGAAGAGGAACAAAATAAATATGAAAGAATAGTCAGTAGAGGATTAGATAATATTGCAGAAAGTGGGGATATTGAACAAACATGGATGCAAATAAAAGTATGTATGACCAAAGCAGCTCAGGCCAGTAATAGAAATATAAAACACGAATACAAAGAATGGTTCGACGATGAATGTAAAATGGAACTAGATGAACGAAATAAATTAAGAATGAAAATGATGCAAGAAAAAACAACAGAGATAGAGAGAAAATACAATGAACAAAGGAAAAGAGCCAAAAGAATAATAAGATCTAAGAAAAGAAAATACAATGAAGATAAATTAAAATGTATAGAACAGAGCTATAAAAATAGAGAAATAAGAAACTTATATCAAGGGGTGAAAAATGAGAAAAAGGGGTACCAAGGAAAACCTGTACACTACAAAAACAAAAGTTGAAGAAATTTAGTAAGTGACGAAGAAATATTGAGCAGATGGAAAGAATACTTTGGCGGAGCAGATGGAGAACTTTTAAATGAAATCCCCACAACAGAATATGAAGAGAAAGAAGAAGCGAAGGTAAATGTCGATTAAGAACGAATAGAGGAAAGACCGCCTAACGAAAAAGAAATGAAAGAAATAATAGAGAAACTAAATAATAATAAGAGCCCAGGAAGAGATGAAGTAACAGCTGAAATGTTTAAAGATGGAGGACCAGTACTAATTAAGCATTTGGAAAAGTTGCTAAAAGACATGGGAACAAGAAAAATTACCGAAGGAATGGACCGAAGCGATACTGTGCCCTTTTCACAAAAAAGGCGACAAAAGTTTATGCCACAATTACAGGGGAATACCCCTACTAAATGTTGCATATAAAATACTTGCAGTATATATAAAAGATAAGCTATCTCAAAATATAGATAATGGCATAGGGGAATATCAATGTGGATACAGAAGAGGGCGCAGCACAGTGGATCAAATTTTTCTACTGCGCGAAATACAAGCAGAAAGCTACGAATATGGGAAACCTACAATGGCCCTATTCATCGACTTTAAACAAGCGTTCGATAGGATAAAACGCAAAGCAATATACAAAGCACTACGTGAAATGCGAATTAGTGAAAAACTGATAAGAATGGTAAAAGTGACACTCCGAAAAACAGAGAATAGGGTTAAAATAAATGGCGAAGAAACAGATAAGTTTGAGGTCAGTGAGGGGGTGCGACAAGGAGACCCACTGTCATCGCTGTTGTTCAGTATCGTCCTCGAAGTTACCATCAGAGAAGCTGGAATCAACAGGTCAGGACTTATATATCAAAGAAAACACCAATGCTTAGCATTCGCTGACGACATTGTACTGATAGCCAGAAGTAAGCAAGAATTAAAAGAAATAATAAAAAGTTTAGAAATGAAAGCGAGAAAGAAAGGGATGTACATAAATGAAGAAAAGACCAAATATATGGAATGGACAGAAAGAGATTACCTACAAGAACAATATCTGACAGTAATAACAGATGAAAAAACATATAAATTCGAAGAAGTAGAAATATTCCAGTATTTAGGAGCGACATTCACGAGAAGACCAAATATGAAAGAAGAAATCCAAGCGAGAATTATGGCCGGTAACCGTTGTATTTTTGCACTAAACAATTTATTAAGAAGCAAAAACATATCTAGAAGGGCTAAGATAAGAATATATAAGACAGTAATAAGACCTATTGTATTATATGCCAGTGAAACATGGACAATGAACAAATCCGAGCAAGTCTTGCTGCAAGTCTGGGAAAGAAAAGTGCTCAGGAAAATATTTGGAGGTAAATTATGGAATGGTATATGGATAAAAAGACCAAATATGGAATTAGAGGAGATGTATGGAGAATCGAATATCGTAGGGATCATAAAGTCACAAAGACTGAGATGGTTGGGACACATCCAAAGGATGGAAAACACGAGACTGCCAAAAAGAATGCTAATGGGAGGAATAGGAGGGAAAAGGAAGAAAGGCAGACCGAAAACCAGGTGGAAGAAGGATGTTGAAAAAGACATAGAAAAACTTAAAATACCAAACTGGAAAAATAAAGCAACAAACAGAAAAGAATGAAAAAGAATAGTAACCCAAGCCATGGGTCTTCTAGGCCTGGAGAGCTAAATTATATATATAGTCAATATGTGAAAGAAAACCAAGAAGGGAAACAATTTTTATTACACAGTCATTGCTACCAACGGTCGTTTTTAATGGCAAATTTTCCATTAATTTCTAATTAAATTACAATAAATATTAATCGATTGACGTTGTGTTTATTTACGGCTATTCAAGAACAATTTGTTAAACACTTTCTGAAGGCTGATAAATAAATTTTGTCAGGGCTACAGTTTAGTCCATAATCGCCTGTAATATGGAAAAACGATACAAAAAAGAACAGTTTCTTCTGAATGTATATGCAATAATTGGTTGTATATTTGGTGTTATACCCACAAAGTGGAAGATACTTAACATAGTTTTTTTAATCATATATTCAACATTATCATATTGTTTGTTTCTAGCTCAGCCTTATCTATTGTATAATGCCGACAAAATCGGATTCCATGTTGTATTATCTCTGATCAATACATATAGCTATATTTTATATAGTTTTATGTCGCTATATATTATGAACTCAAACCGATATAAATGGGATGACTTCATTGCATGCCTCTCTGTAATAAATGATAAAGATTTTAAATTTAGTGCAAAAGTTTTAGTTGCAAAGCTAATATTTTTAATGACAAGTATCGCGACATTGACACATGGAGCTATTACGTTCACAGACACTTCTCCCATATTTTTAATAGCAGCAGATATATATTGGATGTACACTTTGTATCAAATGTTGATAACTGTTGTTATTGTAATTGAAGTAACCCAGATATTAACAAGAAAACTTGAATATGTCACTAAAATGTTACTATTGATATTTCAAAGCCCATACAATGGATCAAATGTTGGTACGTTCGAGAATATTAACGATATAGAAAATGTTTACTCCAATATTAAAAATTGTACCGAACAGTTTAGTGAACTATTTGGATCGCTAATTCTAATGTTCTATATGATTTATTTTGTAGAAGCTCTTACTGTGTGTAACTGGATGGTACAAGCTATTCTAGCGAACTCTGCTGGAAATACTCTTTTGTTCGATTCAATGCCATTTGTATTAGGTTTGTCTGTAAGTATTGAAAAATAATTAATTGAGGCTTTTGAAGTGTGTTTTTATATATTCTGAGATTTTTGCATTAAAAGTTAAATGTAAGTCCAAAATTTCCGAAAAGAATTAAGACGCTTATTTAACATCTATTATTTTCTTAATCGGTTATACATTTTACGTGTATAAGTAATACTATCTATCAAACGGAAATGTACCAAAACTTAAAAGAGTACTTCATCATCCAGCCTTCTGCTTCCAAAGTTGAACATAGACCTACCCTAATATCTTCGTCTAATAAATTCGTCTCATTTTGATATAATATAAAAGTAGGAATCGAGGTCAGTAATAATATAGATAGATTGGTAGTCAATTTTAGTTGTAATTTAAGATGTAAACACAAGTAATTGGAATCGTTAAATAAGTAATGTCATCCAGTTAAGTTATCCAGTGTAAATACAAGTGAATAAATATGTAGAAACAATTTAATATATATTTACTATAACTAAATTCATTAACAGAAAAGTAGCCATCATGAAATGCATGTACAGAACACGCGAAATCTGATATTTATATAATTGTACAGGGTTGTATTAAGATTCTAGCAGTCTATAACATCTAAATTTGAAATGAATTAATTTATAATTTTTAGGATTACTGTTAAAATAATAGTAATCAATGATTAATCTTCCAAAGAAGTATACTTTAATATTAGTTTTTGTAAACTGTCATTCACACATCATTAGATAATTGTGGTATTAATCAAAAGGCAAAAAATAGAAAGTTGTTTTTATACATTTTACGCTTTAAGACCAATATTTGGAAATAAGTAATAATATTATCATTAATGATATAAAAAGGAGACCTCTTCTTGTGTAAAAGTTAGGGAAAATACTTATACATATATTATTGGGTAGATAGACTTATACATTTAACATTACATTAACATTAAAAAATAAAATTTATTAAGTCGACGTTTCGATTTCGATTTAACATTTATTTGTGTCAGCAGAAACGAATGTATATTTAGAAGAATTGTGACGTCACTATTTTTGACTTTGATGCCGGTTATGTCGAAGATGGTTCGACATATCAAAATGCCGTTTTCAGATTTTGATTCAGGAGATAAAACTATATATGAATCCATTGATAGATCGTCCCCAATATTGCATAGCCGACAACGCACAAAGGAACATACTTTGCGGATGTAAAACGAAAGGTTTTCTTTGAAAATGATGAAAAAAACTTTTTAGTATTACATATAAGTAATATCCAATTACGAAAAATAAGTACTGGAAAACTACATAGGTACAATGAGTAAAATGGGTTACAGTTTTTCATTTTTAAAATATTCCATTTTGTTTATGTAATTTCGAATAATTTCGTATCTTTTATTTATCATTGCTACTCATTTCCACATCAAAAGCTAGATCCATCTTCAACCGAATGGGGGCCTTCTTCCAGAGCCACAACCTCTCTCTTGCTATAAAAGTAAGAATGCTGCGATGCTACGTCTAATCTATTCTTTTTTATGGCGTTGAATCGTGGACCTTGAACGAAGATATGTGCAGAAAATTGGAAGCATTTGAGATGTGGCTGTATCGGAGAATACTTAAAATCCCGTGGACTGACCGAGTCACCAATGAGGAGGTCCTCAGAAGAATGAAGAAGAACCGAGAGGTACTGACCACCATAAAATCTCGAAAGTTACAGTACTTTGGATACATTATGCGAAATGAATCCAGATATGCCCTTCTATAAGCCATCCTGCTAGGAAAAATATTTGGACAACGGGGTCCAGGAATTACATGATGGATTTTTCAGACCTGTCGAGAGTCCATCCAAAAATGCTTGTCTTTATGAGGTGACTGATTTATCAATCCATGTTTTTCATTTAGTATGACCGGCGTTAATCCAAGTCTCATCTAAATAATATATTTTACGATTGCCATTCCTATAATCTTTTATCTGCCTTAAAAATTCTCTTCTCCAGATTACAAGGTCATCTCTGTCTGTAAGCATACTGTTCCTGTCACGTTTTTCAAATTTGAATTGAAGTTTTTTCAAAAGCTTGTAAAAAGTAGTACGTTTGAAATCAGGTAGATTGGGTCGTCGTTGACCTGTTGTAAAACTCTATCTATCGTGGGAATTTCATTTCTAAAAAAGAATTGATGCACACCTTTTTAATATATCTTTTCAATTATGGACTGACACTTGCAACCCTTTTATCATCATAACAATTATTATAATAGAGTCAAAATAATATTAAATTTACTTACTTCAGTTGAGAGAAAACAGCAAACACCTTAAAAATGTGCGCAGTTCTAAGTTTATTTAAATAACACTATAATTATAAACCGACACTATAATTATACCAACACACACACACACACATATAAGTAAAAATTATATTTATATACCTAATTAAATTCAACAGACATAAATGTGATTCGTAAGGATTACTGAATCCATATCTGTTAAAACTGCAAATTATGCGTCTTTGTTTAGAGGTGTAGATTGTCGTTACTTGTGAGTTTCTACTTGTTACTTTTGATACGCTTTTGTATATAATCAGTTACAGTATAAGTGATTTTGTAACAAGGAGATACCTCTTCAGCATCTCTAGATTTTGGGAATGAATATATCACGCGTCCGTAGTGTTGATATTCTACTTTTCTGTTAGGCGAATATAATATAATCCTCTCCCAAGGTCAAGATGTAGTCGCGAAAGAAATATCGCCAATTCGTTTACACATTATTATGGTGGCGATAAATCCATTCATAGTTTAGAGGTAATGGATTTTGACAAGAGCTATGAGTCATGCCGATGCAATACACAAGTTTACCTGTTATTTACAAGGTCGTAGCTCTTGTCAAAATCCATTACCTATACTTATCGATACGAGACAATTGTTATATTTTTTATTATTAATCTAATTTATTGTTTTTATTTATTATCAAAGGTTCTACACTTATAACACTTACAAGTTTATTTAAAGTCTTTATTTGTACAATATAACTAATTTATTTCACACTAATAATTATATAATTTATCTACATTTATTATAATACGTGCGTTACATTTTAAAAACTCGACGCGATGTTCAAAAACTAACTGTTCCTCAAAAACTAAAATGTCTATATATATATATATATATATATATATATATATATATATATATATATATATATATATATATAACCGTTAATCAGGAAGGAATTCCATCAATGTAAACAGGTTTTTTTAGCGCAGGGTACCCATCGGCTATTACCTGTGGTTTCTGCCGGCTGGTGTATGATCTAGAAAAAAATTGTATGAGAAGGATATTAGTAATAAATATGTTTACAGTTTTGAGTCATATGATGCGTCATTATCTATCGTAACACAATACATGCATATTACACACGAGTATCTGAGTACATTCATCCAATTGTTTGAAGTAGCAATTATTGACAGTGGCGGCCGGTCAGGGTCGGCAGGGTCGGCAGCTGCCGACCCACACCGTTATAGATATTATAGATTTTTTTAATATCTAATTTAATCAGTATTTCAATAATTAATTGTGGCAGGTAATCAGTTGATGTCATTTGTTTTTGTGAAATAAAAAAATATCTGTGAGATAATAAAGACAATTTTATTCATGGTTTTAAAAAGAATTCGACCAATTTGACCAGACTAAATTTTATTCATGGTTTTTAAAAAAAAATTCCTCCAATCTGAGCGTTAAGTGATCCCTGCGTAGACACTTTTCAAATTGATGATCCGATATCGGAGACATCCATCCGCCTGTGGGAATATTAGTTGATTAGCAACCAAACATACATTTCTTTCCATATGAACTTATTTACCAAGTACGGCAAATTTAAATTTGCCGATGCTTCATTTGGATTGGTGATTGGTCGCGAACTGTACATTGCGAGCGCGGGATGAAATGTTATTTAAGTAAGTAGTAAAGTGAACTGATATTCAGTGCACGAACTAGCCTTTCTTTCTGTGATTTATTTTTATTTTCTAAAGTAATACTGTGATACGTTACGTCTGCCGTAAATAGCTAAAGGTTAAAGGGTTTTTTAATATATTAGAAGTTTTTTTTTAATTAAAGTGTAAACAAATTCAGGTAAATTAACTCAAAAAATGCAAACCATGGGAGAAACTGTAAGTATTGATAAGTCTGATATTGTAAATTATATTTTGCATAATGGATTTTCATCTATTCCATACGAAGAACAAATTGTTATTAAAAATAAGGGGCGTCCTTTGCCTAAAATGTCCCGGTTTATAAATATTAGTGCGGGTAAGAAAAGTAATAGATCACTTTCAGATAATTTGTACAGCAAGTACTCATGGCTTACCGGGAGTGAAATAAAAAACAAACTTTTCTGTTGGCCATGCATTTTATTTTCGACAAATAGGGGCAAACATCGAAATCCGTGGTGTGAATCTGGTTACGATAATTTAAAGGAATTATTTAGGGCTTTACATAAAAATGATATTTTGAAAGATCATACTTACAGCCAGATTAAATTGGATTTATTTGGAAAGCAAAATATCTATGTTTCATTAGATAATGCCCAACGTGAAAATGCTATTAAACATAACGAAATTGTAAAAAATAATCACGCTGTTTTACGTCGTTTAATTGATATTGTAATTTTTTAAAGTTGTCAGGAATTATCTTTTAGGGGACACGATGAATCGGAGCATTCGTTAAATCAAGGATCAAGGTAATTATAGAGAACTAATAAAAATGTTTAAGAAATACGATTTGGAATTTTCTAATTTACTTTCTGATTCGAAGACATTTAGCGGTGTATCTAAAACAGTCCAGAATGAATTAATAGAATCAATTAGTTACATTTTGCATAACGTTATTGAATCTGAGATTAAGGAAACCATTTGCTTTTCACTATAGGTAGATGAAACTACCGACATATCATGTCATTCACAATTATCAATTGTTGTTCGATGCGCGTTACGTGGTAATATCTATGAGAGGTTTTTAGGTTTTACAGACGTGAGTAAAAGCCATAAGGCAGAATATATTTTTGGTGTTTTAAAGGACAGATTAAAATTTTTTGATATCAAAAATAAATTGGTAGGGCAAACTTATGACGGCGCTGCCGTGATGTCTGGTGAATTAAATGGTCTCCAGGCAAAAGTTAAAACTATTGCACCGCAAGCTTTATTTACTCACTGTCATGCGCATAGAATGAATTTAGTTTTGCAGGATACATGTAAAAAAATTAAAGAATGTCGTCTTTTTTTGCCAGTTTAAACGGATTCGATTAATTTTTCTCAAGCTCGCCTAAACGGACTAATGTTTTAGAACGGTTTGTTTCGAAAAAAATGCCAACAGTTTGTCAGACGCGATGGAAATTTAAATCTCGGTTTGTTTTCACTGTAGAAGATTTTCGTAAACAGCTTTTGGAAGTTTTTGATTTTATTATTGAATGCGACGATTTTGAAAGTGATGATATCTCGATCCGTGAAGCAATCGGTTTGAAAACTTTTTTAAATGATTACTCTTTTAACATACTTTTAAATATTTTTAAGAAAGTGTTTACACCCAAACCGATTTGATATTCAATGTTGTTCAAAATCAGTTGACGTTTTGGACTTGCTTGATATTTCCGAACCCCCAAAAAAAAGACAAAGGCATGACACAGAAACAGATCTCGAAAAACGAGTATATTTTGAAATTTTGGATTACGCCAAAGAATTTCCAAGATATTTATTAGACAGGTTAATTAAAAATTATCCATCATTCTTTAATAAAATAAAATTAGAAAATGAATTAAAAGTTTTATATGCTGATCCAAATAATTTCGGAAGATTGGATAAGTTACAAGATATGTATAATTTTATACACTGAAATTCATTACAACAAACTGTTACCGAAATTAATAAATTATTGTCATGATTAACGTCTGCCTCAAATGAACGAGATTTCTCTTGCCTCAAAAGAATCAAAACGTATTCGTTTTGATTCGTCGAATCAATGAAAGTCAAAATACCATGAAACAAGAGAGAATGTCAAGCTTGTCTCAAATGCCAATAGAAAAAAACCTTTTAAAATCTCTCTAAAACTCTAATATATTTTACGATGACGTTATAACCCATTTTGTTACTTCCAAACAACGTAGACTAGAGTTACCTTATAAACATGTTTAGGTTCTAAATTTATAGGAAACAACAAAAAAAAACAAAAAACAAAAATCTCCTATGATGATTGAAGTCTTTATTAGACGGTATACCTATCTGAGGAGACAAAAAATACCTTGCCGACTTTGTCTCTCAAACCACGAGCCGCCACTGATTATTGATAAGGAAAAAATATTTATATGTGAAAGAAAACCAGAAGAAAGAGACATAATGTTAATTCCATAATTTATTATTCAATTTTCCATTCATTACTAATTAATTTACTAACCCTACCTCTCGCATTAAATATTAATCGATTGACGTTATGTTTTATTATTTAAGTTTATTTACGACTATTCAATAACGATGTTTTAAGTTTATTAACTAATTTTTGTCAGAGCTACAATTTATTCCATTATCATTTATAAATATGGAGAAACAATATAAAAAGGAAAGGTTTCTTCTGAATATATATGCGGCAATTGGTTGTATATTTGGTGTTATACCCACAAAGTTGAAGTTTATGAACATACTTTTTTTTATCATATATTCAACATTATCATATTTTTCGTTTCGAAAAATGTCCTACATGTATGGATTTAAAGAAAAATTCGGACTTCAAATTTTACTAACTCTGATGAATATATCTAGCTATGTTATATATATTTTCATGTCGCTATATATTATGAACAAAAACCGATATAAATGGGATGACTTCATTGAATGTCTCATTGTAACAAATGACAAAGATTTTAAATTTAGTGCAAAAGTTCTTCTTGCAAAGCTAATATTTTTAATAACAAATATCGCGACATTGACACATGGATTTATTGTTTTCACAGATACTGCTCACATATTTTTAATAGTTGCAAATATACATTGGCTGTATACTGCGTTTCAAATGTTGATAATGGTTGTTACTTTAATTGAAGTAACCCAGATAATGACAAGAAACCTTGAATATGTCACTAAAATGTTACTATTTATATTTAAAAGCTCATACAATGTATCAAAAGATGATATGTTAGAAAATATTAATAATATAGTGAATGTTTATTCCAATATTAACAATTGTAGCAAAGAGTTTAATGAACTATTTGGACCTCTAATTTTAATGTTCTATTTGGTTTATTTTATAGAAGCGCTTTATGTGTGTAATTATGCAGTGCAAGCAATTCTCTCGAACTCCACAAGTGCTCTTCTATTCGCAGCAATGCCATTTATATTAGATTTGTCTGTAAGTACAGAAAAATAATTAAGTAAGTACCATTGAATAAAAACAGTACAATTGGGTTTATTCATATTATGACGTTTTGCATTAAAAGTTAAACATAAATAAAAAATTTACAAAAAGAACTAGTATTGATAAATTGCGTTAGGCTTTCACGGCCATCGTCTAACTTATTAAACTGTTTATTCGGGCTGTTGGGCCGTTGTCTTCTGTTGAGATTTGTTCTCGACGTTTCGCCAACACTAGGGGTTGGCATCTTCTGGAGATGTTGATGCTTCGCTTGTAAGCAGAAACTGACGACGCGTTGTACTACGGAGGCAATATTTATAATTCCCACCCGCCTCCCCTCCACTGGTTTCGGCTTGAGGGGGCGTGTCGTTGTTTATAGTAGCTTTTCTATCTCCGTGTTTGGCGGGAAGGGCGTTTGTGGATTTTAATACTGGTATCCATGTTTTGTTGATTTTTAGTCCTTCTTCTATCCTATTGAAATTGTTTGGGTGCTTGTATATTTCCACCGCTTCCCGATATAACCGTGGGTAGTACTGTGAAGTTTTGTCCAGCATCTGTGTTTCTTCAAATAGTATTCGATGTTCTCCGCTTCCCAAAGCGTGTTCGGCAACGGCAGATTTGTCGATATGTCCTAAACGACAATGGCTTTTATGTTCATTTATCCTGGTGTTGGTGTGTCTTTTTGTGGTTCCCACATATACCATTCCACATGTGCATGGTATTCGGTATACTCCGGCCGTTGCTAATGGGTCGCGTTTGTCTTTTACCGATCTTAAACAATCCTTGATCTTCTTTGTAGGTCTGAAGATGGTCTTTATGTTGGCTTTCTTGAGTATTCGCCCAATTCTGTCCGTTACCCCCGATATATAGGGCAAGAACGCTTTCCCTTTACATTCTGTTTCTTCGTCCCTTCTTCTAGATACGTTGTTCATCGCCTTGTGTATTTCTCTTCTGGTGTACCCATTAGAGGTGAGCGCTTTTTCAATATAAAGAAGTTCACTTTGGAGATGTTGTGGTTCACAAATTCTCTTCGCCCTCTCTGCCAAAGTTTTGATGATACCTTGTTTTTGGCTAGGATGATGATTTGAGTTCCTGTTTAAGTATCTGTCTGTGTGTGTAGGTTTTCGATACACTTTATGTCCTAAGTGACCTTCCTTTCGATTTACTAATACATCCAGGAACGCTAGTTGTTGAGCTTTTTCTGTTTCCATCGTAAATTGAATATTTGGATGTAGTGTATTTATATAAGCCAGGAAATCGTTTAGTTTTTCTGCTCCGTGACCCCAAATCACAAAGGTGTCATCAACGTATCTGAACCATACCCTAGGCTTGTATGCTGAGTCCATTATCTTCTTCTCTAAATGCTCCATGAAAAGGTTGGCTACGACCGGGCTTAGTGGGCTTCCCATTGCTACTCCATCCATCTGTTCATAAATTTGGTCTTCCCATGAAAAGTATGTGGTAGTTAGGCAAATACGGTATAATTCCACCATATCCTTGGAAACTAGTCCCTCAATTAAATTCAGAACGTCTTCTAGGGGGACTCTTGTAAATAGGGAAACCACATCAAAACTAACAAGAATGTCAGATTCCTGCAAAGTTATTCCTTTGATCTTCTCAATAAAATGGGCGGAGTCTTTTACAAAGGCATCGTTTTTTCCTATATGTGGTTGTAAAATATCGGCCAGATGTTTTGCAAGGCTGTAAGACGGAGATCCTATGGAGCTCACAATAGGGCGGAGAGGTACATCGTCTTTGTGTATTTTCGGCAAGCCATACAAGCGTGGTGGGACTGCTTCGCTGTTGCATATTCTTGGCTTTATCTCCTCTGGTATGGACGAAGATTTAATAAGTCTGTTGATTTTCCGTAGGGTGACTGCTGTGGGATCTTTTTTAAGTTTCTTATAAACCGCAGGATCTAGAAGATTTTGTATTTTCGTTTTGTAGTCGGCTGTCTTCATTACGATCGTGGCGTTTCCCTTGTCTGCTGGTAAAATTACAACATCTTTGTCTGCGTTTAACGATTTTATGGCACGTATTTCTTGGTGGCTCAAATTATTTTTCGGTGTCTTAGCTTTATGCAAAATTCTTGCTGATTCTGTCCTTATTTCTTCAGCTGCTTCGATTGGTAAGTTGCGGATCGCAGACTCTATATTAGCGATGATGTCTTCTTTGGGTATAACTTTAGGCACAATCGCAAAATTTCCCCCTTTGGCTAACAATGATGTTTCAGCTGAAGTTAAAACTTTATCTGAAAGATTGACCACTGTTCTTTCTGTGTTTTGTTTTGATTCTACCTCCTTATGTTTGGTTAAGCGTTCGTATTTGTTTTTCTGGCGTTCAGTGTTCCTTTCTAGTTCATTTTCCATTTTTCTGTAACAAATGGATTCAATTTTATTCCAATCTTCATATTTCAACCTGCTGCTCAAAACGTAAAACAAATCTAGAAGCTCTTTGTCAACCTTCGCCAAATTTCGTCTGGTGTCATGTATTCGTTCTCGTAATAGTGCTTTTTCCATGCGTGTATATACTCTATTGGCTTGACTTGTTCTGATGGATCGATTCGTTCGTAAGAAGTTCGGTAGTACCCCGTTGTCTCGACATCGTGATAGAAAAGCTAACGACGCAAGAAGTTGAGCTTTCTTCTTCCGTAGACAATCTAGTCTTCTGTAGTATGTAGTTACCTCCTCCCCGTAGAGGCGACTGATAAATTGCGTTAGGCTTTCACGGCCATCGTCTAACTTATTAAACTGTTTATTCGGGCTGTTGGGCCGTTGTCTTCTGTTGAGATTTGTTCTCGACGTTTCGCCAACACTAGGGGTTGGCATCTTCTGGAGATGTTGATGCTTCGCTTGTAAGCAGAAACTGACGACGCGTTGTACTACGGAGGCAATATTTATAATTCCCACTCGCCTCCCCTCCACTGGTTTCGGCTTGAGGGGGCGTGTCGTTGTTTATAGTAGCTTTTCTATCTCCGTGTTTGGCGGGAAGGGCGTTTGTGGATTTTAATACTGGTATCCATGTTTTGTTGATTTTTAGTCCTTCTTCTATCCTATTGAAATTGTTTGGGTGCTTGTATATTTCCACCGCTTCCCGATATAACCGTGGGTAGTACTGTGAAGTTTTGTCCAGCATCTGTGTTTCTTCAAATAGTATTCGATGTTCTCCGCTTCCCAAAGCGTGTTCGGCAACGGCAGATTTGTCGATATGTCCTAAACGACAATGGCTTTTATGTTCATTTATCCTGGTGTTGGTGTGTCTTTTTGTGGTTCCCACATATACCATTCCACATGTGCATGGTATTCGGTATACTCCGGCCGTTGCTAATGGGTCGCGTTTGTCTTTTACCGATCTTAAACAATCCTTGATCTTCTTTGTAGGTCTGAAGATGGTCTTTATGTTGGCTTTCTTGAGTATTCGCCCAATTCTGTCCGTTACCCCCGATATATAGGGCAAGAACGCTTTCCCTTTACATTCTGTTTCTTCGTCCCTTCTTCTAGATACGTTGTTCATCGCCTTGTGTATTTCTCTTCTGGTGTACCCATTAGAGGTGAGCGCTTTTTCAATATAAAGAAGTTCACTTTGGAGATGTTGTGGTTCACAAATTCTCTTCGCCCTCTCTGCCAAAGTTTTGATGATACCTTGTTTTTGGCTAGGATGATGATTTGAGTTCCTGTTTAAGTATCTGTCTGTGTGTGTAGGTTTTCGATACACTTTATGTCCTAAGTGACCTTCCTTTCGATTTACTAATACATCCAGGAACGCTAGTTGTTGAGCTTTTTCTGTTTCCATCGTAAATTGAATATTTGGATGTAGTGTATTTATATAAGCCAGGAAATCGTTTAGTTTTTCTGCTCCGTGACCCCAAATCACAAAGGTGTCATCAACGTATCTGAACCATACCCTAGGCTTGTATGCTGAGTCCATTATCTTCTTCTCTAAATGCTCCATGAAAAGGTTGGCTACGACCGGGCTTAGTGGGCTTCCCATTGCTACTCCATCCATCTGTTCATAAATTTGGTCTTCCCATGAAAAGTATGTGGTAGTTAGGCAAATACGGTATAATTCCACCATATCCTTGGAAACTAGTCCCTCAATTAAATTCAGAACGTCTTCTAGGGGGACTCTTGTAAATAGGGAAACCACATCAAAACTAACAAGAATGTCAGATTCCTGCAAAGTTATTCCTTTGATCTTCTCAATAAAATGGGCGGAGTCTTTTACAAAGGCATCGTTTTTTCCTATATGTGGTTGTAAAATATCGGCCAGATGTTTTGCAAGGCTGTAAGACGGAGATCCTATGGAGCTCACAATAGGGCGGAGAGGTACATCGTCTTTGTGTATTTTCGGCAAGCCATACAAGCGTGGTGGGACTGCTTCGCTGTTGCATATTCTTGGCTTTATCTCCTCTGGTATGGACGAAGATTTAATAAGTCTGTTGATTTTCCGTAGGGTGACTGCTGTGGGATCTTTTTTAAGTTTCTTATAAACCGCAGGATCTAGAAGATTTTGTATTTTCGTTTTGTAGTCGGCTGTCTTCATTACGATCGTGGCGTTTCCCTTGTCTGCTGGTAAAATTACAACATCTTTGTCTGCGTTTAACGATTTTATGGCACGTATTTCTTGGTGGCTCAAATTATTTTTCGGTGTCTTAGCTTTATGCAAAATTCTTGCTGATTCTGTCCTTATTTCTTCAGCTGCTTCGATTGGTAAGTTGCGGATCGCAGACTCTATATCAGCGATGATGTCTTCTTTGGGTATAACTTTAGGCACAATCGCAAAATTTCCCCCTTTGGCTAACAATGATGTTTCAGCTGAAGTTAAAACTTTATCTGAAAGATTGACCACTGTTCTTTCTGTGTTTTGTTTTGATTCTACCTCCTTATGTTTGGTTAAGCGTTCGTATTTGTTTTTCTGGCGTTCAGTGTTCCTTTCTAGTTCATTTTCCATTTTTCTGTAACAAATGGATTCAATTTTATTCCAATCTTCATATTTCAACCTGCTGCTCAAAACGTAAAACAAATCTAGAAGCTCTTTGTCAACCTTCGCCAAATTTCGTCTGGTGTCATGTATTCGTTCTCGTAATAGTGCTTTTTCCATGCGTGTATATACTCTATTGGCTTGACTTGTTCTGATGGATCGATTCGTTCGTAAGAAGTTCGGTAGTACCCCGTTGTCTCGACATCGTGATAGAAAAGCTAACGACGCAAGAAGTTGAGCTTTCTTCTTCCGTAGACAATCTAGTCTTCTGTAGTATGTAGTTACCTCCTCCCCGTAGAGGCGACTGATAAATTGCGTTAGGCTTTCACGGCCATCGTCTAACTTATTAAACTGTTTATTCGGGCTGTTGGGCCGTTGTCTTCTGTTGAGATTTGTTCTCGACGTTTCGCCAACACTAGGGGTTGGCATCTTCTGGAGATGTTGATGCTTCGCTTGTAAGCAGAAACTGACGACGCGTTGTACTACGGAGGCAATATTTATAATTCCCACTCGCCTCCCCTCCACTGGTTTCGGCTTGAGGGGGCGTGTCGTTGTTTATAGTAGCTTTTCTATCTCCGTGTTTGGCGGGAAGGGCGTTTGTGGATTTTAATACTGGTATCCATGTTTTGTTGATTTTTAGTCCTTCTTCTATCCTATTGAAATTGTTTGGGTGCTTGTATATTTCCACCGCTTCCCGATATAACCGTGGGTAGTACTGTGAAGTTTTGTCCAGCATCTGTGTTTCTTCAAATAGTATTCGATGTTCTCCGCTTCCCAAAGCGTGTTCGGCAACGGCAGATTTGTCGATATGTCCTAAACGACAATGGCTTTTATGTTCATTTATCCTGGTGTTGGTGTGTCTTTTTGTGGTTCCCACATATACCATTCCACATGTGCATGGTATTCGGTATACTCCGGCCGTTGCTAATGGGTCGCGTTTGTCTTTTACCGATCTTAAACAATCCTTGATCTTCTTTGTAGGTCTGAAGATGGTCTTTATGTTGGCTTTCTTGAGTATTCGCCCAATTCTGTCCGTTACCCCCGATATATAGGGCAAGAACGCTTTCCCTTTACATTCTGTTTCTTCGTCCCTTCTTCTAGATACGTTGTTCATCGCCTTGTGTATTTCTCTTCTGGTGTACCCATTAGAGGTGAGCGCTTTTTCAATATAAAGAAGTTCACTTTGGAGATGTTGTGGTTCACAAATTCTCTTCGCCCTCTCTGCCAAAGTTTTGATGATACCTTGTTTTTGGCTAGGATGATGATTTGAGTTCCTGTTTAAGTATCTGTCTGTGTGTGTAGGTTTTCGATACACTTTATGTCCTAAGTGACCTTCCTTTCGATTTACTAATACATCCAGGAACGCTAGTTGTTGAGCTTTTTCTGTTTCCATCGTAAATTGAATATTTGGATGTAGTGTATTTATATAAGCCAGGAAATCGTTTAGTTTTTCTGCTCCGTGACCCCAAATCACAAAGGTGTCATCAACGTATCTGAACCATACCCTAGGCTTGTATGCTGAGTCCATTATCTTCTTCTCTAAATGCTCCATGAAAAGGTTGGCTACGACCGGGCTTAGTGGGCTTCCCATTGCTACTCCATCCATCTGTTCATAAATTTGGTCTTCCCATGAAAAGTATGTGGTAGTTAGGCAAATACGGTATAATTCCACCATATCCTTGGAAACTAGTCCCTCAATTAAATTCAGAACGTCTTCTAGGGGGACTCTTGTAAATAGGGAAACCACATCAAAACATATACATACATACATATGCTTGTATATTTCCACCGCTTCCCGATATAACCGTGGGTAGTACTGTGAAGTTTTGTCCAGCATCTGTGTTTCTTCAAATAGTATTCGATGTTCTCCGCTTCCCAAAGCGTGTTCGGCAACGGCAGATTTGTCGATATGTCCTAAACGACAATGGCTTTTATGTTCATTTATCCTGGTGTTGGTGTGTCTTTTTGTGGTTCCCACATATACCATTCCACATGTGCATGGTATTCGGTATACTCCGGCCGTTGCTAATGGGTCGCGTTTGTCTTTTACCGATCTTAAACAATCCTTGATCTTCTTTGTAGGTCTGAAGATGGTCTTTATGTTGGCTTTCTTGAGTATTCGCCCAATTCTGTCCGTTACCCCCGATATATAGGGCAAGAACGCTTTCCCTTTACATTCTGTTTCTTCGTCCCTTCTTCTAGATACGTTGTTCATCGCCTTGTGTATTTCTCTTCTGGTGTACCCATTAGAGGTGAGCGCTTTTTCAATATAAAGAAGTTCACTTTGGAGATGTTGTGGTTCACAAATTCTCTTCGCCCTCTCTGCCAAAGTTTTGATGATACCTTGTTTTTGGCTAGGATGATGATTTGAGTTCCTGTTTAAGTATCTGTCTGTGTGTGTAGGTTTTCGATACACTTTATGTCCTAAGTGACCTTCCTTTCGATTTACTAATACATCCAGGAACGCTAGTTGTTGAACCTTTTCATGGAGCATTTAGAGAAGAAGATAATGGACTCAGCATACAAGCCTAGGGTATGGTTCAGATACGTTGATGACACCTTTGTGATTTGGGGTCACGGAGCAGAAAAACTAAACGATTTCCTGGCTTATATAAATACACTACATCCAAATATTCAATTTACGATGGAAACAGAAAAAGCTCAACAACTAGCGTTCCATTAGCAACGGCCGGAGTATACCGAATACCATGCACATGTGGAATGGTATATGTGGGAACCACAAAAAGACACACCAACACCAGGATAAATGAACATAAAAGCCATTGTCGTTTAGGACATATCGACAAATCTGCCGTTGCCGAACACGCTTTGGGAAGCGGAGAACATCGAATACTATTTGAAGAAACACAGATGCTGGACAAAACTTCACAGTACTACCCACGGTTATATCGGGAAGCGGTGGAAATATACAAGCACCCAAACAATTTCAATAGGATAGAAGAAGGACTAAAAATCAACAAAACATGGATACCAGTATTAAAATCCACAAACGCCCTTCCCGCCAAACACGGAGATAGAAAAGCTACTATAAACAACGACACGCCCCCTCAAGCCGAAACCAGTGGAGGGGAGGCGAGTGGGAATTATAAATATTGCCTCCGTAGTACAACGCGTCGTCAGTTTCTGCTTACAAGCGAAGCATCAACATCTCCAGAAGATGCCAACCCCTAGTGTTGGCGAAACGTCGAGAACAAATCTCAACAGAAGACAACGGCCCAACAGCCCGAATAAACAGTTTAATAAGTTAGACGATGGCCGTGAAAGCCTAACGCAATTTATCAGTCGCCTCTACGGGGAGGAGGTAACTACATACTACAGAAGACTAGATTGTCTACGGAAGAAGAAAGCTCAACTTCTTGCGTCGTTAGCTTTTCTATCACGATGTCGAGACAACGGGGTACTACCGAACTTCTTACGAACGAATCGATCCATCAGAACAAGTCAAGCCAATAGAGTATATACACGCATGGAAAAAGCACTATTACGAGAACGAATACATGACACCAGACGAAATTTGGCGAAGGTTGACAAAGAGCTTCTAGATTTGTTTTACGTTTTGAGCAGCAGGTTGAAATATGAAGATTGGAATAAAATTGAATCCATTTGTTACAGAAAAATGGAAAATGAACTAGAAAGGAACACTGAACGCCAGAAAAACAAATACGAACGCTTAACCAAACATAAGGAGGTAGAATCAAAACAAAACACAGAAAGAACAGTGGTCAATCTTTCAGATAAAGTTTTAACTTCAGCTGAAACATCATTGTTAGCCAAAGGGGGAAATTTTGCGATTGTGCCTAAAGTTATACCCAAAGAAGACATCATCGCTAATATAGAGTCTGCGATCCGCAACTTACCAATCGAAGCAGCTGAAGAAATAAGGACAGAATCAGCAAGAATTTTGCATAAAGCTAAGACACCGAAAAATAATTTGAGCCACCAAGAAATACGTGCCATAAAATCGTTAAACGCAGACAAAGATGTTGTAATTTTACCAGCAGACAAGGGAAACGCCACGATCGTAATGAAGACAGCCGACTACAAAACGAAAATACAAAATCTTCTAGATCCTGCGGTTTATAAGAAACTTAAAAAAGATCCCACAGCAGTCACCCTACGGAAAATCAACAGACTTATTAAATCTCCGTCCATACCAGAGGAGATAAAGCCAAGAATATGCAACAGCGAAGCAGTCCCACCACGCTTGTATGGCTTGCCGAAAATACACAAAGACGATGTACCTCTCCGCCCTATTGTGAGCTCCATAGGATCTCCGTCTTACAGCCTTGCAAAACATCTGGCCGATATTTTACAACCACATATAGGAAAAAACGATGCCTTTGTAAAAGACTCCGCCCATTTTATTGAGAAGATCAAAGGAATAACTTTGCAGGAATCTGACATTCTTGTTAGTTTTGATGTGGTTTCCCTATTTACAAGAGTCCCCCTAGAAGACGTTCTGAATTTAATTGAGGGACTAGTTTCCAAGGATATGGTGGAATTATACCGTATTTGCCTAACTACCACATACTTTTCATGGGAAGACCAAATTTATGAACAGATGGATGGAGTAGCAATGGGAAGCCAACTAAGCCCGGTCGTAGCCAACCTTTTCATGGAGCATTTAGAGAAGAAGATAATGGACTCAGCATACAAGCCTAGGGTATGGTTCAGATACGTTGATGACACCTTTGTGATTTGGGGTCACGGAGCAGAAAAACTAAACGATTTCCTGGCTTATATAAATACACTACATCCAAATATTCAATTTACGATGGAAACAGAAAAAGCTCAACAACTAGCGTTCCTGGATGTATTAGTAAATCGAAAGGAAGGTCACTTAGGACATAAAGTGTATCGAAAACCTACACACACAGACAGATACTTAAACAGGAACTCAAATCATCATCCTAGCCAAAAACAAGGTATCATCAAAACTTTGGCAGAGAGGGCGAAGAGAATTTGTGAACCACAACATCTCCAAAGTGAACTTATTTATATTGAAAAAGCGCTCACCTCTAATGGGTACACCAGAAGAGAAATACACAAGGCGATGAACAACGTATCTAGAAGAAGGGACGAAGAAACAGAATGTAAAGGGAAAGCGTTCTTGCCCTATATATCGGGGGTAACGGACAGAATTGGGCGAATACTCAAGAAAGCCAACATAAAGACCATCTTCAGACCTACAAAGAAGATCAAGGATTGTTTAAGATCGGTAAAAGACAAACGCGACCCATTAGCAACGGCCGGAGTATACCGAATACCATGCACATGTGGAATGGTATATGTGGGAACCACAAAAAGACACACCAACACCAGGATAAATGAACATAAAAGCCATTGTCGTTTAGGACATATCGACAAATCTGCCGTTGCCGAACACGCTTTGGGAAGCGGAGAACATCGAATACTATTTGAAGAAACACAGATGCTGGACAAAACTTCACAGTACTACCCACGGTTATATCGGGAAGCGGTGGAAATATACAAGCACCCAAACAATTTCAATAGGATAGAAGAAGGACTAAAAATCAACAAAACATGGATACCAGTATTAAAATCCACAAACGCCCTTCCCGCCAAACACGGAGATAGAAAAGCTACTATAAACAACGACACGCCCCCTCAAGCCGAAACCAGTGGAGGGGAGGCGAGTAGGAATTATAAATATTGCCTCCGTAGTACAACGCGTCGTCAGTTTCTGCTTACAAGCGAAGCATCAACATCTCCAGAAGATGCCAACCCCTAGTGTTGGCGAAACGTCGAGAACAAATCTCAACAGAAGACAACGGCCCAACAGCCCGAATAAACAGTTTAATAAGTTAGACGATGGCCGTGAAAGCCTAACGCAATTTATCAGTCGCCTCTACGGGGAGGAGGTAACTACATACTACAGAAGACTAGATTGTCTACGGAAGAAGAAAGCTCAACTTCTTGCGTCGTTAGCTTTTCTATCACGATGTCGAGACAACGGGGTACTACCGAACTTCTTACGAACGAATCGATCCATCAGAACAAGTCAAGCCAATAGAGTATATACACGCATGGAAAAAGCACTATTACGAGAACGAATACATGACACCAGACGAAATTTGGCGAAGGTTGACAAAGAGCTTCTAGATTTGTTTTACGTTTTGAGCAGCAGGTTGAAATATGAAGATTGGAATAAAATTGAATCCATTTGTTACAGAAAAATGGAAAATGAACTAGAAAGGAACACTGAACGCCAGAAAAACAAATACGAACGCTTAACCAAACATAAGGAGGTAGAATCAAAACAAAACACAGAAAGAACAGTGGTCAATCTTTCAGATAAAGTTTTAACTTCAGCTGAAACATCATTGTTAGCCAAAGGGGGAAATTTTGCGATTGTGCCTAAAGTTATACCCAAAGAAGACATCATCGCTAATATAGAGTCTGCGATCCGCAACTTACCAATCGAAGCAGCTGAAGAAATAAGGACAGAATCAGCAAGAATTTTGCATAAAGCTAAGACACCGAAAAATAATTTGAGCCACCAAGAAATACGTGCCATAAAATCGTTAAACGCAGACAAAGATGTTGTAATTTTACCAGCAGACAAGGGAAACGCCACGATCGTAATGAAGACAGCCGACTACAAAACGAAAATACAAAATCTTCTAGATCCTGCGGTTTATAAGAAACTTAAAAAAGATCCCACAGCAGTCACCCTACGGAAAATCAACAGACTTATTAAATCTTCGTCCATACCAGAGGAGATAAAGCCAAGAATATGCAACAGCGAAGCAGTCCCACCACGCTTGTATGGCTTGCCGAAAATACACAAAGACGATGTACCTCTCCGCCCTATTGTGAGCTCCATAGGATCTCCGTCTTACAGCCTTGCAAAACATCTGGCCGATATTTTACAACCACATATAGGAAAAAACGATGCCTTTGTAAAAGACTCCGCCCATTTTATTGAGAAGATCAAAGGAATAACTTTGCAGGAATCTGACATTCTTGTTAGTTTTGATGTGGTTTCCCTATTTACAAGAGTCCCCCTAGAAGACGTTCTGAATTTAATTGAGGGACTAGTTTCCAAGGATATGGTGGAATTATACCGTATTTGCCTAACTACCACATACTTTTCATGGGAAGACCAAATTTATGAACAGATGGATGGAGTAGCAATGGGAAGCCCACTAAGCCCGGTCGTAGCCAACCTTTTCATGGAGCATTTAGAGAAGAAGATAATGGACTCAGCATACAAGCCTAGGGTATGGTTCAGATACGTTGATGACACCTTTGTGATTTGGGGTCACGGAGCAGAAAAACTAAACGATTTCCTGGCTTATATAAATACACTACATCCAAATATTCAATTTACGATGGAAACAGAAAAAGCTCAACAACTAGCGTTCCTGGATGTATTAGTAAATCGAAAGGAAGGTCACTTAGGACATAAAGTGTATCGAAAACCTACACACACAGACAGATACTTAAACAGGAACTCAAATCATCATCCTAGCCAAAAACAAGGTATCATCAAAACTTTGGCAGAGAGGGCGAAGAGAATTTGTGAACCACAACATCTCCAAAGTGAACTTCTTTATATTGAAAAAGCGCTCACCTCTAATGGGTACACCAGAAGAGAAATACACAAGGCGATGAACAACGTATCTAGAAGAAGGGACGAAGAAACAGAATGTAAAGGGAAAGCGTTCTTGCCCTATATATCGGGGGTAACGGACAGAATTGGGCGAATACTCAAGAAAGCCAACATAAAGACCATCTTCAGACCTACAAAGAAGATCAAGGATTGTTTAAGATCGGTAAAAGACAAACGCGACCCATTAGCAACGGCCGGAGTATACCGAATACCATGCACATGTGGAATGGTATATGTGGGAACCACAAAAAGACACACCAACACCAGGATAAATGAACATAAAAGCCATTGTCGTTTAGGACATATCGACAAATCTGCCGTTGCCGAACACGCTTTGGGAAGCGGAGAACATCGAATACTATTTGAAGAAACACAGATGCTGGACAAAACTTCACAGTACTACCCACGGTTATATCGGGAAGCGGTGGAAATATACAAGCACCCAAACAATTTCAATAGGATAGAAGAAGGACTAAAAATCAACAAAACATGGATACCAGTATTAAAATCCACAAACGCCCTTCCCGCCAAACACGGAGATAGAAAAGCTACTATAAACAACGACACGCCCCCTCAAGCCGAAACCAGTGGAGGGGAGGCGAGTGGGAATTATAAATATTGCCTCCGTAGTACAACGCGTCGTCAGTTTCTGCTTACAAGCGAAGCATCAACATCTCCAGAAGATGCCAACCCCTAGTGTTGGCGAAACGTCGAGAACAAATCTCAACAGAAGACAACGGCCCAACAGCCCGAATAAACAGTTTAATAAGTTAGACGATGGCCGTGAAAGCCTAACGCAATTTATCAGTCGCCTCTACGGGGAGGAGGTAACTACATACTACAGAAGACTAGATTGTCTACGGAAGAAGAAAGCTCAACTTCTTGCGTCGTTAGCTTTTCTATCACGATGTCGAGACAACGGGGTACTACCGAACTTCTTACGAACGAATCGATCCATCAGAACAAGTCAAGCCAATAGAGTATATACACGCATGGAAAAAGCACTATTACGAGAACGAATACATGACACCAGACGAAATTTGGCGAAGGTTGACAAAGAGCTTCTAGATTTGTTTTACGTTTTGAGCAGCAGGTTGAAATATGAAGATTGGAATAAAATTGAATCCATTTGTTACAGAAAAATGGAAAATGAACTAGAAAGGAACACTGAACGCCAGAAAAACAAATACGAACGCTTAACCAAACATAAGGAGGTAGAATCAAAACAAAACACAGAAAGAACAGTGGTCAATCTTTCAGATAAAGTTTTAACTTCAGCTGAAACATCATTGTTAGCCAAAGGGGGAAATTTTGCGATTGTGCCTAAAGTTATACCCAAAGAAGACATCATCGCTAATATAGAGTCTGCGATCCGCAACTTACCAATCGAAGCAGCTGAAGAAATAAGGACAGAATCAGCAAGAATTTTGCATAAAGCTAAGACACCGAAAAATAATTTGAGCCACCAAGAAATACGTGCCATAAAATCGTTAAACGCAGACAAAGATGTTGTAATTTTACCAGCAGACAAGGGAAACGCCACGATCGTAATGAAGACAGCCGACTACAAAACGAAAATACAAAATCTTCTAGATCCTGCGGTTTATAAGAAACTTAAAAAAGATCCCACAGCAGTCACCCTACGGAAAATCAACAGACTTATTAAATCTTCGTCCATACCAGAGGAGATAAAGCCAAGAATATGCAACAGCGAAGCAGTCCCACCACGCTTGTATGGCTTGCCGAAAATACACAAAGACGATGTACCTCTCCGCCCTATTGTGAGCTCCATAGGATCTCCGTCTTACAGCCTTGCAAAACATCTGGCCGATATTTTACAACCACATATAGGAAAAAACGATGCCTTTGTAAAAGACTCCGCCCATTTTATTGAGAAGATCAAAGGAATAACTTTGCAGGAATCTGACATTCTTGTTAGTTTTGATGTGGTTTCCCTATTTACAAGAGTCCCCCTAGAAGACGTTCTGAATTTAATTGAGGGACTAGTTTCCAAGGATATGGTGGAATTATACCGTATTTGCCTAACTACCACATACTTTTCATGGGAAGACCAAATTTATGAACAGATGGATGGAGTAGCAATGGGAAGCCCACTAAGCCCGGTCGTAGCCAACCTTTTCATGGAGCATTTAGAGAAGAAGATAATGGACTCAGCATACAAGCCTAGGGTATGGTTCAGATACGTTGATGACACCTTTGTGATTTGGGGTCACGGAGCAGAAAAACTAAACGATTTCCTGGCTTATATAAATACACTACATCCAAATATTCAATTTACGATGGAAACAGAAAAAGCTCAACAACTAGCGTTCCTGGATGTATTAGTAAATCGAAAGGAAGGTCACTTAGGACATAAAGTGTATCGAAAACCTACACACACAGACAGATACTTAAACAGGAACTCAAATCATCATCCTAGCCAAAAACAAGGTATCATCAAAACTTTGGCAGAGAGGGCGAAGAGAATTTGTGAACCACAACATCTCCAAAGTGAACTTCTTTATATTGAAAAAGCGCTCACCTCTAATGGGTACACCAGAAGAGAAATACACAAGGCGATGAACAACGTATCTAGAAGAAGGGACGAAGAAACAGAATGTAAAGGGAAAGCGTTCTTGCCCTATATATCGGGGGTAACGGACAGAATTGGGCGAATACTCAAGAAAGCCAACATAAAGACCATCTTCAGACCTACAAAGAAGATCAAGGATTGTTTAAGATCGGTAAAAGACAAACGCGACCCATTAGCAACGGCCGGAGTATACCGAATACCATGCACATGTGGAATGGTATATGTGGGAACCACAAAAAGACACACCAACACCAGGATAAATGAACATAAAAGCCATTGTCGTTTAGGACATATCGACAAATCTGCCGTTGCCGAACACGCTTTGGGAAGCGGAGAACATCGAATACTATTTGAAGAAACACAGATGCTGGACAAAACTTCACAGTACTACCCACGGTTATATCGGGAAGCGGTGGAAATATACAAGCACCCAAACAATTTCAATAGGATAGAAGAAGGACTAAAAATCAACAAAACATGGATACCAGTATTAAAATCCACAAACGCCCTTCCCGCCAAACACGGAGATAGAAAAGCTACTATAAACAACGACACGCCCCCTCAAGCCGAAACCAGTGGAGGGGAGGCGAGTGGGAATTATAAATATTGCCTCCGTAGTACAACGCGTCGTCAGTTTCTGCTTACAAGCGAAGCATCAACATCTCCAGAAGATGCCAACCCCTAGTGTTGGCGAAACGTCGAGAACAAATCTCAACAGAAGACAACGGCCCAACAGCCCGAATAAACAGTTTAATAAGTTAGAACTAGTATTGTTATTTAACATTTATTATTATATTAATAAATTTTACAGTTTAATTCTATAACAATATTAATAAAAAAAAATGTGTAGCAAAACTTAAAATAATAATTATACCGTAAACATAGCCTACTTTGTCAAGTGAGTTCAACTTTTAACCTGCGCGAATGAGCCGAATGACGTCGCGTTGATGACGCGTTAAACAACAACTACGTATAACTTGATGCGCGGTACTAACGCGACCGGCCGCGCTAGCAACTCTTGCCGTCGGGATAACGCGGACTCGCCGACTGCAATGTCGATTCGTTAGTATAATTTACTCTATGAGAGAGCCATTGTCCGATTAGGCCGACGCTAACGTGACGTCATTAGCGCTCGTATAACAGGGTCCTATGGAAAGAAATTTGTAAACGTTTTTCCTAGTTTTTTAGGGTAAAAGCTAAGCACTGCTGGGTGTACACTAGTAGGAATATTGACTAAATTTTAGTTTATATGTCTGTTGTATCTTTATTAATCTAACTTATTGTCTTTATTTATTATCAAAGGTTCTACACTTATAACACTTACAAGTTTATTTAAAGTCTTTATTTGTATAATATAACTAATTTATTTCAATCCACAAGGAAACTAAGTTCCTGTAGCTGGCTGTATACCATGTATCACAAAAAATTTTAAGTAAAAATCCTTTATAAAAGGTATATAAATTAAAAACCCAAACCGGCTATGTCATGAAGACAAAACGTTTTCGGAAACCATGTTCCATCATCAGTGTCCTAAAAAGTATATAACCACTTAAATTAAAAACAACATGAAGTTAAAATTTTGACCAAGGTTAATACAAAATGTGGTTAATACTTACTAGGTGTACATGTTTTGAGCCACTAAATATTTGGGTAAAAACCCGTTAAAAGTTATATTTTACAATTTAGATTACAATATTTGATATTATATTTTAAGATATTAAAGTTATCAGTGGATATGATAACATGGCGACGTATGACTCCACATGAAGTTGCTAGTCCTGAGACGAAGTGTCTACGAGGACTTGATAATAGTAACTGATTTGAATGACAAAATTAACATGTTAGGACGGAAGTCCGAACAAAGCAGTCATTGTAACTTAATGTCTGTGTCTAAATATGACAGAAGCCCTCAATATTTAAAAATTGAATAAGTTAAAGTTAAAATAATTTAACAGTAGCAACTATCAATGTTGTAGTATTAAATTGGGAATTTGTCCTGAGTTTATGTTAAGAACCTGGAGAAAAGTGTTTTATTAATTGATGTATGTGGAATGAATTGTGGTGAAGAATTGTGTGGTTACTGATAGGCAACCAACTATACATAGATCTAATGAATTGGTGTGAAATCAGAATTCTAATAAAAGGCCCTTTATGTTTTCCAACATTTTGTACCTGGAACATGCATAATAGACATATGTGGGAAGTTGGATGCTTGAGACTTTATTGTTATGGTGGAGATGAGATTTCGAATATCTCCAGAAAGACTCTCGTGATAGTACGGAAGTGAAACATAATTGGGTTTGGTGGTAAGGTCTCTGGGGAACGCAGTCTCCTGCAGGGTTTTAAGGCGTCTTCTATGGATGAGTACAGTTTTGAGTCATATTATGCGTTATTATTTATCGTAACATGTCTTATTTAGAATTGCCTTAACTGAATTTTCAATGGATTTATCAGGGATTACATGTTTTTTCTTTATATAAAATAAATTCCAAGTGGGCAATGTCCTGCCATTTGTCTCTAATTTTGTTTGTTTTTTTTTATATAAGAGTATATTGTTTTATTAGGAGTAAAAATGATACTTTTATGGCGAGGATGTACGTTTGACGGACGAGCATTGCACATCCAACATTAAGCTAAGGCACAAAAAGTCATTTTTACTCCGAATAGAACATAGTTTTTTTTTTCAAAGGTCGCAAATAATTTTTATTTTACTATGGTTCCTTCTATTGATTTGTCACTTTGACAAATAAGAAAAATCACCGATTTTGCGCTACTCGTTAAGTTTTGAGAACGTTTGTGCTTATTGTCGCTCAAAAGTACGAGTATTATGTCTGATTCCGAAGATCCCACGGTATCGCCATTTCTCCAGATATTTTGTGTACTGCAAAGGCTGTAACCAAAGAATTGTTGCCTGCCAGGTCCACTGCGAAGCTTTTGAGCCTTTGACTTTCAAACTTTTGTGCCTAGTCATAAAAGTTCTTCTCTTTTATGTCTAGGCGTAAAAGTAACATTTTAACAAAACCATAAAGTATTAATTTTTACGTAAAACAGCCTGTCAGTATTTATTTATTTTTTCTTATAAGATTCAATCAAAAAATGATAAGTATATTCTCTGGTAATATCTCTCTTGGTACAAAACATTATTTTTTCTGATGAGGCCACTTTCATGTTAAATGGCGAGGTTAACCGTCAGAATTGTAGATATTGGGCAAAAGAAAATCCCCACTGGATGCGTGAGCATCATACACAATACTCGCAAAAGGTAAATGTATGTGCTGCAATTGTAAGAAATCGAATCATCGGACCCTACTTTTTCGAAGGTAATTTAAACGGGGCAACGTACCTTGAGTTTTTAAGGGGGTATCTCGTACCTACTTTACGTAATTTGTTTTCCAGCAGACGTAATCCTGGAGGTTTTAATGAAAGTTTATGGTTTCAACAGGATGGTGCACCTACACATTATGCTGTAGATGTTAGAAGGTACCTAGATGAAATTTTTCCGAACAGGTGGATTGGTAGACGTGGACCTATTGAATGGCCAGCGAGGTCACTAGATTTCAATCCTTTGAATTATTTTATGTGGGGCTTTCTGAAGAATGTTGTGTATCAAACAAAACCAGCAAATATTCAAGAATTACAACAGAGAATTCGGACAGCAATAAACAATATTTCTCAAGACACAATAAACAAGGTTCAACAAGAATTTGTACAACGTTTGGATTACTATTAAATAAAGCAAGGGCTGCAGTTCGAACATTTATAAAGTCATGTATTTTATCATATTCTGTCCGCTAGACAATAAGTATTTTTGATAATATTGTTAATTTAACTAACGCGTTACTTTATGAACACACACCCAACTATTGTATTTTTGTCCACCCTCTACCAATTTCAATCAACATGTGATATATTTTTGGAATCAGCTCAGCTAGAGTATTCCGAAAATTGAGACAAAATGGGGGTGTTATTTTAAAAAAAATGACGATGACGTCATTACTCGAAAGTAATTCACCCTGTATATTAGAATATTATTTTAAAATACGGTAAATTAAAATCAAAAATCGACGTGTTTCAAAATTATTTCTTAAAATGCTCTGTTTAGCTAAAAAAGAATTTGTTCCATACTTTACGGACACAGTATATATATATATATATATATATATATATATATATATATATATATATATATATATATAAATGAAAATTACTTAGTTCTCGGAAGCCATTATCAAGAGTGATACGATTCGGTTCGAGTTCGGGGTCTCAATCTGCCTATTTCCCTCACTCGAGACGTACCAGTATCGTGTTCTGTATTGCAAGAACTGTCTCTCAGCACTGAGGTCTCAATCTGCCTACTCCTCAGTGTCTAGTGACAACCGGTCTTACCCTGTGTGTCTGCTTTTATACTCGCTGTATGCGCGGGAACGGTATGCGCTGACGTGGTCTGAAGTGACGTGGCCTGAGCGGTGTGGGCGAGAGGTCGCTGAAGCAGGGGTCGCCATGTTGCCGGCAATCGTTTCGCGTCATCGCGCGTGTTCAAGCTGTTAGGCCGATTTTCGATTTCGATAGCTTCACGAATGATTCTCGATTTTAAGGAGCGGATGGGGGAGATGGTTTTTGCTTTTTCGAAATCTATTTTGTGGCCTGTTTGAATATGATGTTGGGCTAGGGCTGAAGTAGTATCGGAATGTTTGACAGATATAGAATGTTCGTAAATACGGTTATGGATTCGTCGGTTTGTCTGTCCGATGTATGTACGTGGGCAACTGGAACAGGGTATCTCGTAGACACCATGGTCTTCATTAGGGATTTGGTCTTTTACGGATCTGACGAGATTGAACAACTTGGAGTGAGTAGTGAAGATGGTTTTGATATTTAGAGGAAGAAGAGTTCTACTGATCTTGTCAGTGACACCTTTAATAAAAGGTAGAAAGATTTTGGGTTGATCCGGCGGCAAGGTTTCTTTTTTGGATGGAATGGGGTTTAGATGTTTTTGAATGCTCTTATTGATTTGGGTTTTGTGGTAGCCGTTTTGTAAGAGTGTTTGTCTTATTGAATTAATTTCGGATGACCTATAAGTGTTATCGGTAAGTCTTATGGAACGAGAAATGAGAGTGTTGACAACTGAATTGAGTTGGGCGGGGTGATGATGTGACTGGGCATTAAGATATCGGTTTGTATGAGTGGGTTTCCGGTACACGGAATAGGAAAAACTGTGAGGTCAGTTTTTCTGAATAAGAACATCAAGGAATGGCAAAGACGCTTCAGACTCAACTTCCATCGTGAATTGAATTCTAGGATGTATTCCATTCAGGTGGGAGAGGAAGAGATCTAACGTGTCTTTACCATGAGGCCAAATGACAAAAGTGTCATCAACATACCGTAACCAACAGGTGGGTATGAGATTTGATGAGGACAGGTCTGCTGTTTCGAAATGTTCCATGAAAATATCAGCTATTATGGGAGAGAGGGGAGATCCCATTGGGGCACCTTTGATTTGACGATAGAAATGATTTTGGAATGAAAAGTATGTATTGGACATGCAGTGTTTTATAAGAGATAGTGTGTCTTGGGGGATTTGATGTTTAGAGTCCAAGATGAAAATGGTTTCAGCGATGGGAATGTTGGTGAACAAAGAAACAATGTCAAAACTAACTAGTATATCTGAGGGTGAAACAGAAACATTTTTCAGAAGATCGATAAAATGAAAAGAGTTTTTGACAAAAGACGAAGCTTTTTCGGCTAATGGTTGTAAGGATAAAGCGAGATGTTTTGCCAATTTCTGAGTGGGGCAGTTGTATGCACTGACTATGAGTCTTAGGGGAACATTGGGCTTATGGATTTTTGGAAGGCCGTATATCTTTGGAATTCGGGATGATTTTTCTCTGGGTATAAGAGATTTTTTGATGTCTGAAGGTAGAGTAGAATTATTTATGATGGATTTGGTCGTTTTTTCCAGATAGGTGGTTGGATCGTTTGGGACGAGTTTGTATTCTGTGGAATTGAGAAGTTCGAACATTTTGTCAAAATAATTAGAAGAGTTAAGAATGACAATGTCAGGGTTGTTATAAAATTCTTTGAGGGCGCGTCTTTCTGAAAGACTGATATTTGACGGTGGGGGTTTGGAAGTACGGAGAATTCTGGCGACATCTTGTCTGGCGACTTCGGCTTGGTCGGAAGGAAGATGAGAAATAGCTTCTTCAGTTTGACAAATGATTTTCTCAGTTGGGATTAAAAGAGGTGTGACAGAAAATTGAAGCCTTTTGATAGAGCTTTGGTAGCTGAATCGGATATGTGGATATCTGAGAGATTGCGGACAATAGTAGAAGGTTGTTGATTCTAAATGGGCTTTTGATTTTGTTGAGAGATAAGTTGGTCCAGTTTACGTTTCTGGGTTTGGGTTTTGTTGTCAGAAATGTGTTGGGCTTTTTGGTGAGAAAGACGATCGAAACTCCCATAATAATGGATGGATATTAAAAGAGTGGATGTCATTGTAAATTTTAAGAAGTTGGGAATTTGTTGTATCTAAGTTGCGTCGGGTGGAATGAATTGAATTTCGAAGAAGCGAAGAACCAGTTGCTCTAAGAATTTTGGAAATTGATGAAGATTTAGTATGATGTTTAAATTGAAGAGATTTTGGAATTACTTGATGGTCACGACACGATTTAAGAAAAGCAAGGTCACAGAGAAGACGGTATTTGCGTGTTAGAAGATTAGAAAAAGATTTAGTAAGAATAAAAAATTCCTCCCCGTAGAGGCGAATAAAATGTTCGGATAAATTTCCGCGGTCAGATGAATGAAAATTACTTAGAACCGCGTTGAGAATTTATTACTCGACGTTCTCGACTCGACGAACGCGGTTCTTCCCGAGAACTAAGTAATTTTCATTCATCTGACCGCGGAAATTTATCCGAACATATATATATATATATATATATATATATATATATATATATTGAATAGAATAGGGGAGAAGTTTTTCAAAACCACATTATTAACGCTTACATTAGCAGTAAAAATATATATCCTAGATTAATAAAACGATTTTGATTTCACCTATAGTGCATCTGTATATCTGCTTATACGTATTTCACCCTAAAAGGAATCTACAGAACGGCTATTCACAGACGCTCTGAACGTGAAAATAAGTCTTTCCTGTCTTGAGAAGCAACTCTAACATGGCTTCATATGGACGCAAATAGCGACATCTGATAATATAATCTGATAATTTTGAAAAATTAGTTTAAGGATTTAAGAATACTTTAATAAATTAAATAGTAGAAATCTAGAACACACTGTATAACATGCGTGTCTGTTATAAAAACACCTTAGTTGCAGCAAGCAGAACCTTGCAAGCTAAGCATAATAATTTTAACAGCAATTGCTCCAGTAACGAGGTGATTCGTCTCAGTTTGATATGATATAAAAGTAGGAATTAAGGTCAAAAATATTATAGATAGATTAGTAGTCAATTTTTAATTGTAATTTAATATGTAAGCCCAAGTAATTAGAATCGTTAAATAAGTAATTTCATCCAGTGTAAATAACAGTGAATAAATATATAGAAACAATTAAATATATATTTACCAATCCTCTCCTGAGGCGGATATTTCCATTCATATTTTACTTATCAATACGATGCAATCCATGCATATTATACACGAGTATCTGGGTACATTCGCCCAATTGTTCGGAGTAGCAATTATTGATAAGGAAAAATATTTATGATGGTAGCCAATACGTAAAAGAAAACCAAAAGAAAGAGACATAATGTTAATTCCATAATGTATTATTAAATTTTCCACTCATTACTAGTTAATTTACTAACCCTACCTCTCGCATTAAATATTAATCGATTGACGTTATGTTTTATTATTTAAGTTTATTTACGACTATTCAATAACGATGTTTTAAGTTTATTAACTAATTTTTGTCAGAGCTACAATTTATTCCATTATCATTTATAAATATGGAGAAACAATATAAAAAGGAAAGGTTTCTTCTGAATGTATATGCGGCAATTGGTTGTATATTTGGTGTTATACCCACAAAGTTGAAGTTTCTGAACATAGTTTTTTTTATCATATATTCAACATTATCATATTGTTTGTTTCGAAGTCTGTCCTTCATGTATGGATTTAAAGAAAAATTCGGACTTCAAATTGTACTAACTCTAATCAATATATCTAGCTATGTTATACATATTTTCATGTCGCTATATATTATGAACAAAAATCGATATAAATGGGACGACTTCATTGAATGTCTCTTTGTAACAAATGACAAAGATTTTAAATTTAGTGCAAAAGTTCTTCTTGCAAAGCTAATATTTTTAATAACAAATATCGCGACATCAATACATGGATCTATTGTTTTCACAGACACTTCTCACATATTTTTAATAGCTGCAAATATACATTGGCTGTATACTTCGTTTCAACTGTTGATTACGGTTGTTATTCTAATTGAAGTAACCCAGATAATGACAAGAAAACTTGAATATATCACTAAAATGTTACTATTTATATTTAAAATCCCATACAATGTATCAAAGGATGATATGTTAGACAATATTAATCATATAATGAATGTTTATTCCAGTATTAACAATTGTAGCAAAGAGTTTAATGAACTATTTGGACCTCTAATTTTAATGTTCCATTTGATTTATTTTGTAGAAGCTCTTTATGTATGTAACTACGCAGTACTAGCCATTCTTTCCAACTCTTCAGGTTTTCTTCTATTTACAGCAATGCCATTTATATTAGGTTTGTCTGTAAGTATTGAAAAATAAATTGAAGACCTTTGAATAAAATGGGTAAAATTGCGTTTATTTATATTATGACGTTTTTGCATTAAAAGTGAAACAAAATTCTAAAATTTCCAAAAAGAACTTGGATGGTTGTTTAACATTTATTATTATAGATTTTACATTTTAATTCTATAACAATATTAATCAATCAAAGTGTAACAAAACTTTAAAAAAATACCGTAAACATGGCCTGCTTTGTCAAGTGGATTAAACTTTTCCCACTGTAAAGGTTATAACACAGAATACTCCATCCCAACAAGAAGCGAAACGGAAGGCTTTTTCGCAATCCAAATTTCTTTGCGTATGTGCGAAATCCGCCATGTTTTAAGTAGTTTTGATGTCTTGTTTGTTTATGTATTGAGAAGTGTTTGGTGTTTGTTTTTTAATAGTATAATCACAGTATAATTAATTTAGTTAGTTATTTAGTTAGTATTTTAGTTTTAGTTAGTTAGCTAATTTAATATATTTGTGTAATAAACTTATTGTGATAGCTGCACGAAAGGGAGGATTTTATTGTGTTGTTCGTGGGTGCACATCGAAAACTGGTGAAGGAATTAGTCTCTTTTCAATACCGACTGATCGTAGCAGGTAAACAAATTAAATTTTAAATTCAAACGTGTTACAAATGTTGTCTGAATGTTTATATTTTAGTTAAAAACACTTTTTTTTAGAGCTGAATTATGGCTGAAAGCAGCCAATAGGTATGATCTGCTTTCCAAGCATGCTGAATTGCATACTAATTATAAAATGTGCGAGAAACATTTTGAACCGGTGCACATGTCCAAAGGAAACACAAGGAAGACGTTATTTGAACAAGCACATCCAACGATTTTCTCACAGAGCCAATATTCAGAACACACAGACGAACCATTAAAGAAAGCCATAAGACTGGAAGGTAGATACTTTTTATTTATTCACAAGTATAGTGCTTTATTATAAGTCATATAAAAATCAGTATCTACTTACAACTATATACAAAGTTGTTTGTTGTTTTTCATAATATAAACAAGATCTGGAATTGTGAAATTGAATGATTTTTTATCAGCCTTATTAAGAACATATATCTTATAGTTACATACTGAGTAATATTTATGTCGTGGTTTTAGGTACAACTGAAATATATAATGTACAGCAAGTTGCTATTAATATAGATGCACAGAAAGAAATCGAAGGTCAGGACAGTCATTCTAGCCGCAGCTACAGAGTTTTTACGCGCAGCGAAAATATCATGGTGTTGGAGGTTAATAGATATCCACATTCAAAGAAATTCCTTAACAGGAAACAAAAAAAGTCAGCAACTTAAGAGAAAGTTAATGGAAATTTCAAAAGTATAATTCTGTATTGATAAGTAAAAAAGTCTTGAGTCAAAATATAGATTTTGAGTGATGAAGTTTTTTATTAACCTTAAAAAAACGATGAAAAATAATAGAAATCGACTGCTTTTCATGTCTATTTTTAAATTAACTCTCAAATTCAATCGCTTTTTATCGGTTTTTTAACGTGCTAAAATACTTTTAGTACGTTAATTTGTTAGTTAAAAAAAACAAATCGATATTTTTGACTTTTTTATTTATCTTTATATTATATTTAACTTTTTAATTATCAGTACAGAATTGATATATAAGTTATATTAAATTTTACAGAAAAAATAAAATTCATACAAAACAGATTACTTAAAAATGATTACTTCGTTTCTCAGTGTAACCATAATTTGACTACAGTTTTGAACGACTTCCTCACTACTTTTCTTCGTGTAGTTGTAAGTAGTTTCATTGCCACTGTCACTCCGAAATTTCTGTCCTCCCAACATCAAAGGTTCCGACAAAGCTTTCGCTTCTTGTTGGGATGGAGTATTCTGTGTTGTTATTTATTCTGTGCTGTGGCAGTGTGAACTAACCTGCGTGAATGAGATGTAACCCTGGTAGTAAGGGAGCTGTTATACGAGCAGTGGTGCCGTCGCGTGGATGACGCGGAAAAACAGGGCGCATAATTTCCAAGTTATACACAGTGGCGGATCCAAGGAGGGTCCCGGGGGTCATAACCTCCCCTAAACAATATTAAATATCAATGAAATAATCCTAAAAAAAAATAATTTCAAACCCATCAACCCTATAAGCAGAAAGTCAAGAGTTGAAATAATGTAAACTCATTTATTCTAGGGGTAGGTGTAGAATTATGCGGAAGTCCTTTTACATTGCTCTTTAAAAAATCAACAATTCGGAATACAGTATCTGATTTCCGCGAATTCAGAGTTACGCGATTTTCAAATTTTGTCAATTCGTCATTTGAGTGCCAGAGAATCGTTCGATTATCGATGAGATAGAATTACCACCCACAGATTATTGCTCATTCATGACATGAGTTTTCGCACGAAATCACCACATTTTTATTTTTTATTAGGTATTTCTTATCTTCAGTTTTGTCTACGAATTTTTTGTTTGTAATTTGAATATGTATTATAATTGTTGAGACTGTGTGCTACATATATAATTTATCTATAATAAATATCAAAGGGAATATTGTTGATGCATTAGCTCTGTCTGATACGTTAGTGAATACAAATAAAGGAACTGGGAGCTGCTGTCCAAGGTATTTCTGAAACTAGTTGGGTTGAAAGGTATGAAGGTCATCTTCAGTTCCAGGGCGAATCAATCATCAAAATATGCAACGCTCTTGAAACAATTTCTACATGGAAGGACCGTAAAATATCAGCTGATGCATTTTCATTAATGAAAACTATTAAGAGCCTACTGTCTTAGTAATGTTTTAGGTACAACTGTATCACTTAGTCGTCTTCTTTAGTCACCAAAATCAGGTTTGATGAAGGCTATTGAGGCCATGGAGGATACTAAATGCATTCTTTAAAATAAAAGATCAAATGCTGAATCTGTTTTTAGCAAACTTTACTATGAAGTAAAGGAAATAGCTAATCAACTAGACATTGGACTGAAGATGCCTCGTATAGTTTCTCGTCAAACCTGTCATCAAAACCAACCTGCTAACTTTTGCGAACAATATTTCTAAAGATCGATTTATTTACCCCTTTTAGACAATATCTTAACTGATTTAGAAGAACAACTTTTATCGAAAGTTATGAATCTATTTAAACTTCGTGCTGTTTTACCTAAAACTGATAACACACCAAAAGATAAAGTTGCAATAAAAAAATTGTTGACACCTTCCAGGATATTATCGGACCATCTACTGCATATTCCACAGTAGAACAAGAGTTTTCACTGTGGATTCAAAAGTGGAAAATTGTCGTGCAAAATAATGGAAAACTACCTGATTCTAATTAAGAAGTATTAGAAAACTGCGATATTCATATGTATCCAAATATCAGAATATTTCCTCAAGTATTAATTACACTGCCAGTCAGTGCAGCAACAGCAGTAGTTTTTTTACGCTTAAGCGTCTAAAGACGACTTAGACATAGAACTTCGGAGGAAAGTTTAACTGGTTTAGCACTCATCAATGTGCATCCTGAAATTTCTCTAGATATTGATGCAATCCTAGAGCGATTTGCTAAATCGGATAGGCGAAAAGAATACATTTTATAAAATTATATAATATTTACTTATCTTATTCTTATAGTATTGTTAATCACTGAACTTTTATTTACCACTCCTTGCCGGCTGTTGCTGACAATTCGTGAGAAAAATTTCAATACCGAGTAAAAAAATATTTCACTCACTTGTAGCCTAATATGCCTAATGATAGAAATAACTCTTCTTAAATTATATTATGTTTTTTGTTGAATAAATTAATTTAAATAAAATGCTGTTTACACTTCTTCTTAAGGTTCTTTCTTTATTACGGAAGGGTGGCTATTAGAACAGCAAATTGCTCTCTATCTTGAGCTGTTCTTAGTATCGAATGTGTGTCCATGCCTGTCCAGTCTCTTACATTCTTTAGGAGCACTTTCTTTTTCCTGGACCTCTTTTTTCTTCTACTTTCAATTCCATTATGAGTCATAGAAAGTTATATTTTCTCCTCTGTAAATATGTCCTCTCGTTTTTCTGTTGTTTACAATATTTAGGAGTTCTCTCTCAGTCTTCATTCTTCTCAGCACCTCGTTTTTGGCCACGTGCTTTGTCTATAAAATCTTAAGCATCCTTCGAAAAACACACATTTCGTGTAGCGTTAATATAGTTTATACTCATATTTGGTTTGATTTTTAATATCAGTTCTTAAAAGCTGAAAATCAATACGCTTTTGTCTCCCTGGGCCTCTTTTCAAACACAAACGTCTAAGACTATTTTATTTTTAATTTTATGGACAAAATCTTGAGAGAACCAGTTCGGAAACCTGGATGTAGAGTTGCTGCGCCAATGTCAAAATTCATCCGATTTTCGTGCAAAAGTTAAAATATTTTTAACTTCTTCCGATTTTTAATTTCGTTCGAAAATCCTACCTGTCATTTTTTAACCAATGAAATTCGCTGAAATTTATATCATATTATCGTATTATCGTACCCCTTTTTAAAATAAACGTCTCTTTTGACTTTTGAATGTATTCTGTTTGTGTTTTAAATGTTTTTTTAATTTTTAATTTCTTGTAATTTATTTCTGTTACTATTTGACATCATATTCTTGTTACCAAAAAAATAGACCAAGATTAAATCTTTATTTAATTGATAAACATGCCTTGGATTATTTTCACCCCCAAACTAACATCAAAAAGAAAGCATCTATCTTATTCTACCTTGTTACAGTGCTGTCTGTTCAAGATTATTAATTTCAATAAATAACACAGATTTCAAAATATATCTCTACAATAAATATAAATAACTTTTAAATAATATAACATCACACTTAATTTTCAACAAACAATATACATTAATAACTACATTCATATCCTAGTTGTTAATATCACTCTTCCATTCAAGAACTTTCCCATTACTTTTTAAATAGATGCAGTAAATCCGATGATCCGATGATCTGACGTGTAACTATGCCAATGAAGAGCTGCAGTTATTTTGACCTCAACATATATAGAATTGATCGCTCCATTGAAACAAGTTCATTCTCAAGAGATGATTGAATCCTTTTTGCAGTTCATAAGAGCTTTAGCAGTAGATCTTTAACAGTTAACCGGACAATCGAACAACTTTTTGTCTTGGTGACTGAATGTGCAAATCGGAACAGCATATTTTCCACCAAAGTCTACATATGAAAAATATTTCATATTTTGTGAAACCTTAGAACAAATAGCTGAAGTTTATCCATCTAACTGCACACTATTATCTGGCTGCTGACTTCAATTTACCAAACTGTGAATTGTTTTCAAATGATATGTGCTCTACAACAATTCCTCTGCCATCTGCCACAGCATCTGAGTCGAAGTCCTGCAGGTTGTGTCTGGTATTTGTGCATACCACAATTTGTTTCAGTCCAACACTATTGTGAATTCCACTAATAATTTTTTCGATTTGGTGCTGGTTGATGATGCTAATGTAATTGCGTCCAGGGCAAATGAAACTCATTTGAGGGAGGGTATGCAGTACCCACCCCTGGAATTTGAGATAAAGATGACCAAAAGGTACCCCAATAATAGTGGTTTGGTCAGTGATGGTTTCTATAGCAACTTTAAGTCGGTTGACTATGTGAAAATAACTGATTTTTTATCACAGTTCTGTTGGGATAATTTATTGTTAGGAAAACCACTGAATCAAATTGTGAATATATTTTATGATAAAGTTTACTTAGCTATAGAATTATTTATTATCCTAAAAAGGTATTCAAAACGTAGATTCCCTTCTTGGTTCTCTCCAGAGTTAAAGGACCTGATAGTTGAGAAAAAGAAAGCTCACACAAAAATCACTTTTAGATTATCGCACTTTTTCTCAGCTGAGGGTCAACTGTAAATTGCTACAGAAATCATATTTATTTAACAGAATTATTCTTCTTCTTCTTAACATGCCATAAACCAAAGTGCGTAGGCGACTATCTCATTACTAGAATTCTGTTCTTGGCGGCGTGACACAGCTCGCCTGTATTGTGTATTCCTGTCCATTCTTTAATATTTCTTAACCAGGATAATTGTTTGCGGCCGGCTCCTCTCCTACCTTCGATCTTCCCTTGTAGGATTAACTGAGGTATTTCATATTTTGCTCCTCTCAATATGTGCCCAAGGTAACCAATCTTGCGTTTTTTAATTAATTTAAAGAGTTCTCTTTCCACGCCGGCTCTCTTAAGGACGTCCTCGTTTCGAACTCTATCCACCCAAGGTATGCGCATCATTCTTCTTAATGACCACATTTCAAATGCTTCAAGTTTGTTGATAGATGTTTTTTTCAAAGTCCACGTTTCCATGCCATAAAGCAAGATGGACCATATGTAGCACTTGACCATTCTGTAGCGTATTTCGAAATGTAGGTTTTGATTACATAGAAGCGGTCTGAATTTCACAAAAGCTTGTCTTGCCATTTGTATTCGGGTTTTTATCTCTTGTTGTGGATCCGATTGGTCATTGATTGTGGTGCCAAGGTATTTAAAAGTTTTCACGCGTTTTATGCGATCGTCACCTATGCATATTATCGGGTTTTCTGGAGGGTTTCTGCTAATGACCATATATTTCGTTTTCAAAATGTTGATTTTGAGGCCATATTTTTTACCTATGCTTATTATTACAGAATTATTACTAGGAAATATTTGAAGGGATTTGGTCGTTTGTGAATTCACAGAGGAGAAAGCCTTCCTTGACCGCTGTGTTGAGTTATGGTGGTGTTGAATCCAGTCACTGACCAGATATTGTAAATCTGTTTGCAAACATAACTATATCTGATTTTTATTTAAAATTATCAGAATTGGATGTGAATAAAGGTCCTGGTCCTGATAGATTACCTCCCAGCTTTCGCAAAAATTGTTGTTTTATATTATCCAGAGCTCTTTTTTACATTTTTAATTTATCCTTAAGTGAGGGTGAATTTCCAGAATGCTGGAAAAATTGTTTTTTTAACACCCATTTTTAAAGCGGGAGATATTCATTGTGAATAATTACAGGCTCATTAGTATAATTACTGTAATACCAAAGATATTTGAGTGTTTTGTATGTAACTATCTTTCACTTCACTTAAAAAACACCTAGTAGACCAACAATTTGGATTTCGAAATAGCAGATCAACTGAATATAATATACTAGTGTTTGTTAACTTTTTGAGGAAGACCGTGGAGAAAGGCTGTAGGGTACATGCACTATACACTGATTTCTCCAAAGCCTTTGATCGGGTCAACCATAATATTTTAATAGTTAAACTTAAAAAAATGGGTGTTGATGGGCCACTTGTTAGATGGCTGAGAACATACTTGATTTACCTGATTCAAATGGTGCGTATCAGGGATTTTGTTTCCAGTGAGATTAAGGTTCATTCACTAGTACCACAGGGTTCTCATTTGGGACCCCTGTTATTTAACGTATTCATCAATGATATACACCACTGCTTCCAGCACAGTTCACCTCTTCTTTTTGCTGACGATATAAAGTTCTACACAATTATCAATAATACTCAAGATTGTGTTAATCTTCAACACGATCTCAATCGGTTGAGTGAGTGATGTGTGTTGAATGCCATGGCCAAGTGTGTTCCAAGTCTTTACGAATAAATATTGCTTTATAAAAATATTGAAGCGATTACATTACTATATTGTTCTTTAGTCAGACCCCATCTAGAGTATTGTTCTGTGTATGGTCTCCATCTTATAATATTTACATATCAAAAATTGAGACAGTTCAACCTAAGTTCTTGAAATATGTAGCATATAAACAGGGTATACATTTTGAAATAAAACAAGTGAATTATGATCAAATTGAAACCCAACTTGTATTCTCTCATTGTATGACCGACGATTAATTAAAGATGCAAAAATACTTTATGGCATAATTAATTCTACAGTCTTGTGTCCTCAGCTACTTGAGCAGGTTAATCGGCATGTACCTCTCCGTAGAACATGATTAAACCAAACTTTTTATGTTCCTCTTCACAGAACCAACTACGCATAATTATTTTTTATCTCGAGTACTAAGATAAGCAAATATTCATACAGATCTAGATGTTTTGCACCGAAGGCCGAATTCATTTCTGGTTCCAGGCATGTGTTTATTTGAGTGGCTGTGGAATAGGTTATCATCATTTTGATGTGTAAAACCAAATTACGTGATTAAGTTTGTAATATTTATACTTTTATTATTGTGATATTTTTTTGTTTTATTGTATACATTGCTAATCTTATTGGGCAGTAGCCCGTTGAAAATAAATAAATAAATATTTTGTTTATTAAATACGCGTTATTATATTTTAAGCATTTAGTTTACCATGTACCGTTGACCTGAGGATGCATAGCAACTTATAGTATGGGAAATCGGTCGTAGGTGGTAGAATAAATTAATTGTGAGTAAGTCTTATTCGTATTATTAACATTTGTTTTCATAGTTTTTCTAAGCACCAGGAAGCGATGAAGTAGCACCAGAAATGATGAAATATATAGGAGTAAAAGCAAAAGAAAAATTGTTATACATATATAACCTAATATGGAAGAGAAAAGTAATACCCAGAGAATGGACAAATGCAGGAATTATACCTATATACAAGAAAGGAAACACAAGAGACTGTAGGAACTATAGAGGTATATCACTACTATGTGTAGCAGCAAAAGTATACGAAGCCATAATAGAAAGGAAAATTAGAAAAGAAATAGAACATAAATTAGAGGATGTACAAAGTGGATTCAGGAAAGGACACAACACACAAGACCATATATTCACCAAGCAACAAGTAATAGAAAAAGCCTTAAAGAAAAATAAAGAAATACATCTGAGCTTTATAGACATGGAAAAAGCATTCGACTCAGTCAAAATAAAAAATATATGGGAAAGCCTAAAGAAGAAACAAGTAAGTGAAGAACTGATAGAAGCAACAAAGAGTATATACATGAAAACAACAAATACAGTAAGAATGTTAAATATACAGTCAGAACCATTTGAAACAACCCAAGGAGTTAGACAAGGGGGAAGTCTCAGCCCAGTACTATTCATAAATGTAATAGATGAGATAGTGAAAGAATGTAAGAAAACATTCAAGAAATACTGCATCGGTTGGAACAAAATGCAAATGATAAATGCTGAGATGTGTATATTTGCAGACGACATAGTATTAATTGCAGAAACTATAGAAAAACTGAAATACAACTTAGAGAAATGGAACCTAGAAGCAAGCAAATACAACTTAAACGTAAACAAAGAGAAGACTCAAATAGTGAAAATATCAAGGAAACAAGGGACGGAAGATCAAATAGAAGTAATGATAGACCAACAAAAAATAATACAGACAAATTCATACAAATACTTAGGAACAGTAATCAACAACAAAGGAGACATCGAGGATAATCTTAACAACAGAATGGAAAACACAGGAAAACTATTCCAAACACTAAATAGAGGATTCCTTAATAACAAAGAAATATCAACAAAGACCAAGATGACAATATACAAAACAATATATAGACCTACAGTGACATATGGAGCAGAAAATTGGATATTAAACAAAAGACATCAGAGCAGAATTCAGGCAGCAGAGATGAAATACCTCAGAAGAACGATAGGAGTAAAAAGAACTGATAGAATCAGAAATGAAGAAATAAGAGAAAGACTCAAAATCAAACCGATACTCGAGTCAATCAAAGAGAAAAAATTGGCATGGTTCGGACATCTAACACGGATGGACAATAATAGACAAGTAAAAAGAGTGTGGGACGCCAAACCAATAGGGAAGAACAGAAGAGGAAGACCCATTAAAGAATGGAACAGTGACATCTCGCAGATACTGCAGAGTAAGGGTAAGACTTGGCAGGAAGCAACACAGATGGCATCCAATAGGAAGGAATGGAGAAAGTTCGTTAAGAGCTAGGACCTCAGAAGACTGTCAAATATTGTAATTTAATGAATTGTATTGTAAACGGCCCAACACCGAAAGGTACAAATGGGTTCTACTGATTAAGTAAGTAAGTTCTTAGTTTTTCTTCAAATATATCTACCAATCTCATACTATTACCTGTTTTTAGGTTTTCAAAATTTCAAGGCACTATACTGATTTTTTTTATTTAATGATCTTTCTCCTGGGATACTCCTTATCCAGAAATCCAAAAGGTTACTTATTTGTTCATTAGTTTGCCGTAACAAATGAAATTAAACGGCTGGATTTCTACCTCTACCATGAGACATTAATCGATTGATGTTTTAATTCATTATTTAAGTGTATTTACCAGTTGTCTTTACGAACAATTGATTAAGTGAAATAATGTAGTGTTCTAAAACCAACACATAAAACTTAGTTCATTATTGCTTATCGATATGGAAAAACGGTACAAAAACGAAAGATTTCTTTTAAATGTATACACAAGAATTGGTTGCCTATTGGGTGTTATACCCACAAAGTGGAAGATACTGAATTTAGTTTTTTTAGTTATTTATTCAACCTTTTCATATTTAGTTACTTTGTTCTTTCTTTATAGATCTCATGGAGAATTCAAACCAAAAACTGTCTTACCTCTGATCAATTCATATAGCTACGTTATATATAGTTTCATGTCGCTACATATCATGAACAAAAATCGATATAAATGGGATGCTTTTATTGTATCTCTCTCGTTAATGGACGACAACAATTTTAAATATAATGCACAAATACTAGTTTTAAAACTAATATTCCTTGTAGTAGGTATCATGGCGTTAACCTACGGAGCTGCTATTATTACAGATATTCATAATGTATTACTGATAGCTGCAGACATTCAGTGGCTCTACACTTACTACCAAATGTTGATTACAGTTGTTATTTTAATAGAAGTAACGCATATATTAACAAGAAAACTTCAAGGGGTTACTAAAATGTTAGCATCTGTATTTCAAAGCCGTTATAGTGTATCAAAAAATTCTAGATTCAAAAATATTAAAGATATAATGGATATTTATTTCAAAATCAACACTTGTACCGAGCAATTTAATGAACTATTTGGATCGTTAATTTTGATGTTCTTTTTTGTCTATTTTTGGGAAATGCTTTGTGTATGTCACTGGTCAGTAGAAGTACTTGTCTGGAATTGGGACAGTGCGGACATCAGTATTATAACTAATTCATTACCAGTCATTATATATTTCTCGGTGAGTACACAAAAATAGTTAACTAAAAAAAAGTTATTACGATACAATACGTTATTAAGAGGATTGTTACAGCCCTGTAACATATATCTTAATAGTTAATTAATTAAAAAATTAGAATCATGGATGTGTTGCTTGTGTGAGTCCATTTCAAAAGGTAAAAGAAATAATAAATTAGACTTACTCACAATCTATTTAGTTTAACTATCCAGACGACCGGTTTCGCTTTCTACAATATGCAAAGCATCTTCAGGTCACGATACAAAGTTAAATAAATGCTGAAAATAATAAACCCATATTAGGGTGTTGTCTAATAAAGATAAAACAAAGATAGGTGATATAAATTATATAAATTACAGTAATTATGCCAATATTACATGAGGAATACCTCAACTTATTTAACCCAAAATTATTATTACATCCCATCTGGTTTCGAAATACACTCATTTTACAAAATATTTGATTTCAAATTCAACACGTGGTTTGATTGTTCCCAACACAACATTGTAAAGTCGTTCAGACTAGCAGTATTAATTAAATGAATTTTGTTATTCCTAATAATATGCAAATCAACATTTTCAAATAGAAATATTATATTTTAACTATAAACTGCTATAAATTTGAAATTGTTAAAGTGTTACAGAAATTATTATACAAACTCACCATTATTCATGTCGGTGTGATGATATTTCTGCTCATGGTACAGAAAAATTGAAATAAGAATAATTTTGCTTTACACCGGTTTAAATAGAGAACTTTTTACCTGTTGGTATAACCAATTTCCGGTCCCAACTGTCAGATTTTAAAATTACCAACTAACTATTGAAGGCTTAATAATTGAGTCAATTTTCTTTAATTTATCAATAATTTTATCATCAATAGTTTATTTGCTTATTATTTAAGTTCCATATTAACATATCAGAACTGGAATAAATATTTGAAATATTTATACACACCATGACAGATAACTCACACCAACAATTATTTCAAAGAAAGTTTGTAATCATTTTGATTACAAATGTACATATTTAATTTAATTACCAAATAATCACATAAGTTTGTTCTGTAACTTTGACTAAGCTGAGTTAGTTATCATAGAAGATGTATTACAATTATTTATATTGTTACATTGAAATCTAATTATTTAAAGTTTGTTAAAGTATACCAATATTAACACATCAAATAACTTTGATATCTAAAATTAAAAATTTTTAGACATTTATTAATATCAGCTTATTTCATAAAACATATTACATTTGTCAAGTTTACCTCTAAAATCTGATATATAACATATATATATATACAAGGATTTCCACAGTTTTCACTGTATTCCTTCACTCAACCGTTTTCTCCAATTTTTCCTGTTTAGCCAGTCCCCTTCCTGTAGGTTTCTTCTACTCATTGCTTCGTCCACCTCATCTCTGAAAGATCTTCGGGGTCTGCCTCTCTTTCTTCTTCCTATCGGGCTCCACTCTGTTATTCTATTTATCCACCGATTTTGGTCTGCTCTTCTGACATGTCCGTACCAGGTTAACCTCTTCTGTTCGATGTAGTCTATTATGTCGGAGTTCATGCCCATTCTCCTCTTAATCTCCATGTTATTTATCCTATCTCTTCTTGTTACTCTGCAGCTTCTCCTTAGAAATTCCATCTCTATTGCTCTTATTTTGTTTTTGGTTTTCTTATTTATTGTCCAATTTTCACACCCATAAGTGACGATACTTCTTGTCATGGTATTATATATTTTTTTCTTTGTTTTCATGCTGATGTTCTTATCCCATAGTACCGGGTTCAATTTTCGTATGCAGTCTCTTGTTTGTCCTAGTCTATTTTTTATATCTTCCTCCGTTGTTCCTTTGTTTGATATTATGAAACCTAAATACTTATACTTGTCTGTTCCTTTGATTTGTTTACCTTCGTCTATTTCCAGCTGTTTTATTTCTGTATTCTCCGTTGTTAGGTATTCAACATTAGCATATATAACATAAAAAACTCATTGTCTCCAAGTAAGAGATGTAGTTTCTTTAAAATCCTCCCCTTTTAAAATTTAATGTCTGTTTCGTCCCCCCGTTTTTTAAGTGTTTTCTGTGTGTTTTCTGTGTGTCTTAAAGTGTCTCAATTTTAATTTTAACTTTATATATTGGACTTTACAACCATTTGCCATATATTGCAACATAACTTTATCAAAGAAATTTGATAATTACAAGCTGATATAATTGCACACCCACATAATTTGTACATCTATTCTTATTCATTGTCTCACAACTGTCACCTTCCAAAACAAAAATAAAAATTTCAATAAATAACACACATTTCATAAATATATCTCCAGAATAAATATAAATAACTTTAAAGAACTTAATGGTATAGAACATTACTTTCATCAAACAAACAATTACATTTACCTATCTCTACTTCATTGGATAAAATCTGTCTCCTCAAAAACTTCCCCGTTTACTGTTAAACAATTACAATAGTTGACTTGAGTTCTCCAATCAACAATACAAGATAGTTTGAACCATGTTCTTTCAACCATCAATTCATAGAGTACCGGCATGTAAGTAATGTTTTATTTATTTGTTTATTAATTCATTACAGTTTAATAGACTAATTTACCAATTTGTGGGTCTTAACTTGTCTGCTTAAACATTTTATTCATTTTGAAAAACCACAGACATGTAATATTGGCATAATTACTGTAATTTATATAATTTATATCACCTATCTTTGTTTTATCTTTATTAGACAACACCCTAATATGGGTTTATTATTTTCAGCATTTATTTAACTTTGTATCGTGACCTGAAGATGCTTTGCATATTGTAGAAAGCGAAACCGGTCGTCTGGATAGTTAAACTAAATAGATTGTGAGTAAGTCTAATTTATTATTTCTTTTACCTTTTTAAAAAATTAGAAATTAATAGTGCAAATTACGCCACTGTATTATAATTCTTTGTATACTTCTTAAATAAAAAAATCAGACCCTTTTATATATTTTAAGAAATATTATTTACATAATATTTGAGGAGCGAACCGATGGCGTCAGTAAATCTAAGTAAAACTTTATTTTATCAGTATAAAAAACAATTTGAAACAAACCTTTATGTATACGCCCGCATTTTTTATTTTTCTAGTCTCACTATAACTCAAATACTTAACCTACAGTATTACTTCAACTTCGAAATATACCTTGCTTCGACGAATATTATTTAGTCGGCGTCGTTTATAATCAATCAGTATAGAAGTTTTTTTTCTCGTCTTATGTTGGAGGAAAGGACCATACACAACAAGGATCATAAAATACTTTTTCAGTAATATGAAAAGATCTTTAATATAAATGATTCTCGGTTAGCTTACTCTTCTGTATACTTCTTACGTACAAGTCTTAACAGATAGTCTAGGAGAAGGCAAAAATTGATGCCAAAATGAGAGAGCGTAAGTTAAGAACACTTTAAGATACATACCCATAAACACCAAAAGTTTTTATTTATTTGTTGGACAATATTTTTTATTTTAATTTTTTATAGCATATTTGTAGCATTAAAAAATACATACAATCCTTAATTTTCACCCTTATATCACCAACCTCTATTTTTTTAATAGTCATATTAGTGTCACAGAGTTAGTTGCCATACTCCTCCGAAACGGCTTTACCGTTTTTTATGAAATTTTCCAAGTGTATTTGGCAGGTCTGAAAATCGATCGCAATATATGTTTTATACCCCTAAGTGATAAGGGTGATCCACCCCAAACATTTTTTTTAACAAAATTTCTTCTTATTTTTATTTTTTATGATGTGGCATTAAACAATTAATGCCTATCCGTTACGGATGTTGGACACTAACATGGCTATTCTGACTTTGTTGACTGCTGCCCTGAAAAGTCCGGTAGTGGTTAAGTTAAACCATTTTCGCAGGTTATGCAGCCAGGATATTCTTCTTCGTCCTGGACCTCTTTTCCCATGCACTTTACCTTGAAGTATGGTCCGAAGTAGGTTGTATCGTTGTTCATTGCGCATTATATGGCCCACGTATTCTAGTTTGCGACTTTTTATGGTTACGATATTATTTCCAATTTTATTCGTGGCTGTTAAAGATTTTTTTCATTTTGACGAAAGCTGATCTTGCCTTCTCGATCCTTAAACAATACAACTACTAATTTTCACTCTTCTATCACTAACGTCTATGTTTTAATAACCATATTAGTAATATGTATAATAATTTTAACCATGCTCGATAACTAGTCAATTATCACTAGATGTGTTATCCCCGCCAAGCGTCCACCAGTATCACTTCTCACACAATAAACAGCACGGAGTAGGGATGAGAAAAAAGCTGATCTCCTGTCTTTCTAACACAATAAGCCTTCTCCTACAGAGTTTTTGAATTCATTGGAATTGCTTGCTCTCCTATCTAACAATTTACAATTAAAATCAATCAATTTCGATTATGCTGCGTAATATTAATCAACCTCAACTGTGCAATAGACTGTGAAAAGACTAATGAATAATATCATGTAGGCAACGATCATTAATGAAAAAGCATAAAGAAGAGGATCTTTTGATCCTGCGCATACCGATGATTCCAACGAACGTACCATTTGATTTTTAACGTTTACAACTTCCCATGCGTTTGGTTTTTGCAATGACAATAAACAAATCATAAAGCTAACCAGAGATTCTATGTTTCATGCATGGACAATAATTATTGACGCATCGGAAAACTGTCATCGTTGTATATTTGTTCAACGCGAAAAAAAAAATTATTCTCTATAGTTTATTCATAAATATCACATTTTAATTTAATTTTCCATACACTTGTTACATTTTTTAAGGCATCTATCAATGATGAATAAATCTTCTTTTTTATTACTAAATAAAAGAGAATTTTTAAACAAAATTTTAGTTTTTGGCAATATAATTGTCAAAAATGAAAATTTTAAGTTGGCATTCATGACATTGAGGCTTATTTGTAATTGGCCGCTATTCTAACTTATTTATAAATTCAATTGTTTTTGTGTTAAAAAAGTTTTTCAATATTATATTACAAACTTTTTAGAGAAACATTTATTAGATAGGAAAATTTTTTAATTAATAGTTTTTTAAAATATGTTTAGCAACATAAATTTATTAACAAAAGTAATTTTATTTGGTGAAATAATTTTTTTTTCTAGTTCCACTTTGTAAGATATTTTGTATTTTTTAGCAGCTCTTGAAAATGATTGTAAACACAATTGAAAGCTCGAGATAAAAAATAGCTACCTAACAGCCCCTTTTATTGATGATCTTTGATCTGCTTTCTCTTCATAATTCATGTTAGGCTACCAATCAAAGCCTTCTCCGTTCTAAGTATCAAACTATCAGCATATCAGCAACTCTTTCTCCAAAACACAAGCAGGTGTCTTTTACCAGTACTTGTTCAACAAACTCCAAAATTCTCTCCTGGCTCTTATATACTAACAATCTCCTGAGACTTAAGTATGTTTTTTACTTGGTGTCGCAAATATTTTTAATACTTATAGTCCTTGTGACTTACTCACTTAGACTTTATAGAATCAAAGAAGTATTCGACTTCTCAACTTTAACCTATCTCTAGTTCCACCTTTCAGCAACCCACTTCTAACTATTGACACCACTGGTACTTACTTCTTAACTGAATACACAAAACTTCACTTGCTTCTTTCGGATGACCATCACATAATAATCTTTTCTACTCCAAACTTTCAAAACATCCACTCTCTTTCATCCCCATTCCAAACTCGCTAACCAATCAGAAAATACCTATATATCTCCTCTTATTTTACATCAGAAAAACCCAAGCATCGCTTCGAAACAACTTTCTTTAAAAATGATAACGGTTTTATCTTATACTTTCTAAATACAATAACTACCTGGTGGCTTTGGCATTTCCAGCAAAACAAAACCAAAGACTTTTAAAATATAATATCTGCAAATACCGGGAAACAATTTCACATTTAAGTATTTACTAATGTTTTTCAGTCCTTCAGGGTAAAACTCATTATGGATAAACCCACTGCTTAAAACTAACTTATAACAAATATTTACAAATCGATGTACAGTACGTTGCAATTTTATGTGCCCGCGTTCTATAACAAAATAAAATTTTTATTCTATCTTTGATTGATAAAATGTAACGCAACAATATTACTTAGTTACTGCTACTCTTTTGTTGGTAATCAGATTAAAATTTTGTTAGTCATGATCCCTAGAAAGTATAAATATTTGACGATTGCTGAAAAAAAGAAGTTATTCCAAAAAGTAGAGGAAGGTGAGAAGAAAAGTGATGTTGCAGAAGAATTTAAGATTTTTCTGAGTACACTCTCAACCATAATAAAGTACAAGGGGAAAATTAATGCTGCTCAAACTGCTGCAGTACGGAAAAGAACTACTAAAGGTGAAATTTCTCGTCTGAAAGAAAGTCTTGTCATTTCGCTAAGACGGTGTAGAGGACAAAAAGTGTCTATTAGCGGAAACTTGTTGAAGGAAAAAAGCAAAAGAGTTCACGTCTACTCTAAGCATCAAAAACTTTGCGGCAAGTTAGGGGTGGCTTACAAATTTCAAAAAGAGAAATGGAGTAGTGTTTAAAAATGTTTGTGGGCAAAAGTGGAAATGCCGATGATCCAGTTTGCTTAGATTGGTACAGTAATTTGAAGACCTTGATTGAAAACTATGATATCCGAGACATTTTTAATACTGATGAAAAGCCTGTTTTTCAAATGTTTACGGGACAAGACGCTTATTTTTAAAAATGAAAAATGTCATGGGGGAAAATATAGTAAAGAGAGGTTGACAGTTTTACTTACAGTAAATATGGACGGATCGGAAAAACTTAAATCCTTAGTCATAGGAAAAGCAATGAAACCGCGATGTTTCAAAGGTATGAAATCGTTTCCTACGGATCAACGCGCTAACAAAAAAGCTTGGATGACGACAGAACTTTTTAACAACTGGCTTTTAACAGTTAATGGGGACATGAAACGGCAAATGCGGAAAATTTTACTATTTTTAGACAATTGCACTGTCCAAAACATTCCTCCTACATTGTCCAACGTAGAAATCTACTTCTTTTTGCCAAATACAACTTCCAAATTGCATCCATTGGACCAAAGTATCATCCATAATTTTAAGACGTTCTATCGCAAATAAATTGTTAAGCTCGTTTTAGAATCTCTCGACAAGCAGCTAACTGCAAATATCACGGTTCTGACAGCTATTTTACTTAGAGTTTTCTGACTTTGTTCAAGTGGATAAAGATGTTGCTGTCTCAGGTTCACTAACTGATGGCGAATTTTTATCTGCGACAGATACAAATGAAAAAAGCAACGATGAAGATGAGAAAGATACATCAGAACCTTTGGCAGAGGTGTCAGTTAAGGAAGCAAGATCCTCATTCGATACCTTACAAACCTTCTGTCGAAAAGGTGCCTTTCAGTGTCTGAAATGCTGTTTCATCACCGAAAGTGATGAAAAAGCATTTCAGGCACTTTTTCTCTTAAAAAAATTATTGAACAGTCTGAGCAGCAGCAATGTGCTTTGAGGCAAACCGTTATAATATAGTTCTTTCGAAAAATTTATTAATTCACATTATGAATACATACATGTATGTACACGAATGTACCTCTAAACTTTTGTCATCGTTATAGAATAGCAGTTAATAAATAATAATTGATCAACACTTAATAATTCAAAGTTTTATTTATTTTCTCTCACAAATTTCGAACCATTTGATATTTCAAATGCAAACACTTAATAATTCGTAATATTTTAAGAGTCCCTCGAGTTTCTAATTAACGAGAGTCGACTGTATATAAATATATATATATATATATATATATATATATATATATATATATATATATATATATGATATTATATATATATATATATATATATATATATATTAAATAGCTCCAACTTGAGCTTCTAATCAAATACAGGTATAGACATCCAATGAAGGCAAGAGCCACTAAAATCTCCACTCTACTTAGACCATCAAAAAGAGAAGAAGATTTTAGAGGTTAGTGTTTTCAAACCTGCAAATTCTTCTTCTTCTTCTTCCTAACCTAACCTAACTTAACCTAACCTAACCTGCAAATTAACCACATTGTCCACATTACATGACATTTCAATATAAAGGCAAGTGGTATAACAACATACAAAATTTTTTTCCTAATAAACCATGGTTTGACAGAATCCCATACATAGATAGGCGGCATATTACTACCATTATTAGAATGAGGACTGGTCATTACCTGACAGGAGTACATTTATACAAAATCAACATTCGCGAAAACCCATACTGTGAATGTGGGCAAATGGATACACTAGAACACATATTTTGGGAATGTCCAATAAACAAAATAAAAGATTATGATGTCTATCAGCTGATCAAAATTAATATTAAACAATTAACATACCAATGCTTCTATGCGAGATTAACCCTAAAATTATCAAAATTCTTCTCAAATTCCTACAGATCAACCATATAATTATAACCTTAATAATAACCTATCGAATATTAACATTTAAACCAACTGAGAAAATAGAAAACATAAATAAAATGTAGACATGTAGATAAAATGTCTATATACACTGATAATTGATAATAGGGCATGAGATATATTCTCAGACTCACGACAGTGGCCCAAAAATTAACAAAACAAATGTACTGGCTGATTATTCAGTAGAATAAAAGCTAAAAAGAAGAAGAAGAAGAAGAATTACATGACATAAAGTTCAGGTTATGAATTAAATAAAAAAGATGTAAAACTCTCTAGAGGGGACTTTCTGTCCGATACATAAAAGAAACACTTGTGCGTTGTCTTTGTACCAGTTTTTTGTAAATTTACAATACATGTTTTTTGTACGAAAACTTATACAATTTTTTACAAAAATTTTTATAACTTTGCCCAGCTTTCTTTACGGCGCTAATCTCAAATCGTAATCTCATCAACTTAGTTCAAATAGACTGTCAATTTTACATGTAAAACTATTTGTAGCTTATCCCGGATGATGTCATGATTATCGACGAAATATTGGAATAATAAAGGAATAAAGCCTATCCTTTCAGCTGTTTTCTCAAAGAGTCTCAAAGTTTATATATATATATATATATATATATATATATATATATATATATATATATATATATATATATATAGGTATATATACATATACTCATGCTTTTTAATTTATTGTTAGCAATTCCACCTCCTCCATTTGACATTGATCGATTGATGTTGTGATTTATTGAATTATATTAATTATTAATATTTGTTTACTATTACTCAACAATAATGTATTAAGTCTTGTAAATTAATTTTGTCAAAACGACAACTAAAATTTAGTTCTGTATCACTTTTTAAGATGGGAAAACGGTACAAAAAAGAAAGATTTCTTTTACATATATATACAACCATTGGTTGTACATTGGGTGTTATACCCACAAAGCGGAAGATACTGGACATAGTTTTTTTAATAATAAACTTAGTATTATCGTATTTAGTAACATGGTTCTTTCTGCATAGATTTCATAATAAATTCGGCCCAGACATTGTGTTACCTCTGATCAATACATATAGCTACATTATATATAGTTTCATGTCACTATATGTAATGAATAAAAACAGATATAAATGGGATGATTTTATTTTGTGTCTGTCTTTACTGGATGGCAAAAATTTTAAATTTAGTGCCGGAATATTATTTAGAAAACTAATATTTGTTGTGGTAGGTATCGTGGTATTAACTCACGGAGCTATGGGCTTCACACAGACTTCACCTGCTCTTTTAAAATGTGCAGATATTCAGTGGCTATACACTTACTACCGAATGTTGATTGTGATTGTTATTTTAATAGAAGTAACTCAAATATTAGCAAGAAAACTTGAGTATATTACTAAAATGTTGCCATTTATATTTCAGAGCAATTACGGTATATCGAAAAATGCCAGACTCAAAAATATTAACGATTTGGTGACTACTTATTCCAACATTATTACTTGTGCCGAAAGTTTTAATGAACTATTTGGATCGTTAATATTGATATACTTTTTTGTTTATTTCTTGGAAATGCTTTCTATGTGTAGGTGGACAGTACAAGCCATTGTTAGGAATGGAGAGACTAGTGCGATTAATTTTATATTCAAGTCAATTCCCTTCCTATCATATTTATCAGTAAGTACACAAAAATAGTTAAATATTCAAAATTAATGCATGATTCTAAGTGCAAAAACGAAAACCACAGCGATGAAATAGCTTTTAAAATAAACATTATAATGATCCTGGTTAGCTTTAGCTCTTCTCAGACTAGCTACTACTTAAAATCCTCATCGAATTATCCGAATTATTAGAGATAATCATGTGAATTATACCCGTAGGGTATAATTTACTTGTATCCGTGGCCGTAGCGAGAAATGAAGAGGAATTGAAAGCTCTAACAGGTAGCTCTATTAAACACTAGACTCAGTAAAACACAAGTTTAATTAAAATATATAAAAAATACATTCAAATAAAATAATAAACGAAATAAAATTGACTTCTATACATTACGTAAAATAAAAAAGACGAATCCTCTTAAGTAAAGCAAGCGAACTTTGGTCCTCATCTGTTGCCAATAAACAGAAATAAATTTTAGTCGTTTTCGGATGGGTAAGGTGAAGGAAGATCTCTAGTCAATACCCAAAGAGCGGGCAGCGGCTGATCAATACTCGACCAAGATGAGGTACGATACGGAAGGATGACGGAAAAGATCGACGCAAGAACGAGAAGGATCTATGAGCTTTGATCACTTCTCAGAGGCCGGAGTATAAGTTTATACTCCGGCTTTTATTATAATAGAAACATAAAACAAATTACAGAACTATAATAACAGAAGAGAAACTTGTAAATTTTACAAGAAAACCAAGCGATACAGTCAAGGACACATGACAAGAACAACAGTGTGCTTGAACAAATACGCAGCAATTATCAGCGAGAAAGAGGAACTAATGAAAAGATGAAGAGAGCATTGTCAGGATCTCTTAAACCCAGAAAAAGAAGAAAACCAAGAGGAAGAAATAATTCATCGCATTGCAAAACAACTTGTTAAGGAATCAACATTGTTTGAAACTATATACGTCATACAACTGGAAAATTCCAAAAAAAAACATGAAGTAACATTCAATTCTACACAAAAAAGGTATTCATGTTTCAAATCAAAAAAGTACACCGTTTTCGAAATTAACGTATTTTTTAGAGACGTGGATAAAATTTTACAAAAACTTATGTAAATTCAAAAATTATTCAAAAGGTCTTAAATACCAGTGAATATTAAATGTGTTAGTAGTAGATAATTTTGGCAAACAAAATGCATATGATTGAAATAATAATTTTTATTAAACCTTTTACACAGTAACAAAATTTTAAAAAATCAGAAATTAAACTAAATTAAATAATGAAGTGAATATAAAACAATTGACAAAGTGAATAATTTAAAACGAAACGAAAAAAAATTACAATAAGTGTTCAAAATGTTCATCATTAGATATGGTGAACACATAATCTAAATTTTTTGTGTAAGTTTTGTCTTATTTTAAATATTCAGTTTCTTTGGGTCCTAATTACGTTAACTCCCTCTTCAATATTTTGCCATAATTCTTAACGGTTATTTATTTTTTTTATAAACAAGGGACTTTAGGTAGCACCACAAGTGAAACTCTAGAGGATTTAGTTCGGGACTGCGTGCTGGCCATGGGTATACACTACCTCTACCAATCCACCTTTGAGGATAAATTTCATCTAGATAATTTCTAACTTTTGGGCTATAATGTGGTGATGCACCATCATGCATGTACCAAGACTTACGTCTCAAATTTAGAGGTATGTCTTCTATAAGAGTTGGTTAATCTTCTCTCGAAAAATTTAGATACGTTACTCCGACAAGCCTAGTTGGTAATTCGAATGGTCTTACAATACAATCCCCAAATATGCCACACCAGATATTTATGGAAAACTCATGTTGAAAATGATGTTCTTGAAATGCATGAGGATTTTTTGTCGCATATGTATGGTTATTGCGCCAGCTAAACACACATCTTCTAGTAAATTTGGCTTCATCAGTAAATAAAATTTTATTATAAAACATTGGATCGTCTAAATGCCGCCCTATCATAAACTGAGTAAATCGGAGCCTTGCTGGAAAATCTTGTCGTAAAAGATTCTGTACTGGAGTAAAACGATACGGATACAGATTTTTTGTCCGTATTATTCTTGACACCGTATATTTACTTATACTAGTGGCCGCAGAAACAAGCCTTGTACTGGTTTCTGGATCTTCTGCAACACGCACAACAATTTCATCCTCCATATGCGCATCTTTATGATCTTATGGGTTTTATGATTGCCTTCTATTGGATAAAGCAGCTGTGATTTTTTAAACAAATGAACTCAACTATTTTTTCATAAAATCAGTTCTGGTCCTGCCAAATTTATAATACATACTTTTAAGAATTTTTATAAACAATTAAACGTAACTCGAAAATGAATTCACCGATCGGATTCATTCGATCTATCAATTCATGTCATTCGATTAAGAGCTTAAGTTTAATTAATTTTGCATAAAAAAATTTACAAAAGTTATTTCAAAAACTACCACTGAACTACCACTATCACTGAACTGTTCCGCGCTGCAATAAACAAAGTAAAGATAGCGGTGATGATCGCCAATATCCGGAACGGATAGGCACTTTAAGAAGAAGAAGATTTCAAAAACTAAAAGTGGAGAAAAAATGACATTGGACCTTCAATCACTAATTTTGCACAAATTATTAGGTCAAAGTTCATGTGGGATAGCTCAAATTATAGCTTTTTATGTACCTACTTATATTATTTTACGCTAAAATGTTGATTTGATATATTAAAAATAAAAATAATCAAAAAACACCGTTTTTGTACCTTAAAAGTGCCATAATAAATTAATACCAACAGTTTGAAGTTGCAAACACTTGGAGGTTACTCCAGGCATTGTCCTTCATAATGCTGTGCTGCTGTACTGGTTTCAAAAATTCAATAATTAATGATCAAAGTCATTCATTTTTGTCTCTACAGCAGAGACATATTTATGCATATTTAACAAAATGCATAAGAAAACTGTACCAGGCCGAAAAAGAGATAAAGCCAAGACAAACTTTAAACCTGTTAAAATGTTAAAGATTTTTCTACATATTCATAACTGCTTATTCATACAGAACTTTGTTTCAGATTTCGTCCATAGCCATGGTCCTATATTGTGATCGAGTAGAAGCAAGCAGCAAAGATCTAATAAAGCAATGTTACCTTCTACAACCAGACGTTAACGACCCATTATTAATGAAAGAACTACTAAATTTGACAGAATTTATTAAAGATTTGAGACCCAAAATGCAAGTATCAGGCTATTTTCGTATAAATAAACGAATCGTGCCGGTAATGATATCAACTTTAACTACGTATTTGATTATTGTGATACAATTTAATAAAAGTTAAACAATATAATTTGAATTGTTTTTAAACAATATAGTCACAACTGCACTTTCAGTGTTTTGGAGTGATTGGTTAAATCTGGTCAATATCCTAATCAATTAACCACATAATTAACAAAAAAATTGCATTATATTTATTAAAGTGGTTGTGTTTTCTTTTATTTATTGTAATCAAAAATGTATTTGTATTTTCAAATAAAAGTGTCAAAACTAAATATAGTGTTAAGTTTATTCCTCTAAAACATAATGACGCTATTAGATTTTTGTTTTGGTACAGAGTAGCGACAGCCGCTTATACGTATTTCGACCTCTTTTGCTCTGTGACCTAAAGAGGTCGAAATACGTATAAGCGGCTGTCGCTGCTCTGTGTCAAAACAAAAATCTAATACCGTCATTATGTTTTATTACTTTACTTCGGTTGGAGTACCAGAAACTGAATTCACTACGAATTTTGACCATGATGAACGGCATGTGGAATGCAATTTTAGATTCCCTTGCCGAGTGATTTATCAAGCTGTTTGCTTCGCAAGTTTTAGGAAGAACAGTTGGTAAAAATTTGAATTCGGTTTCGCCAAGTAGAAATCTTTTGATTTCTCTTTTTGTTTTTATTCCTTTAGTATACAAGATTTAGACAAGGTGAAACCCCTAGCTTCGTTGGAAAAATACAGTAACATTTTATTTACTGACTCTGTGGTTATACCTATTCGCGCTCTCGAACGCTTTCGCTGCCAGAGGTGGCAGCACTTGTTTTGAAATATGGTGGAAGAAATAGTGATATCGTTTGTGGACATTGTAAATTTAATAGGGAATTTTAAAAGATTCCTTGTTGAAGGGCAAGCAAGGAAGTGAAGTAACAAAAAAGGATAGATTCAAAAATTAATATATTAGGGGAAGTTTAGTCGTGACAGCTATCAGTGGAAAAATGAAAGAGTTAGAATCAGTTAATTCAAAAAGTAGCTGAATATCAGGTTCCAGGAAGAAGGAAGAAAGGAACATCCAAAAAGACGTTGTGGAAGATAGTCAGACAGGATATGTCATAGTAGGAGATCAATATTACTATGGCTCAGAATAAAAACCTCTGAAAAGTGCAATTGTTGAAGCCGATCTCGTATAGGGTTAATAGCAAAGATGATGACGATGATTTGGAGTTCTTATTTGAAACAGTTTTAGTGAAAAAATAAAATATGTAGAAAAATCGTTTATTTTATCAACAATAAAATATTTTACATTTTTATTGGTCATTATAAGCTAAATTCATATTCATTAATTCCTTTCATCCCTACCAATATACTTCTTTTAGTATGATTTACAATTAGCCCAAATTAACTCATATCATTAAAGTCACAATGATAGGATGGTAGCCGTAATACTTCATGACCATACTCTCGTAAAAGTTCATAAATAACATAAACATTTTCTTTTCTATTCATTTTGGCAAGTTGCAACAATTCAGGTATTGTAAGTGTTTCACTGAAATCAATATTATTTGCTTTTAGCCAAATGGTATGAATGAATGAAATGAATTTAACACTACTATAATTCTGTACTATTAAAAAAAAGTAAATAAATTTCAACATAAATAATAATCTCAAAACGTTCTTACCATCCTCGTTAATTGTTTCTCCAATAGGTTGTGTGTACATAATAACTTCGCAGCAATGTTATTAGAATTGCCTATGGTACATTCGTTCAGCAAATTCCCAACTATAAACAAATGCACGTGTTGATATTCGCCCTCTCATTCGCCAAGAGGCTATTAAATATAATTGATTGCCTTAAGCCAGACAGATTCTCATTTTATAAGTCCAAACTTGCCTGTCTGTAGAAATTCAAATTGTATTTTTAGCGTGTTGGTTTTTAAGTTAAAATATTGTGTGTTATATGTTATAGTTATTGTTAAGTTATTTACTGGTCATGTTTTTTTAAAGTTTAATTAAAGTGTTTAGTATTAAGTTTTATAGTGTGTAGTGAACGTTTAGTATCCAAAAACAAAGTATTTATTAATCAATAGTAAAAATATCTTGCGGTAATCATTTTAATAAAGGTAAGAGAAACCAATATTTTAATTTATCGATTTTTCGAAAAGTTTTATTTCCTTTTTAGTCTATTTATTCAAGGTTTTTATCCAAGCAAATCAACTTTAACTTGAGAATATCCCTCAGAAAAGATCATAATATGTAATTCGTTTTTAAAAAGACAAATACATGCCATGATTACAGTAAAATTCTCCTGTTAGTGATTCCATAGTAAATTATGAGGGAAAAACCAGGAAAATTATAAGTAAGGTTGTCCCAGGAACGCTACTCAACAATATTGGCAATATCATTTTAAAGTCGTCTACTTTAAAATGTATAATGTATGTCTGAATTGTCAATATAGATGAGTCAGATAAAACTAAATTATTACAAGAATTTTTCACTAAGTAACAAAAAAACAAAGTTTGTTTAATTTACTATTGTTTGTATTATTGTTTGTATTGTTTGTATTTTGAGTAAAAAACTAATCAGTATACATAATATGACGTGCCCGTTGCGGCATTCTTAACAAATAGTTTTAAAAAATGTTTATTTATAACAACAACCCCGTACAATATGGCTACAAATTTTCTGTTACTCATAATTTCTTCCACCCTACAAATTATTCATACTCGGAAGGTTGAAAAACTCAAATAACAAAAAGCTTAATGTTCCGTTTTTATACGCAAAGATCAAATTCGTTGATGTCCCAGAAATAATATATTCTGAATCCGAAAACATATGGTTGCACTAAAATAAAGATTGTGGCAATGAAGGTGATGACACGCGGCTAATATTTCACAAGAACGCTTCCTTCCACTTCGAATTTATCTTTCAATAACTTTTATGGACCCTCCGATTTTAAATTTAACACTACAATCACAGCTTTGTATACCAGGTCTTATTATTTTACAGATTCTCCTAGAATCTGAAATTGTACGAATTTAAATATAAAAATTTTGCCAAATAAACGGAAATATTTTGTAGGTATATAATTTAAGAAATGCCTTCATTTATTTATTTCCATAAGGCTGAAAATTTAAAGCAATAAACTTGTAAACATAAATCTTTAGAGTATTATAATCAATAGTATAGTATAATAATATGTAATAATAATATATAATAATAATAATAATAATATAATAGAGGATGCGCCTAGTTAATAAAATTACTAGGCAAACAACACTTATTGATGTGGCGATACCCAACACCAATAATTTACGTGTTAAATACAACGAAAAGATCGCCAAGTACAGAGATCTAGAAATACAAATCAGGAGACAATGGAGAATGGAAAGTACCCAGACGATACCTATTATTCTTTCTACCACTGGAGTCATCCCGAAGAGCCTACTAGAAAACATAAAAAAGCTGGGTCTAAATGAACATCTATATAAGATTATGCAGAAAGCTGTGTTACTTACGACGGCCAGATGCGTACGAAAATTTTTGGGAGATACACCGACATACCAAGTCACCTAGGACTCGATAACATGGAAAGAGTCCCACCAAAGCTCAATCCTTTTTATACCGTAGGTATCTGGGATGAGTGAATTTTCTCCTAAAGGAAGTGTGAGCAGCATGGCTAAATCTGGAATATAATGGAATGAAAAAATACGCGGGTTGGAACATAGACATATCATGTGGGGTCGCAACCCTTGACCTCCAGCCGCCATCTTGAAAAAAGGGGAGAAAATATTTCCTCGCTATATCTCGTAAACTATCAATAAACGATCAATTAGACGTTATAAAAAATTAAAAGAAGTTAATTATAACAGAGTAAATGAGGAAAGTGAATACGTATTAATAAGAGAGAGAGAGAGATTGAAAAGCACAAATGGTTAAAGATAAGGATAAAGGAATGGGCATGAACTAAGAATCCTGAGCAAGAAAATTAAAAATGGGATTAGAAAGGATTTAAGACGGTATAACACGATGGAAATATCTAGATTAATAGAAGAAAACAAAAGTTTGGAAATACTCAGACAGAACATGTTAAATTTTCTACAACTTTATTCTACTTTACTTTTTATCGTAAAATTGAAAATATATAATGTAATATAATATAATATAATATAACATAATATATAGATATAATAAAAAAGTTACAATAAAATAACATCAGAGCAATATTATAGAGGGTTTTTGATAGAGTAATTTTCACTAAGAATTTGTTTAATTTCATTAATTTATAAAGTTGGCCCGGTTCTTGAATACTGGTCATCTTGAAATAAGGAGAGCAAATGGTTTTCACGTTGTATCTCGTAAACTAGCAATCCTAGTTTTATCGTAAAATGGAAAATAAAAAAATTATTAACAAAAATAACTAAAAATGTTTGAACAAATTTTCTTTTAGACCTTATAACTTTTTTCTGGTCATTTTACAATAAAAAGACATCAGAGCAATATTATAAAGGGTTTTCAACGAATAAGTTTCACTACAAATGTGTTTAATTTCGCTGAATAAAAACGAACCATTAGGATTAGTTTTTTATTATATATAATTTATTATTTAAAATAAAATAGGTACGCAACCACAAATACTACGGCCACTTGTTATAGAAAACAACGTCATCGAAGCAGTTAACGAATTTGTATACCTGGGAACGCTCGTCAATACTGAAAATGACACTACCGCAGAGATAAACCGCAGAATTTGCACGGGTAATAGATGCTATTTTGGGCTTAATCTCCTTTTTAAATCTACAGTTATATCAAGAAATACAAAAGTAAAACTCTACAAAACAATAATACGCCCAGTCCTAAAATATGGTTCAGAAATCTGGACTTTAACAAAAAGCAATGAAAACATGTTGGGATGTTTCGAAAGAAAAATACTAAGGCGAATCTATGGAGCGGTAAATGAAAATGGTGTCTAGAGAAAACGATACAACTTCGAACTCTATAGAATATACCATGAACCAGATATCGTAAAACACATTAAGATAGGACGTCTGAGATGAGTAGGCCATGTAATGCGGATGGATCATATAGGATCATCCATGATACTATGAATAACAAGATAGGATCTTCCCGTAGCACAAAATCGGTCGTGTTCGCGCATGCCGTCATTGGAGACCAGAATTTGAATTCTTGTTAAAGTTAAATGGGATTTTTATACATTCTGTGATGAAATTATTCGATTAGCAAAATAATAATATTAAAAAAAGGTTTAATAATTACAATAATCGTACACAAAAGGATATCTCCAAACTATTTATTAAAGATTATTTATTGACACATACAAAAAACTGACATTACGAACGTGCAGGTCTCCAATTACGTCACGACTTATGCGCAATATCTTATCTTCTTAATCATAGTATCATGGGATCATCTTTATGTCCACCATATAAAGATACGAGAAAACGTTCGCCAGCGACAGTGGGCAAAGATGGCTCGGCTTTCTCACTTAGAAATCTCAGCTTTAGAAATAATGATGTTCCGCTAGCTAATTCAGGATGTTTCTGTAAAATTTTGATGAATTCAGTGTCGCTTCTATATTCAGCATATAACATACATGTATTTTCCACCGTTCTATGCACACCTATGCCTCTTTATGACCAAGGAATATAGACGCATATGACATCACGTGTGGAAGAATTGGGAAATACCAAGTTGATTTCATAGATGCTGTTGTGGAACACGACAATTCGACCCTACTCCGTAGGCAACCATAGTAACTAACTTTTATCAAATTAAATACAACTACATAGTCAACTCACAGTACACCTCGGAAAATCATTGCGTCTGTCATAATTGTCAAAAAATTATTCGCAGTTTTTCTGTTAAAAAAAAACTCACTTGTTTGTTAACTGTGAACAAGTAGTCAACTGCGTGAACCATCCAATAAATAAGCCGCGCAATAAATCCGATAAAATCTGTTTTTGCGTCTAGGGATTTTCTGCCAAAGTATTGGTATGGTTTTTATTCTGTGATTAAATGGGCGCGTTCAGCAGGCGGAGCTGCTCCACAACTGTTGAGTAAATGTCTGCACAAAATGAAACCGCTACCGCTCCGCTACTTCCGGAGCGGCCTGTCAAATTTGGTAGCGTAAAAATGTATCGCTACCTCCATCCAACATGTTGAGAGAAATGTCATTCATGACATTTCTGTACTAAAATTGAGGGTTAGGTGTTTGTTTGTTTTGTTTTTACGTTTTTACTTCCAGCCATATATTACTTTATTATATGGACATATCCATTGAATTTATTTAACTTGTTTAGAGGTATTTCTTGATTGGATTTCTAATTCCTTTCCAGCTGTTTCCTAATAACAAAAAGGTGATCCATTATTTATCTTTACAATTTAATTACTGTTTGGTTCCATTCCTTCATGTTTTGTTCATACTTTCTTTTCACTTCATATATTAGCTATTAAAAATGTTTACGTCGAAATTGATCATTACTTATAGTTAATGTTATCTAAAAAGAAAACTCTGAAAACTTTTGTTTTCTACATCTATATAACTTTTATTATAATTTCGTCCCACTACAGCTATTTCAGCATTTTGTCTTTCTCAATTGACAAACAAATGTCTGCTTTACACTTTATAGTCTCTGAACAAATAAAGGAGGGGAAAGCTGTATGTCTCAAATTGGTCATTCAGAATTATATCTGTATATTTTAATACATCTCACTGCCATGAGAAGCATAATGTGATGATACACGGGTAATACGATTTTACAGCCGCGAGAATCAAATATCGAATACACACGCATTTGTAATGCTCACACATCACAAATTATGAAAGCTCTGAGAAGCAATTGTGGTCTCTCATATCAAAGTATCATTAATGCAGTTTAAACGTAGACGGCTGTAAGCAACAGAAACTATATTTGGCCTCTGAAATATGTGAACCAATGTTTGATTCTCACAGCCTGAAAAGTGGGTTACTGATAAAAACTACTTAAGTCAACTATTATATATTTATTTTTTAACGAAAACTATTATTTAAATACATTGTTATTTTAATAAGAAATTAACAAAAACTTTATATATTAAACAAATATTGTTTTCATTACACTATTTAGTTTCTCTTGTTTTTTTTTAACTCATTTTCACAGTATAAAGAATTGCACAGAGTACACAGTGAAATCAACAAACACCTACGGGCTAACAGTTGGAAATAAATAATATTCATTTAGAGCAAAATTGTATTTTTCTGTAAAATGGCCTATATTGTGGAAATGGACATATAATTGTAATAAACAATATTACATTGATAAACACGGTCACATGAATCATATGGACTTGTTTTTGTGTGAATCGGCATGTGATGCATACTGCTGTAATATACGATATCAGTCAACAAGGCTGCGTGAATCATATAGTGATTCTCACCTCTAACTAACACAAATTAAGGTTTTTTTTTAAAGAAATGTGTAGATATATACTTAGATTTTAATTTTGTGTGTATATAGAGTTAAAAAGATATACAGCCAGAAGGGTCCTTTTTTTTCACTATGGTGCAGTGTGAGGGTTCATAAATTTCTTAATATAAGGATTTGAAATTGTTCACTAAATGAATTATTATGATATAAAAGGTGAAGTGTGCATGTAGACTCTGTTTTTTGTTGTTGAAAGCTCTTTTGTGTTCTGGTATACATTTGTTTAAGGTTCTACCAGTTTAAGAGATGTAATATTGTATGTTGGGTTTTTGATTAAGTTTGTTATACCCCACTGTATAAATGTTTTTTTATGTTGGCTCTGGTGCTTATTATATTTGCTTAAGTAATTGTTTGTTCTGAAAGCTGGTGTTATTCCTCTCTGTTTCTGGTTTTTTAGTTCTGTTGTTATCATGCCTATAGATGTAATTATTGTTTCAATTAGTTGATGGTTTTATTACTTACATATCAAAGTCTTTCTTTCAGGCACTATATAGCTTTCCTTATTTAGATGATAATTGTGTGTAATGTTTAATCTAATTGTCAACTATCTAATATGTTGTTTCCAAGTAAGTGAAAATTTACTATATATTTACTGACGATTTAAAATAAACAAATGCCAGGCCGAAGTCTGCAAAAGGATATTGATCGCCTCTAAGTGGAGCACACAAAATGGTATTTGGATGCGTCAAAATGTCATAGTTTTCATTTGCACCTTCCTCATCCCCCAATAATATTCGAATATAGTAAACACAATTTAACCATATATTCTACTTTTGAAACCAAGGATCTAGGTGTGAACCTTGACTCTAACTATAAATCACACATTTCCACAACAATACAGAAATCTATGAAACTACTTGGATTTGTGAAGAGAACCATCAAAGATTTTTCTTACATCTCTGCTATTTGATCTCCTTCTCCATGGTTAGATCCCTTTTCATTTACTGGTCTACAGTTTTGTCCCCATATTACATTGCATCTAAACTGAAACTTAAGACTGTCCAATTTTCTGTCATGCCATTGTATGGATGCATGTATACTGTGAATATGTTGCATTAGAATGTATACTGAACTTCTCTTGAGGTATATAGAAATCAAAGAGACTTAATAGTTCTATTTAAAATTATCAACAGCCTGTGCACCTGCTTCAAACTTCTCTCCAAAATATTTGTTTATTATTCTCCAATATTGCAACCAGGTATGTGCAGACTTTTTATGTTCTTTTCATAGATTCAATTACTCTTATAACAGCTTTACTCCCAGAACTCTTCTATTAGCTAACTCTTCAAAGAAGCTCCAAATTTTTAATCTATCAGTTTTCCCCTTCAAAAGTGATAATTCTGATCCAACTTTGTAATACTTTCGACTTCAGCTTTTGTATTGTGTTTAGTGTTACATTATCTGCATGCATTAGATAACTTAATACCATTATACCTTGTGACTTTTTCTGAATTGATTTGTTATCTTATTTTGTGACTGTATATGTTATTTTTTTTGTAATCATACTATTCATATATTCTTCTTCCAAATCAGTTTATTGTATTAACTACATTTATAGCACTGTAAATAAAACTTGTAAAATGTTGTAAATAAAATGATATATTTTTAGTAGCTTTTGTTTTATTAAAATTAATTATTTTACAGAGGAAAGTGTGTTTATAAGCCAAATAAGAAAAGTTTGTAAATATAACATAAATATTAATGAACCAAAATATATACAAGTATCATCATTCTATTTGCCTTTTCGCCACATTAATAGATGTTCCACTTTTTATCTAAAGGAATTGTAGGGTATTGAATTGAAATGGGTATAACTCCTAAATTTCCTAGTTGCTGAGTAATTACCTAAAATATTTATATGTAGTTTTCAAAGAACTAATAATCTTTACTAAAACCTACTTCATCACATTCCCTACTCATGCGAAAATGCTTTACAAAAAGATCTCCCATATATTATTGGTGAATGGTTTCCTCATAAAAATTTTGATTAGGAGGCACTTGAGCTCTCTCAACATTATTTAGCTCTAATTCTTCATTTTGTGTCAACTGATCCACATTTCCAATTAGCTGGATATTATTTTCCTCGTCCGCAAGTTCTTCCACTAATACTCTAATTATGTCATTCCTTTCTATATTCCTATTATATGAATGTGACGTAAAGTTAAATAATATTTAAAAGTCAAGCTAAATTGGTAATCTACTGACAAACGTAAACAAAGAACAAAAATATTTAATTTTTAAAATGACAAATTATTTGACATTGACAGATAAGGTAGCGGAATCCAGCAGGTTTTGACTTATGACATTTGGTCCAGCGCTAACCGATGGATTCGGAAGTAGCGGAGCGGTAGCTGCTCCGTCTGCTGAACGCGCCCAATGTTATCTATCATCGTCAGTCAACGTCAAAGTCAAATGTCAAAATAATGTTAAAAAACGTATTTATTACATTATAGAAAGTTAATTATTATTATTTTCATTCGTTTAAGTTTAATCTTGTTTGTATATACTTTTGGTTTAGGTTTAACGAACATATTCTGCTATATACTACTGTATATTCCAAAATGTCCAGAAAAAGAGATATATCTGTAAGTAAACACCCCAAGTCACATAAATGCAAGACTAGAATTGTGCAGGAAATACAGTTCAAAGTTATAAATTAATTAAAATAAATAAAGATGTTAATCTTTGTTGCTTAATATGTTAATATTATATTACAACTGTAATATTTTTTTATCAAAATTCAAACTATAATAACCCTATGTTTAGTGCTTGTAACTTGAAACTGTATTTATGTTATCCTTGTAGAAATACATTCTAGTAGATGTAGATGTGTGAAATTTTAAACACTTTTTAGAGGGAAGAAATAGCCAAGCAATTTCTTTTGCCAGAAAGGCAGTCCAAAATTGATACCCTGTTAAAACAAGATGGTCAAGCCTATTGTATTTGTAGATCATCTGATTCATCTCGATTTATGATAGGTTGTGATGCTTGTGAAGAATGGTATGGTGATTTTTTTTAAACTTTAGAAATGTGCTATTGTTTTTTATTGTAGGTATCATGGAGATTGTGTTAAAATATCAGAGAAGGATGCAAAACTTATAAAACAATATATTTGTGTTCGCTGCAAGGAGGAAGATCCATCTTTAACAACTAGATGGAAGACCAAAAAAGAACATGATGAAACTTTCTCTTTAATTGGACAAGAAGAACGAAAATCGAGAAAAAGAAAAGAAAGGGGTGAGAATAAGAATGATAAAAAAATTAAAAAATGTGGAGAGTGCATGGGCTGCTACAGAACAGAAGATTGTGGTAGATGTGATGTATGCACCAGAAAGAATAGACATGGATCATCTAAAAATAGAGAAAGGTGTAAGCAAAGGATTTGTGTAAATGCTTTGGGAGGGTAAGATGTATTTATTATTTGTTCAGTATTAAATTGATTCTAAAGAAACATAATTATAGTAATCAAATCAGATGTCTCATAACTGAGGCAGATACAAACTTCATTTATTTTGTAGGTAGCAGTAGAGTATAAGAATACAGCCTTTACTAATTATTAGAGATGAAAATCCCACTGAACCTATAAAAATTATATGAACAAGCGGAATTTTGCTTGGAATCTCAATTTTTACTATAAACTTGGATTCTAAATTAACTTTCAAATATCATATTATTGAAACTTCAACTAAAGCCTTAAAGATGTTGGGATTTATTCTTAGAAATTGTAATCAGTTTTTTAATCACTAATTTAAAAATGTTATACTTTAGTTTAGTTCGATCAGTTTTGTAGTATGGTTCTCCCATTTGGTCTCCATCATATAATAGTGGCATCTACATTATCAAGAGGGTTCAAAATAAATTTTTGAGGGTATGTGCTTACAAGATTGGTTTTATCAGACAACAATATACATAATGATGATATATGTTCAATTCTTAATATCTCATCACTACATCATAGAAGGTTTGAAGCAGATTTATGTTTAGGTCTTAATCGCCAAGAATCATGAGTAGAAAATTGTTGCTTGTTATTGTCTTGCATTCTTCATCTCTGTTCAGACACCTTTTTTTGGATATCACTGCTATCTAAACATAACCATTGAAGTTTAACCTGCAAGATGACACATTAACCAGGGTATGGTACATTGAGCCAGAATTGAGAGTTGCACAAAGAGCTAAAATTCTATCATTGTTCATACTACATGTTTTAGTGTAGCTAAACCCCAGTGGAAAGTGGTAGAGCCTAAGACAGTCTCAGCAAAACAAAAGTGGGATTCTTGATGAAGCTTTGTATTTAACGAAGTAACCATATAAAGAGCTGTCTACTTTGAATGATAGAAATATTTGCATTTTTGATTTTCTATTCCATGGTCCAATTTGAATATAATAAAAAGAATAACAAACACATAACCAGGTGGATACTAGAAAAAAAGTAGACCAGAAGAAAGATGCTGAGGTGCACCCAACTGGAAAATCCAAGTAGAGAATAGAATACTATGACAGTGAAGCAGTACCATTAATGATGGTGATGAGTCCTTGGTCTAATCTGTTTTGTACTTCCATTTTTTTTTCTTAACTAACTACAATTTCTAATTATTTCAAACTGTATTAATCTATTTTTATTACTGCTAATTCTGTTTTGTTTATTCGCTACTAACATGGGTGTATTTTATTTTACTAAATATTTTAAATCTAAACTTCTATACTGACATTGTATTACTTTTTTTCTCTACAGAGTCACTGGTAGTGTCAAAGAATATTGACATCAATTCACTACTTATAATATGATTTGTTTAAAATATGCATAATAAATAAATAATAAAATGACTGTATTCAATTTTAAAAATACAAAAAACATAGTATGAAGTTTCGTACCATCTTTTATTTTATTTTTAGTGCTAGGAGAAAAAGGAGAGACTCTAGTTCAGATAGGGAGCAATCTCACAATGACCATCTAAAGACAGACTATCCTAGGCACTGTTATGGGCCTAAGTGTACAAACAGTGCAAGATATGGCTCTAAATATTGTTCTGATCAGTGTGGCATGAACCTAGCAAGAACTAGAATTCTTCAAATTCTTCCACAAAGGTTACATGAATGGAGTTTAACTCCCCCAGCTGCAGAGGAAACTAATAAAAAAGGTACAGTTATTTTTAAACTGACTAAGCAGGTACTTAGTTTTTAATACTTTGATTTCAGCTCTTGATCAAATTAGGAAGCAGCAAGTTGAAGTCCAACAAATTCTGCAAGAATTAGATAAACGCCATAGAGAACTTGATGTTGTCATAGAAAGAGCCAAGAATGCAACTATTGATCCCAGACTAGAACATAATGAAGATGAAGATACTGAGACCTCAATGTATTGTGTAACTTGTGGTCTGGAGATCCACTCAAAAACAGCTTCAAAGCATATGGAGAAATGCTTTAACAAATATGAATCACAATCTTCATTTGGGTCTGTGGTTAAAACAAAAATTGAAGGTAAATTAAGGCATATTTGATTTTATTTTACTAAAGTATACTAAATTGAAATTAATCTAATATGACATGATATATTCTAATAATTTTCTTTAATAGTTTGTCATTCTGATATTCCACAACAAGTATTTCTTGTTTATTTTATGCTGTGATTTCATGACTTGATATTTTGGGACTATATCTTAACACATAACTTTAGGTGTTCCATCCCTTGTACATTATGTTTAGTTACGATCTAGTTTCTAGTTCCACATCTCATATGATTCTGTTTGTTCACTAATTTCCTTGTTTAAGGTCCAGGCCTCCATTTCAACAGTGTGGGAAGCACATAGGAGTGTAATATTCTTACTTTAAGTTGTTAATCAAGATCACTACTTGAAATCATTTTTCCTATTCTTTCTTCTCTTTATTCGTTTTAATAGGTAATGAAAATTAATTTTTCTTAATAGATAATTATCATATCTACCATTCTTGCACATTCTGACAACAAAACCTATGGAACCAGGTGTATCTTGTGGATGATCTGCCTCTGCCTTTTTTACCTTCAACTTTCTCTGTATGGAAAACTTGGGAATTTCGTATAGTTGCAATCTGGGAGGAACCATAAACAATAACTGACTTTGTTTTTCCAATGTATTTGTCAGTTATATGAAATTTTATTTCAGTATTAATAAAATTAGGATATTTTTTTAAGGAAGTAGCATATTCTGCGATTTTTACAATGTAGAACATAGAACATATTGTAAGAGATTGAAAGTATTGTGTCCAGAACATTGTAAGGATCCGAAAATAGGAGATCATGAAGTTTGTGGATGTCCATTGGTCAAAAATGTGTTTTCTTCTACTGGAGAATTTTGTAGAGCACCAAAAAAATCATGCAGTAAACATCAGTTTTGGGAAAAGATTCGTAGAGCTGAGGTATGTATTGATTTTTATATAATTCTAATGTAAGTTATGTTAATAATAGAAACTCATTTAAATTTGTCAGGGTATTTTGTTTATTTTTATAGCTGGTTATGTTAATTTACTAAGTGGAAAATAGTACTAAAAGAGAAACTTACTAATACATGAATATTTGGCTATTTAATCTACACGACAGCTATTGTCGAAAGTCAATAGAAGATGTTCATATGTTGTCAATCACAAGTTTTGAAGAGATCTTGTCGAGTCCAACAAATTTTCGCAGGAAAATTCTTAACGCAGCTGTTTTCTAATGTGCAACTCCTGAAACTGTCATTCTAACGCTGTATTACAACTCGATCAATTCAGTTTGTTTCTTGTTTGAATGGCGTGTTTTTATGATAAAATCGACGAAACATTATTTGCCAACAATAATAACGCCATCTAAGTGAAGTTTGACACCCCAAAAATATTTTTGTCGAATTTTTTACTATACAACCAGAGATTGAAGAGGACTTGTATTTTCTTAAAAAGAAAAGTTCCCCGAAGTTTTATAGCTTCTGTAACTACGTCATCTCCCGGAGCCCTGTTGTTTATTTGTTTTTTTGAGTGCATATTGTATATCATCTTGACTAATTAATGAAAAATCCTCAGATTTCTGGTTTTGTACCTTTTGTCTATGGTTTTGATTTATGTTAATTGTTTATTTGTTTTGTATTTAATCTAGTGTAGAACTCTTCTACTATTCCTAGTATTTTCTGTCTGTCTGCTGTTACATCACCATTTTTATCCTTAAGCTGGAAAATTTCTTTTCTACTTTTCACCATTTTTTTGTCTCATTACCTCCATGCTCCTGTTTTGCTCTATAGTTTGTACAATTTTTTCTTATTTAAATTTCCTAATATATGTTCTCACTGCTTTCGATACGTCTTTATTGAGTTCCCTTATACATTGTGAGTTAATGTGCATATCACTTTGTAACTGCCTTCTTTCTATTAATTTGAGTATTGTTTCTAAAGTAATGTTTTCATCTCGTTTAGTCTTTGAACAAAATCATGCTTGTGCTACTTTAAGTGTGTCAACTATCTGTTTGTTCAACTCATCTACACTGTTTGATATTTTTTTTAATGCCTCTGTATTTCCCAATAATGATTTTGTAATTATCCTTTTTCATTATATTTTAGATCGACCTTGAAAAGGTTCGCCAGTGGTTAAAACTAGACGAATTGCTAGAGAAAGAACGACAGATAAGAACTAGTATGGCCAATAGAGCTGGTGTCCTGGCGTTGATGTTGCACAGTACATACAATCACGAATTAATGGAAAGAATTTCTGCTGCACAAGACCAACAGAACAAACTTAATCAGAGAGACGAACGTGTTAGTTCTAGATATAATTAACCTTTAGGATTTTTGGCTTGTTCTTTTTTTTTCCTAAAAATAGTTTATCAAATAAAAGAGTAGAAATTATTATTTGTATTTTTATTATCTAATAGATTGAGGGTAGCGAGTGCAATGAAGAAACATTTGAGTTAAATGACAAAGTAGTATCTCCTATTCTAAACCAAGTTTAGAAGCCAACTAAAGTTCATTCGTTTAGCAAATTCCCATCTGTCAACAAACGCACGTGTTGATATTCGCCGTCTCATTCGTCAAGAGGCTATTAAATATAATTTATTACCTTAAGCCAGATATATTCTCATGTTACAGATCCAAACTTGCCAGCATATTTAAATTGTATCGTGTTGATTTTTAAGTTAATATATTGTGTTATATTTATGTTATAGTTATTGTTCAGTTATTTACTGGTCGTGTTATTTTTTAGAGTTTAGTTTAATTGTGATTTAATGATTAAATTTCAAGAAATTCTTACACTAATAGTTTCAAAAGTAAATATTTTTAAAAATCATATGATACACATCAGTACGACCCTGTTTGGCTTTCACGTGCTTCTGTTGACAATTGGAAATATGTAAAGTGAATGAAGTTTAAGCGAGGATCAAGTGCTGGCCATAACTGTATACAATGAAAGAGCATGTGAGAGACAAGACTACATTTATAAAACTAACCACAACCTACAACAAAGTGTGGAGAGAGAGACTAATGTACATCCAAAAACATCTACATCTCTGCCCTTGAATCTACCCTTTCAAAAGATCTGAGCTTATTGAACAAATATTTTGATAACACAGGTTTGAAAAAACTAATTCATATCAAAAAATGTTTAGGACGTTAGGAGAGAGAGAAAATATACTTTATTGATACTAATTACCAAAAGGCCATCGACTGAAGGCAGTTGTTTTTTGACAATTGGTTCACGAGGATACCGCTTATGATATATCTGACCAAAGAGGGCATTTTACCTTTGGGAACAACAGTAAGACTTAACCGTGTTCCTGGAGTTGTGATGCCAGCAGAGGTCATATGGTAGAGAAAATAGCCAGTATAGACAATGTCAGTGTAGTGTCCTGGTTTGATAATAAAATCGTTACTACAATGCCAAGTGAACCATAGGAAGATAAAAGAAGATTTTTCAAACAAGAAAGTATACATAAAATGATACCTTGTCCTAATCTACAACTACATGGGAGGTGTAGATCTCCTTGATTCCATATTAGGATTTTATTGTATAAAAATCAGGTCGAAGAAATATTATTTACGAATATTTTTTTCATTTCATTGACATGACTGCCGTGAAGTGTTGGTTATTAGCCAAAAGAGCGAAGAAATTTGATGTACCCCTTTTGAATACCAAACTAGCAATAACCGATGCTCTATCCAAAGCCGGAAAACTAATTAAACAGAACAGAGTAGGAAGACCGTTAAGTAGTAGCATTCAGCAGATGTACGAGAACAAACGAAAAAAGGGACCCACTAAAGAAATACCCCAAGAAGACATCTGTAAAGGTGGGCTTAGGTATTGGGATGAGAGCACTAGGTCAAGATGTAAATTTCCAGCTGTACAGGGAAAACATATATAGTGTGCACAAAATACACAATACCGTTGTGTTTTGATAAAGAAACTGTTATTTGCAGTTTCATACTGTATATTCACTGTAGCTTCAAAATAGTTTGACTTTAATATTACATTGTTGCATGATGTTCCATATTTGGCACCAAAAAAATTTTTTTTGTCAAAGTTTTCCCCTTAGCTAAATTTTTTTCATTATTTTTACGTAAAAATATAATTAAATTCTTATCTGAAAATTTATCTTTGACAAAAAACAAAAATTCATGCGGTAAAGGGTTAAAATAATTTTTCTCTTAGCGGTGCTTCGTTTAAAAATTTGCTGATTTCAAGTAGCAGTATAATAAGCATCACGGTTTTTGGATTGAAATGTTTTATTTTTCATTAGAAGAGGTTTTTCCCATCTCAATATCGTAAGTCTAATTTTTTATTTCTTTTTTTACGATCTTATTTGGCCTAATGGAGAAAAAAAAACATCAAAAACAATCAATTTCATTGTAAACGAAAATTGCAATTTTAGAACGCTTAGGAAAAGGAGGATCTATGGCAATTGGAAAACATTTTAATTTAGGCGAATCAACCGTAACAGCAATTAAGAAGAATGGAGTTGCTATAAGCTATAATTATATATATCTATAATTTCTGGTACAAAATTAAGCGACAAATTTCCATCTTATTCAAGGGGTGTATCATTAGAAAGAGCAATCGCAATTGGGATTTAGGAACTAATTCAAAAAAGAATTCCTGTAAGTGTTATTTAATCCAGGAAGCTCTTCAGTTTTATGCGTTAATGAAACAGTCAGAGCCACCAACTTCCACTTTTTTAGCTAGTAAAAAATTTTCAGCTAGCAAAGGATAGCTAATGGGGTTTATAAAAAGAAATGCATTTTATAATATCAAGATCACAGGAGAGAGTGCTCCAGCAGATAAAGCAGCAGCAAAAATATTTCCACATGAGCTAGCGAATATTATTGAAGATAGGGACTATTGTGCCTATCAAGGATTTAACGCTGGTGAAACGGGACTGTATTGGAAAAAAATGCCTAACCGTACTTACATCGAAAAGGATGAAAAAACTGCAAGTGGACATAAAGCAAGTAAAGATCGAGTAACGTGTTATGGAATGCAAATTGTAGATTCCTCATGCCAGTTCTATTATCGTCCGTTTGCTTTAAAAATTGTAGAAAGCACAGATTTGGGCAGTTTCCTCAATTAATTTCAAACGTAAAAAATCTCCGGATTTCTATTATTTATGTTTATTCTTATATTTGACATAATGACGGTATTAGATTTTTGTTTTGATACAGGGCAGCGACAACGGCTGATACGTATTTCGACCTCCTTAGGTCTCATCAGAACGGTATAGCCACTGCTCTGAACCAAAACAAAAATCTCTCCCGTCCTAGACAATAGTTATTAAAATAACTATATAAGGACGTAACTACGCCATCTAAAAACAAAAAGAGAAATCAAACGATTTCTAAAAAAAAAATTTGAATTCGGTTTCGCTAGGTAGAAATCGTTTGATTTCTCTTTTTGTTTCTTATATTTGACTTGTAAAAGTACTTTCTGTATTATTATTACCAATAAATTATCATCGATCTATTTTGTAAAATCGATTCTTGTGATTCTTTTATTATTAACAAACTTCGGAACAAAAAAAAATCGGAATAGCATTTTGTAATATTCATTTATTTGCAAAAGCTTAAATATTTTCAGTCTCACGCTTGTTTTTACAATAATAAATGTTCGGCCCCACCAGCCGAACATCAGCTGGTGGGGCCCTTTGTGTTGCTTGGTTCACTTGTGGTGGTTGTTGTTGTTTTATACTTACTGTCAGGTGTCACAGTTTTTGTTAAACGGCAAGTATTCCCGCTACCCTATATACATCGGTGTTACGATAGAGCATTTCCCGTGTGCAATAGGTCGTGGAAGGGAATTAGGTAAATAGGGAAGGCAATCAAGAGTTAAAAGTAAACAAGTAAAGAAAAACAACTTTTTAATCGCAAAATTGGTCCCTTATAATAGACAATAAAATATTTTGTTGAAACACAAAATAGTCTAAACTAAGATATAAAAATATCTGAAGTAAAAAATTATTCTAATTAGATATACAATGTCATATACATGTGGATAAGTGTAATAATATATAATGTTGATCACAGTCTTCCAATAACAACGGTTAAGTCTTTTGATTAGTAATGATGGTTATATTTAAATTCGAAATATTACAATGGACAAAATATTTTTAAGTACCGTGCAGAAGACGTGACGTATTTCAACTTTAAGATAATTATATATGTAAATCTTTCAAGTTGATTGCTGATTCTGAAAACTTTGGGTAATTTTCATTGTAACTAGAGCAAATAGACTATGATTTCTAATTTGATTCATAGAAATTTCATAATTTTACAGCCTATTTTACAACTTCAATGTGAAGAAGCTACAATGTATTCCTTCTAAAAGTAACCAAAATAATCAAATATAATTAAATAACTGTGTAAGTCCCAAAATTCAATGTTTCTTTAATTTTGGCTGTCCTGCCCAATAAGATGTACAACGTTCTAATACTTAGTAGCGTCATTAATACTTATACTACCCTGTACGAGAGTAGTTAGTAGTGGCTTTGTATTTTAAAATATGGATATTCAAAGAAAAAGAAAAATAGCGAAGGCAGTGAAGTAAATAATCGAAATAAGCTGAGATGTGGTGGTAAATCTTATGTTAATAAACAGGTTATGATGAAACTTACTAAGATTCCGCCGAAAACGATATTTTTGTACAAAACGTGTGGGATTTTAAGGCATGTATTTGATTTTGGGCTACTTGAAAATGCAAATATGCAAGCAAAACAATTCCTTTTGATCTAGGGTTTCGCAGCCTACATACCTGATTAGCCTTGTTCATATTTAAAAAATTAGCAAATACGGCATAAAATCTACGACGATCTAGCAAACAGTACAAATTATTACTGATTTTTATACTGTTCCAAAGGGCTGAGACATAGTTAAAGCGTATAGAAAAAAATTTGAAACCATTTTTGCTAGTAAATTAATTTAATATTATTATTGTCAGTTTATTTTTGGTACTTAGACCGTTATTTAATTACTTTTCATTTCATGTCCATTTAATTCTACGATATTTTAATTTTATCACTTTCTTAAATAAAATATATTAACGTCTTTTTGAGAACTACCTTGGCTTTAATTACTAGCTAGCCTAAAAATATATATAGCTTATCAGTTGCACTAATACAATGTGAACCAACTGAAAACGTAAATTATTTATAAACATGTGAAGATTTGTCGGGAATCTTTACATTGTGTAAAATAGATGATTTTTACTATAAATTAACTTTTGCTTTCTATAGTGAAGTGAGCTTTGTTTACTTCACAAATCTAGCTTGGCACTTAAAGTTGGGACAAAGGGAATGAGTGGAAATAAATCGAATATACAAAAATCAGTCGGAAGATATTTCGAAATCGATTATTTGAAATCTGCAAAAAGATTGAGGTGATTGAGAAAAAGAGTAAGAAATGTTTAAGTAAACAACTGAAATTGTTGACGTCCAAAGAGGGAAGATGCAAAGAATAAATTTTATCGGAAATACCTGATATTTGACAGAAACTAGGCGGAAGACAAAAAAGACGATTGAATATTAGACGATGGTATGTATTTAGTTAAAGTGATTATTAAGAAGTCCCCATACATATCAGCAGAATATCTTTGCTCATATCGACACGATATCGAATATTTATTTTCGATTCGCAGTCTGAGATCTTATAATACCCCGCCAAAATCTTTTTTTTAATAATAGTTATCGTTAACGTGTTACAAAGTCTTTGATAAAACATTATTGCACGTTAATAATGACTAAAGAACTTCTACTAGGTAGGTATAGAGAAACCTTTATAATCACTTTTAACTACAAATCACGTAACAGTTAAAAAAAAATTAAAAAAAAAAGATTAATCTGGGTTAACACCGATAATTTGAATCAAAATTTAGTTTAGCATATACTGATATACTCCAAGAAATTAACGCACCATCTACAAAAACAAAAAAAGCGATTCATTGGTATTTTAAATTTAATTGTATTTATTTTTGTATTGAATATACCATGTATTTGAAATGTTTTTATCAGGTTACTTGTTTTGTTTTTGTTTCAACCGGTTGTAAATTTGTTATTGTCAATAAGAGGTTAGTGTCATTTTCAAGTCGTTGTGTGAACTATTACTGTTTGTTGCTAACATTTTACTCGAGAATCGAGAAATTTGGCTAATGAAGAGTGTGATCAAATAGTGGTTTTGCATGGAGAAGGTTAGAGTTACAGACGCTCGGCGTACACCATACAACGGTCTCACGAATGATGGAACGGTACAGAAAGAGCGGTAGTCATTCCAGGACAAACTCGACATCGTGTAACAACGCCTATTAAAGACCATGTTTTACGATTTCGCACCTTAAGACAACGACTTGTAACTACCAGAAGCTTACAATTCCAACTTGAAGACGTTCATAATGTTCGATTCAGCAGTGAAACTGTTCGCCAACGCCTCAAGGAAGGTAATTTGGTAAATCGTATATCTGCCAGAGGACCAGCCTTGACAGTAGCTCATCGCAAAAAGCGTTAGAATTTGCACAAAATCATGTCCATTGGTTGGAGGCTGATTGAAATAGAGTGCTGTTGACAGATGAGAGTAGATTCAGTCTTTACAATTCTGATAGGCATATTCGCTTATATCGACGTCAGAACGAACGGTATGAACAGTGTAACATGCGGGGAGCGATGATATTCGGTGGAGGGTCGGTTATGGTCTGGGGTAGCGTTTCTTTAACAGGTCGTATAGATTTAGTAGTATTGGATTTAACATGAATATATAATAACGGTACTTCAAGGTCATGTTGTGCCACTTGCTCCTTATATTGGCTAAAATTTTGTTCTAATGCACGACCGCACGTTGCAACTATAGTGCAAAATTATCTAGAGGAAGTTGGAGTCGACATTATGGGATGGCCAGCGAATAGTGCCGATCTCAATCCTATAGAGAATGTTTGGGACTTGCTTGGTAGACAACTGCAGGATTCCCCTAATCAACCAAATACTCTGCGGGAACTGGAACAACGTCCTATCAAATTTTGGAATGAACTGTGTGAGAATACCTTAAGACCGTTTATTTCGAGTATGAATCATAGATGCCAAGCTGTCATTCGTAGCAGGGGTGGAAATACGTCTTATTAAGCAAAAAAATTTGAACAATTTCAATTTTTAGAATTACAGTAGACTCCCGTAAGTTCGGCCTCGGTTAGTACGGTCTCCGCTTAGTCCGGCCGGCTCTCTGAGCATTAGTCACACACTTAGTGAGCGCCAGCCAGACGCGAGCAGGTAAAGCGCTCATCTTTACGGTAGGCCTAGTCAGTGATTCTTGTTTCACTTGCGATTTTTACTGCTTATATAGACAGTATACTTGTGTGTGTGGACAATAACTGTTTCGCGTCGTGCATTAAACTGCTTTAAAATGAGTAAAACGCGTAAACGTAAGTATAATGAAACAGAGACTACAAGCTCTGAAAAGATTGGACAAAGGAGAATCCGTGCAAAGTATTTGCAGAGATTTAAACGTGGGCAAAAGTACAATCAACGATTGGCGGCGCAATAGAAAAACTATCGAAGGCTTTTGTACATAGATTGAAACTGAAAAAGTTTTACAAAAGCGTTGCTTTGAGATCAACATTGAAAAGGAGCTACACAACGAGGTTTTGAACGACGAAGGAATCGCCGAGTGTGTCATTCGCCAAGAAAATGAGAAGGATAACGACACAGATGCTGCTGAGAATGAAGAGGAAGATGAAGAAAATAACATGAGCCACGCTGAAGGCAAAGCAGCTTTGCAACTGGCAGCTACCTACGTCGAACAGCAAAAAGAATGCATCGATGTAATGATTATTAAAAAGTGGCGTGACTTTGCACATCAAAAATCATTAGAAAAGAAAATTTAGAAAAAAATTACTGACTATTTAAGTGTTTAAGAAGCCAAACCACCAATGTGCAATATTTTTAAATTTTATTAGGCCTAGAGTTCTGTAAGTATTGTTTTATAGTATTTTTGTAACGGTCTATCTTTTCATATGTATTAAATATATGTCAGAGTATTCCTCTGTGTTGTCTTCTACTTAATGTACAAGTGTTTTGTTTTTTCTAGATCCATACAAACAATAAATAGGCATTTTTTAGATCAAGATTAAGCATCGGTTATTTCGGCTACTTTAAGTTCGGCCTAGGGTCCGGTTCCGAGGTGGCCAAACTTACGGGATGCTACTATAGCAATTTTGTTGTTCGTTGTTTTAAGATTATGTAAGAATATTGAAAATAGTTAGCGACATTACCAAATCTGTTTGTTTTACAAAGTAAATTAATACGAAATAAAATGCCATTCATTTCAGTTACTATTTTCATGTTTAATAGTAAGTTTTAAAATGTTGCGTTAATTTCTTGGAGCTGTGTATAGATAAAAGGTTATTTTTTCATTGATAAAAATATTTGTCAATTAAGCAGGACGGCCAAATTTAAATAATATTCAGACCCAGCCATCATTTTTGTGTGCGCTGAATCCGAATCTGAGCTCCAAATTGCCAAATTGGCTCTGGTTTTTGAGATATTCTAACCTAAAAGTGCAAAAATAGCGGGTTTTGGCCGTTTTTGAGGTTATGTAGCATCGTAATATAATTTTTCTCCCAGAAACTGTTGTCATATATAATGATGAAATTACCACCTTAATGTATAAATGTTTCTAAAGTACAAATGCTTGTTTTCGCATTTAAATTACTTACTAGAAAATGTAGGTGCATTCAGTAAGAGATTTCACAAGAGTTCAGGCAGAAAAGCGTCATTTTCAGTAAGAGATTTCACAAGAGTTCAGGCAGAAAAGCGTCATTTTCAAGGTCGTCGGGATATACGAATGATGGCAGATTATTACCGGTACTTAATAGAAGTGACGTTTCGGTTAAACATAAACTAAGACACTCAAACGATCGTTTAACTTAAAGCGAGATATATTTATTATTACTATATAATACAAGATTGACTGCTGCAATACAGTGGCGTTCCCCCAGTGCGACAGAGAAAACTGACGCAAAGCAGTTTGCATGTCTCTCTAATGAGTCGGTTTTATCGACCACGTGACCTTCTCATTCGCCATTTAGGTCACGTGCTCGATAAACCTGGCAAATTATAAAGAGATGGAGGAAATTCTTTGCGTCAGTTTCCTGTCGCACTGAGGGGCTGGTACTGCAACGATCAGTCTCTTGTATTCTGTGTCTTTGAGAAAAAATTAACGGTTTTACATAACCTCAAAAATGGCCGAAAACAATAGACATATAATACAAATTAATAGACTGAGCGCTGCAATGCAGGACTGTTTCCCCAGTGCGACAGAGAAAACTGACGTAAAGCGGTCCCTGAAGTGGCCGGGTATATCGACCACATGAAGATCACGTGGTCGATAAACCCGGCCCATTAGAAAGATATGCAGGGACGGCTTTGCGTCAGTTTTCTCTGCCGCATTGGGAGAACGGACCTGTATTGCAGAGCTCAGTCTATTTGTATTATAATATGTATATGCTGAAAACAGCTATTTTTCACTTTTAGGTTAGGCATTCTCAGAAACCAGAGCCAATTTGGCAATTTGAAGCTACTTAGTATTCAACGCACCAAAAACCTTCGAAAAATTGTACTCTGTTTTTTGGGTCTCAGGCTTGTCGTCCAGTGTTATCTTTTGTTTTATTATCATCAGCGATTGCTTGATTATACCACATATTCTTCCACAGTGATAAATGGTCTCAATGTTAATTAAAGTCATCCTTCATTAAAGACTGTAGCACTTCAATGATAGAGCCTATATATATATATATATATATATATATATATATATATATATATATATATATATATATATATATATATATATATGTAACTGGGAATTAATTTTGTGCAAATTTAAAAACATAAGAAATAATCATCATATTTATAATATACCGTCTACAGAAAGTTCTATTCGCAAATTATCTTAATGCTTTATTTCGAATTGTATATTCTAAATGCCAAGCTTAACTAGTAGTTGTAAAGTGAAATGTACAGATCTTTAAATTATCATTAACGAAAATATCAGTTATAATGATTGGAAGAATATTAAGGACTTTCTATTTATAAGACAATTTATATTTCTAAATGGCACAAATTTCTAAACATTGTCTGTGTATATTGAAACCTTAATTTCTCAGTCGTTTTATTTTTTCATAACGAATATAAAAAATATTGATTTCCTAAAAATAAATAAAAGATACAGGAAACAATGCGACAGATAAGAAAACAGAAATTGTGATAATTGGAATTGGAATGAAATTATTTGGAAAACAATGTGTGAAGTAGATAAAACAAAACAATACAGATCTGTTTTAGTAAATATAAACACAAATGATTACATTTTATGAGATTTGTTGATCGATGATTTGATTTAGTAGGAACCAAACTGAGAAATTGGTAAGACCACTAAACTGATGTGTTAAAATTAAAACGAGTGCAGCAAGAGAAAGAAATATCGATTTAACCATTGGGCGTAATATCCCAACGGAATTTAGAAATTTCGAGATCTTTTTCGGTTTTTAACTAATTGTGAGATCTTCGTTGTACAAAATTTGGCACAATTTTAATTATCTAAATTTATGGCAGTGTCCTTAATTAATCCAAGTGACGTGGACTTAAAAGTCTTCTTATTGTCTTGGGGTTTTAATAAGTCCACGGGTAAGAAGTCTTCATAATCGTTGATACTTTTAATTAGTCCATGGGAAAGAACTTTTCTTATGTGTTTTAATAGTTTGCAGTGCATCAACCTAAAGAGTCAAAGAAAAATAGCAAAATATAATGTATTGTTATCATTTAAAAATGTTGTGATGGACAAATTTTTTTCAGGAGCAATTTGTTGGTGTGATATACAAAGCGTCAATTTATCAATGAGCATAACTAGTAACAGAATTATATTTTTACGTCTGAATGGAAGATAATAAGTGAAAAATACCAGGAAGATGTAAATTTTGGGGCATTAATCCTGTCGGACGTATTAAATTCTTAGCAGCATTCTAATTTTTTCATTAATATTTCTTTAAAAACATTTAAACGTGGTAGTTTACTTGGCGGACAAAAATACAGAGGGCATTTTTGCAGTCAGACACTGCAGAGTTGTAAATTTATAACAAGATCTACAAGTTGTCAGTGGACGACAGCGAAAATGTTCCCTGCATTTAATTCGTCAAGCCTATTATCAAGCTCTTTATTGCGCATTTCTGAAAAAAAAAATCGACTGTTGTTGATAATTTTATTGATTGTCGGAAAATAACATATTACAGCTGCAACATTTTTTGTCCGTCAACATTTTCCACGTGCTTGTCACTCATAAGTTTCCAAAAATATAACGCTGTTCGAAAATTTTTGTCAAATTGACACTTTTAACAACATATTAAAAAAATGCTCCAGTTGGGAACAGTATTATAGTTATACGTACAATTGGAAGATAATAAATAGAAATAATACTATTCGATAATATATTTATTATCATCATAATCAGTAGTACTTCATTAAAGGTATTGAAATGGTATGCATACCGGATAAAACACAGAGGTTGTTTTTATAGTGTAAAGATGTAAATAGAAGCTTCTACGTTTCTATAAGATGGCTGCTTGACGAGCTAGTGCAATATTGTAATTAATAATCATAAAATTATGTGTCCGAAATGTTTAATGCACCATAATGTTTGTTAGTCAACATTTTCCTTGCGTTTTCCACTTATTATCTTCCTATTAAACGTAAAGATATAATGCTGCGTATACTATTTCCTATCATTGTCAAATTGATCCTTCTCACAGTGTCTCAAAAGAAACATCCAATTTCAGATTTTCTGACATAAACAATTATCTGTCACAGCATTTTCACCAATTTGCGAAGTTATAGTTTGTTATTATTTGAATTCTTAGGTTGATGGACTGTAGACTATAAAGCTACTATATATACAAATTCTTATTTAGGACTGTATTAGTTTTTAATAGTCCTGAAGGTCAGTTCGATTTACATTAAGCAAGCTTTGGTAATTTTGATCGAACTGTTTATTGCAATTTTTAAGAAGTGAATCATAACAGAAACTCAATTACACAGTTGTTCGCTTTTATCTAGTTTAGTTTATCACTTGTAAAAAAGCGTTGAGCGCTTCAAACGATTACTTTGCACGAAAAAATAATATAATACATCTCCTCAAAAGACAACAACATCCCCATAGAACTTACTTCAATGCTCGAAGTAAGGGCCAGAATCAAATGTCTTAAGAACAACAGATCCCTAGGAATCAACGTAGATAATCTTTAAAAGCCAAATCTACTAAAATTGTCAGTCTGGAATGAAGAACAAATGACAAAAGAATAGCACACTGGAATTATCTGCAAACTACAAACAAAGAAGATCTATTAAACAAAGTCTAAAATCTCTTGAACACAGTGTACAAGATTATCCTCCAGCACCTTATTCAGTTGTCTAAGTTCACAGGTAGAATGACTCCTTGGTGAGTACCAAAGTGGTTTTATACCGGAAAAGTCTATAATGATAGTCTACTGAGTAGGTATCAGCTTTTAGAACTTCAAAAGAAAAGAATGTGAAGACCCGGATAAACGATGTAGTAGAAAGGAAAATGTCAGAAAGATAGCCAGAATAATGTAAGAGGGCAAAAGGAAATGAGCAAATGGAAGGTAGCTTTAAAGACACTCCCAACTTAAATCCAAAAATAATGGTCTAGAAAAGTCACAGCACTTGGGCACCTCCACCTCTTCAGTGATTGTAAAATACAAGTTCACACTATATAATCCTTATAAATCTTACTTTTAAAATCTTTATAATAGCAAAAATGATTTACTTCAAACAGATAAAAGCGAACAACTGCCAATTATTTTAAATGAAATGCTTTCATGGCAGATTTGTTATTCAGCTTAAATCAAAACACCTTCTACAACAAACACCGAATACTACACGAAGAGTACAAAAATAAAATATATAATCCAACTACTATTATTTGATTTAAGCAAGAAAACAAAAATTGCCGTTGCGATTAGCAAAAAGTAACCAAAAATTCACCCAGAATATAACACAAAAATAAATATTAGTTTGGTCTGGAATAGAATGATGCTGACCTTCATTTCATATGCTATTTATAAACAATTGTTTCAAAGGGATTTCAAAAACTAAATGGAAATAATGCATTCACCAAATGATCAAGTGTTTAAACAAGTCATAAAAATCGTGATCCTAATAAAAAAATAAATTTTCAATAAGCACGTAATCCCTGTAATATTGAGATGCTAAAACAAAAGCCAGCAAAATAAAAATTTTACATATTAGATGGTTACTTTTTGTCATCTTCCGGGATCACTGGTTTTACAGATAAATCGAGATTTTGGAAGTATTGATGTCTAGCAATTTGCTTTGCACTTATCCTTTTCGCTGGATTATAGACCAGCATTTCTTGTAATAAATCTTTACCGTCGTCGTCTAAGCTTTTAACTTGACTAGCGAGGTTAAAGTTAACCCAGTTTGGGAACGTGGCTTTGTAGTTTGGAAAAGAGGAAACTTCTGGCCAGATATCATCGGTGGGTGTTCTCAAAATCCTAGAAAAATAATATTTGTACAATATAAACATTATGATAAATACGCGAAGAAAGATCTACATTGCGTATATTTAGTAAAATGCACGACAAAAATTCAGCGTTTGTTCTTACGCACAATGTAAATCAAATAGCAGATTCGTGCAACACGCTTACAGTGTTGCACGATTTCTTACTTTAAACTTACAAGAAGGTAAGAATAATACGTACAAATAAAGCAAATCTGACGTTTTCGAATTAGTCAATAAGATAAACAAAGATTTTTTAACAGGTATGCCAGGCATCTATTGGTAAATAACTGTAAATAACTGAAATAGAAATAATCATGTTTACGAAGGGAGACAGCAGAACCCTTACACTTATAAATCATAAATATATATATATATATATATATATATATATATATATATATATTTGGAAATTTTTTATAGGATTCTTAAATACAATTACTGAGATTCCCTGATTTGCAATTAAAGCTAACAATTTTTCCACTGAATTGCTGCTCTTTCAAGATTTGTAGCAGCATATTTGGCACGCGTAAGCCAACAGTGTTATACCGTCTACCAATTTTTCCTGAAACTGCTTTTGAATATTCGTAATTCTGTATTTTTTTGCAGATAATAATAATACTTTATTAACAATTTTTTTTATGTTCATTAGGTACTATTTGATTTGGTTAATTTATAATTTAATACATTTATTATTCCAAATATTGTTTATAATTTAAAATTTAAAATAGTGTATATGATATATCGAAATCTACCGATTTTTGCCGAAAGTATCTACCCATTTGGCAACAGTCTCAAGGAACATCACTGGCCGAGCAAATCAAATACCTTTGCTTTTCATTATAATGCCATAAGCTGAAATTAAAGTAGTGTTTCTAACCATGTATGTATACAAACGAAGAATAAGTACAAATTTTAAAATGCTATTTTGGGGGCAACTTGTACCAACATTATAAGTTTATTTACTTGTGCCTATGAAGACATGCCAATACCGACACGATCAATTGTTAGTCGTATTATTAAAAAATTGGAACCGTTTGGTTGTATATAAAACTGTCGAAAAAGTACGGATCTACCACGAGAGAAAATAGTCAACGAAGTTTGAAAAAATAGGGAAATTGATATTTGTAGTGTTGCTGAAACTAGTGATCCTTGTTCAAGCAAAACTATTGCTGAAGAAGTTGACATAATTGATAGGTCTGTCAGGAATATTTTGAAACGAAACGGTTACCGTTGTTTTAAAGTTTCAACTACTCAAGAGTTATTAGCCGAGGACAATCTCAAACGCATGGAATTTTGAGAACTCATAATGGATAAACAAAATGAAAATGAATAATTTTTAAAAAACGTTTTGTTTACCAATGAATCGACATTTTCGTTACATCGGAAACATAATCCTTCCTTCGTACGATATTGGCCTCGGCATAATAAACACTTGAGTATTCCAGTACGAACACAATATCCCCAAAAACTTAATGCAAACTGAAACAGGGCACAGTAACTTTACAAAACAGGCACAAAGAGTAACCAAGCTAAAATTGTAATGCCAAAATTGGCCAGGGCAGAGTAAGAGAGATTGAACAAATTTTGTGAGGTACTGACAACAATAAAAAGAAGAAAACTTCAGTATTTGGTACATATCATGAGGAAGAGAAAATACTTACTGCTGAAAAATAATAAGCAAGACAAAATAAACAAAAAAAAAAGTGTAGACTGAAGAAAAATATCCTAGCTGTAGATCAGGTGAATTTTTTAGAAGAACAGCTAATAAAATTAGAGTAGCCATTATGATATCCCATCTCTGATAGGAGTGGTGGAGGAGTTTGGTTCATTCCTTATGATTCAACTGTGTAGAAATTGGTAGTAGCTGGTTAATTATTTAATTTGAATAATATTAAATTGTATACAGTGTCGATCAGTACTACTGCTAATATTGCTAGTGCTATGGTAAACTGTATACATATTTCTTAATTACAATTTAATTTAAGCAAAAACAACAGTTATTGGAATGTTAAATTATTGAAATGTTAAAGTTAGCAACACCAAAACAAATATTAGACTAATGATGTTAATAAAATCAGTTAAAAATGCTAAAATTGATTACTTAGGATATATGGCAATTTTCCAAAGATATTGTCTTCTGGGTTTGAATCTCATAAAGAAAATATTGAGACTAGACACCTAAAAAAACAACAATCATCAGTTCTTTTTTAGTTTTGTTTTTAACCTGCTGTACTAATAGTTTTTTGTGTAATTTTGTTGTAATAGATCTCTGCTATAAAAATTTTATATTTCTTTTAATTGAAACAAGTGACAACACATTATACAAGTGAACACATTATAGTTAATATTGCATCAATAAGATGATTGTATGCTAATGAACTGATCTAAATACCTGAATATTCTGAAGAGCTGATCAATTTCTGAATCTCCCTGGAACAGAGGTTTTTTGGTAGCCATTTCTGCAAAAATACATCCCATAGACCAGATATCAATAGGACAGGTATATCTTGCAGATCCCAAAAGTACTTCAGGTGCTCTGTACCATAAAGTAACAACTTCATGTGTGTAAACTCTTACTGGAACTCCAAACGCACGTCCAAGACCAAAATCTGCAACCTATTATTATTTTTTAAATAACTTTGTAATCAATTGGCCATAGTCTGTAAACGCATAACTTTATTCAATAAAAAAATTAGCATTCTTTGTACTAATGTTAAACAGAAATGAACACTTTTCTGTGATTGCCAGGTTATAATTTAGCCTATAGTGCACTTTGAGTAACACTAAATCGTCTAGAATATACTGGCGATCAAATAATCATAGTATCTCCTTACCACGACATACTTTTTTTGGGTGAAGGAAATTTTCATAAGAAATGCGGTCTGTCCGTCAGGACAGACCACAGCACACCAAGAAACCTGGGTACTGCGCTCCCCACTAGTGTGTGGGATTCAGTCCACTCGCCCGATCCAGACACCTGTGAAGCCAAGGAATTCATCGTGAGAACGCGACTGCCTACTCACAATAACTTCCTCATTGGCAGCTGCTGGTAGCAGATACATGTTTGTAGCAAATGTTACTTCAGCTGCCCCGCTGCTGACCCTCTCTCTACTCCATGTCCGTAATGCCGACAT